>NC_059074.1:143050447-143357652 GCF_020497125.1 Mauremys mutica | reverse complement strand
GAGGGTGTGTTTTCACACCCTGCTGCAGCGCTGCAAATTTGTAAGTGTAGCCAAGCCCTAAGTCATTTATACTAACCTATAGAAAATGAGCTACAGAACTGAGACTAAAATGTTTTGGAGTAACACAGCCATATAAATGCTGCATTGTTTCTAAATTAAAGCATATCTGTAACAGAATTGGCTAGTGACATTAAGAGGTGCATGCTAGAAATAAGCTATCAAAGTCTTCACAGTAACACTGTTACAATGTTTTTCCACAAGTAAGTAAAGTATTATTTACCTCCCATTCTAGACCATTAAAGAAGTTCTTGTTAAATAAGAGCAGATCTAACATGGATGCCTGTGGAAGTCTAAAATCTCCCTCTCACTTGATGCATTGTCACTTAGGCCTTGTCTACACTACAAGACTATTTCGAATCAACTTAGTTCGAATTTGTGGATTCGACCTTATGAAGTCGAATTTGTGTATCCATACTAAATACACTAATTCGAATTTCTGAGTCCACATTCACGGGGCCAGCGTCGACTTTGGAAGCGGTGCACTGTGGGAAGCTATCCCACAGTTCCCGCACTCCCCGCTGCCCATTGGAATGCTGGGTAGAGCCCCCAATGCCTGCTGGGGGGAGAAATGTGTCGAGGGTGGTTTTGGGTAAGTGTCGTCATTGAACCGTCAATCACAACCTCCCTCCCTCCCTCCGTGAAAGCGCCTGCGGGCAATCTGTTCATGCACTTTTCTGGTCAGTGACAGCGCGGACGCCACAGCACTGCAAGCACGGAGCCCGCTGCGATCATCGCCGTTTTCTCCTCCTCGCACTTTATCGTCCACGTCTTCCACAGTCAGCTGCTGAGAAATTGGGCTACTTTTCAATGGTGCTGCAAGCACTGGGGGACCATAGGGGACGTTTTACAAACATCAACGTCGGGTGGCCGGGCAAGGTTCATGATGCGTGTGTTTTCAGGAACTGTGGGCTGCTCAGACGCCTGCAGGAAGGTAGTTTCTTCCCGGACCACGAAATAACTGTTGTGGATGTGCAGATGCCTATAGTCATCCTCGGGGACCCAGCCTGCCCGCTAATGCACTTGCTCATGAAGCCCTATACAGGCGCCTGGGACAGCGACAAGGAACTCTTCAAATACCAGCGAGCAGCGAGCAGCGTGACCTGTGACTGTTCAGTTTCTTTACAGATAAGCTGAACCTGCCCCTGTTTCTTTACCCACTGACTGTTGACTCTCCTCTTCGGTTACATACCCCGTTCACCCCGTTACCCCCACTTCCAGCACACGTGTAAAAATAAAATACATGTCCCATTATTACTTAACAAAGGTTTCTTTATTCATGACTTTTCGTGAAAGGTTTGAAACTGGGACGCAGGCTGTGCTGGGTAGGGTGTGCGGTGATGTAAAGACCGCCTCTAAACTCAAGGAATGACAGGCTCCTGCTCCTAGAGCAGTCCGCAGTGCCGGAAGGCTTCTTTCAACGGAGCCTGCCATCCCTCTTTATGGAATTCTGTGTGCGGGCGGATATGTGACCTTGTGGTGGAGGAGGACGGATACAGATTCCTCAGCTGCGTGACTCAGCGGTCCAGGACAAGGACCGCTGTATAAGATCTGTAACCGCCCTCCCCCGCTGCAAAGTCACATCTCCCCCGCCCACACAGATCCTGGAAACCACCTCCAAAAACCAACCAGGTTGCCTACTGACTGCACCGTGTGTGTGACCCGCTGCTGATCCTGCCCCCGTGTCTGTACCCTGGGAAAGGTGACTGTCCTATGCAATTAACCACCCCCTTCCCCACGCCCCCCATTTGAACACAGTCTTCTTTGAAAAAACATAACGGAAACAGTAATTAACAGCAAATCATTTTTATTAATTAAGTAGACAGTTAGGGGATGGGACTGGGATTGGGACTACTGTGAGTCTGGAAGTGAAGGACTTCGGCAACTGTAGGGTATGAGAGCTTTTGGGTACTTGAGCACTGTGCTGTGGTGCAGTGACAGTATTCACGTCCCCGGCCGCCCCTCCTCCTGATTATTTTCGGTGAGGGGGGTATGGGACTTTGTGGCGGGGGAGGGCGGTTGCAGATACACTGCAGGGGGGCTCTGTCCTCCTGCGGTCCTGCAGAACATCCACAAGGCGCCTGAGCGTGTCCGTTTGCTCCCTCACTAGTCCAAGCATTGTTTCAGTCGCCTGGTTGTCTTCCTCACGCCACCTCTCCTCCCATTCGCTGTGTGAGCGCTGGCACAGAGAGACGGTCTCCCTCCACTGGCTCTGCTGGTCTGCCTCTGCTAGGTAGCAGCCCATACGTTCCTCGAACATCTTGTCCCTTGTCTTTTTCTTTCGCCGCCTAATCTTCGCCAGCCTCTGCGAGGGGGATGCTGTGGCAGGTCTGGAGACAGTGGAAGCTGTGAGATGGGAAACAGGGAGTGAATTCCTTGCAAAGATACATTTTTGCGAACAATTAACTGAGTCTAGGCTGTCTCTGTGAATTCTGGGGCAGAAATCATTTTCGCGGTGGATTCTGGGTAAATGTCGCCAGTCATTCCTTCCTCCGGGAAAGCAACGGCAGACAATCATTTCAAGCCCGTTTTCCCAGAATTGCCCTGGCATACGCCATAGCGTGGCAACCATGGACACTGTTTTGCCTTTTGTGTATGTCACCGTATGTGTACTAGATGCCGCTGACAGAGGCGGGCCAGCAGCGCTACACAGCAGCATGCTTTTGCTTTTGCATGACAGCAGAGATGGTTACCAGCCATATTGTACCATCTACCATACCATAAATTGGTAATAAGATGGTAATAAGATGGGCATGGTTACCTGTCCTTTTGCACTGCCCCATTTGGGGCTGTCATAAGTGCCCCTGGCCGAGCAGCCAGGGGCGCAAAAGCAAAAATTGGGAATGACTCCCTGAGTCAATTCCTCCTTTTTGGTATCTAAAAATAGAATCAGTCCTGCCTAGATTATGGGCAAGTGTACTAGAGAACCACTGTATCATAGAACCAGAGAGCACAGCTGCTCTGTGTCTGATCCTGCATAAATTATGAGCTGTATGCTATTCACAGGGGGTGCTCCTGCAACAACACCACCTGTTCATTCCGTTCTTACCCCAGCTTTCCTGGGCTACCATACCATTGTCCCCCCACTTGTGTGATGAAGTAATAAAGAATGCAGGAATAAGACACAGTGACTTGTTTGTGAGAAATGACTGGAAGGAAGCCTCCAGCTGCAATGATAGTCCAGGCAGGACATTAAGGAGTGTGGATGAAGGAACCCATCATCCCTCTGCTAGTCCAGGGGCAATCGAATCTTTTATTTACAATGAAGGGTGGGGGCTGATGGAGCTCAGCCCCCTGTTGCAATGATGAGGACGGTTACCAGCCATATTGCACCATCTGCCATCAAAAATTAGGGACAGGCGCCCTTGATTGACCTTACTGATACTAGTCGGCATGGTTACCAGCCCTTTTGCACTGCCCCATGTGCCAATAGGCTGATGATGAGGATGGATTTCCATCTTATTGTACCATCAGCCATCCATAGCGTGGGGGGAGCAAGGATGTTGGTGTTGAGTGCTGCACCATCGCGTCTATCTGCAGCATTCAGTAAAGATAGGGTGACATGTGAAAGAGTCAACAGAGGATTGTTTTCACTTCTGGTGGTGGGTGGGGTGTGTGCGCAAATTGCCGAACTATGCCCTGACCCACCGCAGACACTGTGTTTGGCCCTAGAAGCATTTGGAGCTCATCCAAGAATGCAAATACTTTTCGGAGACAGCAGGAACTGTGGGATACCTTGCGTCCTCATTCCCCCCTCCCTCCATGAGCGTCCATTATATTCTTTGGCTTTCCGTTACGCTCGTCACGCAGCTGCGTGCTGAGTCTGTGCTATGCCGTCTGTCCGTAGATTTCTTAAAAATACTTTGGACCAGGCGTAAAATTACAGTAATTACCCTAATTAGATGCAGGAGTCTCCGAGCGAGAGGAGGGTCACTGAAGGAGATAGAGAGCGCATGCTGCGTGAAAGCTAGCACGAACCAGGGCCCGATGCAGCCGTGCTCGGGGAGGCAGTGCTCCCTGAGTTCCTCATGAAAGCCTCGCGCGGAAAACTGTGCTACCACGGAGCACCCAATAAGGCAGCTCTCCCCAGGAACCTCCTGCTGATGCTTTTCGATTAACGCAAGGAGAGCTTCGTGGAGATCTCCAAGGATGATTTCTGTTCTATCCCCATATCTAGAGAGCCCTCATTTTCACAGAGTTAAGATTCCTGTTATATTAAGAATAAAAGTTAACATGGTTACAGCACTTACCGACTGCTCCTTCCCCTGATTCAGGGTCCGGGTTAATGGCCGGGGAGGGTTGTTGGGGGATCTCTGTGACGGTGATGAATAGATCCTGGCTGTCGGGGAAACCAGCGTTGTAAGCGCTCTCGCCTGCCTCGTCCTCCACAAACCCTTCCTCATCTTCCCCGTCCGCGAACATCACCGAGGAACTGGCCGTCGACACTGTCCCATCGTCAGAGTCCACGGTCACTGGTGGGGCAGTGGTGGCAGGCTCCGTAGCATCCGTTTGCCGCTTTGATTTTTTGGTAGCCTTGTCTGGGGTCCTTGATTTTCACGCGGCGATGCGTTGCATGACGGCTGTATCCTCTGTCTCTCATGGCTTTGGAGACCTTCTCGTAGGTCTTTGCATTCTGTGTTTTGGAGCGCAGCTCCGAAAGCAGAGACTCCTCGCCCCTCACTCCGATCAGATCCAAGAGTTCCCAGTCAGTCTATGCTGGGTCCCTCTTTCTATTCACAGATAACATGAACTCCTCTGCTGGAGAGCTCTGCATCGTTGCAGGTGCTGCGGAGCTCGCCCCGATGTCCAGCCAGGACGTCAGATTCAAAGTGCACAGACAGGAAAATGAATTCAAATTTTCCCGGGTCATTTCCTGTGTGGCTGGTCAGAGAATCCAAGCTCCGACTGCTGTCCAGAGCGTCAACAGAGTGGTGCACTGTGGGATAGCTCCCGAAGCTACTAAGTTCGATTAGCATCCACACCTAGCCTAATTCGAGCTAGCCATGTCGAATTTAGCGCTACTCCACCTGTCGAGGTGTAGTACCAAATTCGAACTAAAGAGCCCTCTAGTTCGAATTAAATGGCTTCCTGGTGTGGACGGTTGAGCGGTTAGTTCGCATTAACGCTGCTAAATTCGAATTAAAGTCCTAGTGTAGACCAGGCCTTAATATCAGTTTCTGGTCCAGTAGCCAGTTTTCACTGCACGTGACAGTGTTTATATCCAAGCCAATTTGAATTACTTTTGAAAATAATTCTTTTGGTGAATCAAATGCTTTCCTAAATATTCACTAGGTATTACATCTATTGCATTTCCTTTGTACTCTAATTTGCTAATCTGATTAATGTCTGATGTAAACCAGCAATTCTCCTGGATTGCAAAGTTTTTGCTAAAAGTAAAAAAGCAACACAAAAACATTGCACCCCTAATATGGGCATTACTTCTGTAGCTCATGGTTTAAAGAAAAAATGTACTTTCTTATGTACATACACACACCACCCACACATCCAGATTAGGCATTAAACAACTCAAAATCTATCAAGAGCTTCTGCACAATGTATGCAAATACTGCAATAATTGCCTGTTTTCAGAATAGAAAAGGTGTGAGGTACATTAGATACCATAATAGTAAAACTCTTGGTAAATGTTGCCTTTTTAATGGTGACCACTCTATTTGTAGCATTTTGACATAAACAAAAAGACAAATATTACAGGATACCTGCTAAATAAGCTTTATGTTGTTTTGTTATTGATCTAAGAACCTAACATTTGAATAAGTATAATCATACAGCCATAGTCTTGACAATAATTTTGAAGGGGCGAAGAAGAAAAATCTATTATTAGCAGCATAGTCAAAACACATAGTCAAAATCTGAAAGCATCCTTTTTTGAGAACCTAAACAAATGTATTCTTTCTATCTCTACCCCACAAAGGGACTGAATTGCTCATAATGTTTCAAGATTGTTACAGATTTTTGACTCACAAGGAAATTGTTTCTTTCCTTTCACTCTTTTAGAAAAGGGGAGGGGAGAATTTAGCACTAAAAATTATTAATAACATGTTAAAGCTGCACAGTGAAATTCACAAAGAATTAGGAAATAGAAGTTAAAAATGGCAAAAATATTAACATATTTGCATTGCCCCGATGGAGTGTTTTTCTTTAATCAATTTTTATTCTGGCTAAATGTGAAGGCCAGCATGGTCCTATTTTTGTCATAAGTGGTGTACCATAAAACATACAGGATCAGATCCTGAACTGCCCCAGGGCTTGACTCAACATGGCTAAGAAGCAGCAAGGGAACAAGGGTGAGCTAAATTTTTGTGCTTCCTAGGTCCTTAAGGTTGTCTGGGACTCTACTTATCCCTGGCTGCAGTTACTCAGAGATTGCCCTGGCAGATTTCTTCTGACAAGCCCTGGTATATCCCTGTACCTGGGGCTAGGAGTAAAGCCTGCTGTGACAACTCTATCCCCCCATTCTAGCTTGACAGACCTTTTACCAGTGGATCAGTGCATGGAACCAAGATTGTGGGCCAGGATCTGGCCCCGAGAATGTGGAATTGACTTTTTTATGGTGCATCCTAAATGTTGCATTAAAATTGTTTATGCGTTAACTGAGGAAGAATGGGATTCCATAGGAAACAGACAATGTAACTTCTTGATCACAGAAATTTTGATAAATCACCATGGACCATGCCTTATTTCACTATACAGCCAAAAGCTGTTGAATGTCCATAATTAATAAGCTGGCTGGAAACATTTATAGTAAAGTTTATAGGAGAGAGAGCAATTTTTCAAGAGCTGTTAAAATTATTTCAGTGCCCATTAGACATTGAACTTCTTTGCAACTCCTTGTCATATTGAGTGATACATTGATTCAATAAAACTCTGTCAAATCAATTCTCTCTCTCCTAGCAGGATGTACTAAACTATCTGTATTTAATTGGGATTGCTGGTGAACCATGATATCCAGCAATTATAGTGCTCTGATTTATTTGCTACATTTTCCAAAGTGTTTCACTCAAGTTATATCTTGGCATAATAACCTCAAGAAAGTAAAAGCACCCAGACAAAAATTGGTATGTGTTAGATTTCCCATGGGCTGGATGTCAGAGAAGGATAACCACATGCAAAAGTTATAACTGTACAGCCACCTTAAGTAAAAGTGTATCATAAAAGCTGACTTTGATGATCTGTAAAATGGGGCTAATGGTACCTTAAGGCATGTATATCTGAAAAGTTAGTGTGTGACAATCTGGGATGTAAAGCTACTTCCTTCTAACATGCCGTGCATTAATTGCTCCTATGGACCTTGGTACAATGCACTAATAGTTCTGTAGGGTGCTTTGCAGACAGCTGTTTGAAACAGGACTAGGGAACTTTTAGTGTGCAGCAGCGGGGTCCATGTGTCCAGTTTGTGCATGGCATGCTGCCTGGCACACTGTAGATTTACACCCAGCTCTGTATAAACATACTGAGGCAAGGCACCTCCTCCACCTCAGTGCTTTCCCCTCTGGCAGTGGCGGGCCTGGAATAAATCAGCCCCACTCTGGATAGTGTTTATTTTCCCCTCTTGGAGTTTATTTCTCAGTATTTTCCAGTTAGGCCTCAGGGCAGGCCAAGGAGTACTCCTCCGCCAAACAAAAGAAACAAATCCCCCACAAAGAACAAAGAGAAACCTCTCTGGAGGTGGGGGGTGGCCCTGTTATTGGCTCCAGGGTGCCAGTCCTTCCCCTAAACAGAAGTCAGTTAGGTAGCTACCCCTGTAGGGAGGAGAAGAGTGCCACTGCTCACTCTGGAGAAGCTTTTTCTCCCTGTTGCTACTAACCTTGCAGCAGCTTGTCTCTTCTCCCTCCTCTCTCACTGTGTGTGTTGGGGGGAGGTGGTAAAGGTCTCAGGCAGCCCTTAACTGGATTCATGTGTCTCTAGTTGACATATTCCTTTGCAGCTCATGGAGAAAAGGGCCTTCATCATTCTAGGGTTAATATACCTGCCTTCCACCACTTTCTTACATCACACGGCCCACTGGGGATATTAGCTGGTGACTCCTTCATGGAGCCATGAGTACGGGCATGTACCTGGCATGGTTCACCCTTATCCCCAACATCTGTTCCTTTTGCAGCCTGAGGGAGACCTTGATGTATGCCTATCTTGAGTGTGCCAGGTTGCAGCCTCTTTTCTGGCTCCTCCTGAACCTATTTTTACAGTTCTGGCTGCACTTTTCTCCACACTTTCTAATTGACCTCCTCATCAACTTCCTTCTAGCGATGGCCAAAGTGGCCATCTATGATACCAGGGAGAGGATGTTGGCTGAGGGGGTGCTCTGTGATTCTGGGGCCTATTTCCATTCCTCTCCCCATTCACACATCTGGGCAGAGTTCCTTTGTGATGTGTCCACTGACTCCCTTGACACCTTTGAGAAGCAGTAGGCACTGTCTGGGGTTCTCTGCTCAGTATCCCCCTTCAGGTTCTCTACTTTTGATCCTTTGACCCTCACACCTGTCCCTGTTTTTTTCTTCTGTTTTCCTTGTATTTATTTGTCTGGGGCTCAGTGGCTCCTCCCCTTAGGCTGGGGAAGGAGCCTTTAGCGATGGGTGGGTTAGCGGAACCAAATAGGACCACTCTCTTATAGCTGTCCAGCCCGACTTTGTCACAAAACCTTTAGCTACCTATCAGGGAGGCTTATTTCATTAATATTTGTAAAGCAACTTGAAATCCTTAGATGAACTAACAATAAGTACAAATTATTTATTTATCTGTTTATAAAAAAAATCCCTGTATGTTGTTCCCCTACCCCTAATTTTTGTCTACTTGTCTGTCTGTATCCACAGACTGCAAACCCATGGGAGTGAGGACCATCCCTTCTTAAATACATGACAAGCATCTAGCACATTGCTGATGGTACCATAAAATTAATTAATACTAATTTAGAACTAAGGGCCAAATTTAGCCCTACTGAAAAAGGGCACTGCTCTATCACCTTCCACAGAATCATGCCTAGTCACACCAGGTGTTAATTTGGGCCTATTTAGGAATGTTAACCTTAAAGTAACCTGATTTATTCAAAACACCCACATTAATTATTTTTTTCTGATTCAGGTTATGCTCAGTAGGAGCTGAGAAACTGGAAGCTAAACCAACATTCTTTGGCATCAAAGACGATCCACAGGCAGGAATGCAACATGTATTTCCAGGGAGGGCACAAGGAGTCTCGTTGTCATTCTCAGGAAGGCAAAGAAAAACCTTGTACCTGGTGGTGATGGGCAACTACTCCTCCATATCTAGGGCCATCACCTGTGGAGTCCCACAAAGTTCAGTCCTTTCCTATTCAACATCTGTGTGAATCATTAGCAGATAGCAGAGGATACCATGGCCTGAAGTGCCAGCTATAGGCAGATGACACAGCCCTACATTTAATTAATATCAGAAACTAAGGGCAACATCTTTTGGTGCCTAAGAGTTATTAGCACCTGGATGAAGAACAGCTAGGAGAAAATGAATGCAGTGAAGACAGGAGTTATGCTGATGGGGAGTGGAAAATGCTTTGAATAACTCACCACATCCCTGATGGCCCTACTGTCAGAGGGTATGTACATTTCAGTGATCAGGATAATCCATAGTCATGGGGTCCTTTTGTTCTCCTCATTTCTTCTAGATGCCCAAATAACTACAGCCACTTAAAACACCTGCCTTCAACTTCAGCTGGAAGATTGTACACTATCATATCAGATTCTGATCTGGGCACAGTGATTCACATGTTCATGTCCTCTTGGCTTGATTATCGCAATCCATTACACCTACGAATTAAGCCACCAGTGTTGATGCTGTAGCGGGCCGGTGTGGCTCCCCTCCTCCCCGGAGAGGGTTGAGCCCCGGACACAGGAAGGGGCGGGGCTACAGCATGGTGAGCCCGCCCCTCAGAGGGTCAGGCGGCGACCCGGAAGAATAAAAGCCGGGCCTCCCAGCTCAGTCAGCTCTCAGCCACCGGGGAGAGCAGACCTGCCTGAGGGAGCTCCTACCGGAGGAACCACTGGAGCCCCGAGCGACTGCCTGGACTGGACGGAGAGCACCCTACCTCGCTCCTGGGAAGACCAGCCGGAACTCCCCCGCGCCACCTACGACGAGGAGCCCGGGGGAACGCCCCAGCTGCCATGCTGTTACCCCGAGGAGCCCCCGGGGCAGGATTGGCTGGACTTCCCTAAGGACCTACCAGACCTACCCCCCAGCCCGGGTTGGGACGAGCCCATGCAGTGGGACTTCCCGGGGCGAGACGCCGTGGACCAGGTAGGACAAGAGGGGGATAGTGGAAGTGGCCCGGGGGCAGCTGACCTCAGTCAGGCTGCTGACCAGACTGAACCCATGTCAGTGTGTTGCGGTCAGGATCCCCACTGACCGGCAGCGGTGAGGACCGCTGCCTAGGGCCCCGGGCCGGGACACAGTGGAGTGGGTGGGCCTGTGTCCCCCCCTGCCACCCCACTCACGGGTGGCAGTCGTCCCCCTCTACCTACTGGCTCAGCCTGCCGCAAAAGGCCTGAGCCCCTGTACTGTTTGCTACTGGCTCAGCCTGCCACAAAAGGCCTGAGCCCCTGTACTGTTTGTTACTGGCTCAGCCTGCTACCAAAGGCCTGAGCCCCTGTACTGCTTGCTACTGGCTCAGCCTGCCACAAGAGGCCTGAGCCCCTGTACTGCTTGCTACTGGCTCAGCCTGCCACAAGAGGCCTGAGCCCCTGTACTGCTTGCTACTGGCTCAGCCTGCCACAAGAGGCCTGAGCCCCTGTACTGTTGTTACTGGCTCAGTCTACCACAAGAGGCCTGAGTCCCTGTACTGTTTGTTACTGGCTCAGCCTGCCACAAGAGGCCTGAGCCCCTGTACTGTTTGCTACTGGCCCAGCCTGCCACAAAAGGCCTGAGCCCCTGTACTGTTGTTACTGGCTCAGCCTGCCACCAAAGGCCTGAGCCCCTGTACTGTTTGTTACTGGCTCAGCCTGCTACCAAAGGCCTGAGACCTATCTAGACTGTTTGTCGCCCAGCCCCTGCACCAGGGGGCCTGGGCCTGTCCTAGCCTTAAAGAGACAGGACAGAACCCCCGTGAGACAAGCAGGCCGGTGTGGCTCCCCTCCTCCCCTCAGAGGGTTGAGCCCCGGACCCGCCTGTTACAAGTGGCACCTGACCAGGGACTTGATCCCTTGCCCCTGTGAGAAGGGGCCGGTGAGAGGGCGGCGGAGCGCCCTCTTAGCCAGGACGATGGAGGCAGACCGGCTGTTCCAGCTGCTGGTGGAAAGCCAGGAGCGGCAACAGACGGCTCAACTCCTACAGCAGCAGCAACAGCATGCCGCCCAGCTGGAACAGCAGCGGCAGCGAGACGCAGCCCAGCTCCAGCAGCAGCAACAGCAGCAGGTAGCTCAGCTGGAGCAGCAACAGCAGCTGGTGCAGCAGCTTGGGACCCAGCTGCAGCACCTCCTCGGGCCCGCCCCCCGCCCCGCTGAATGGCCTGCGGGGGAGGTCACGGGAGGGGGTCCGCGTCTGGCGACCCCCCTGCATCTGACCAAGATGGGCCCAGATGATGACCCGGAGGCCTTCTTGGTCACTTTTGAGCGGGTGGCCCTCGTGGCGGGATGGGCAAGAGACCAGTGGGCCACCTTGCTCGCCCCCTATTTGACTGGGCCGGCCCAAGCAGCCTACCGGTGGCTGGCGACCGAAGAAGCCCGCGACTACGACCGCGTGAAGGCCGCAGTTCTAGACGCTTTGGACATTAGCCCGGAGACGTTTCGGCAGCGATTCAGGCGCCATACCTACCCGGCGGGAGCCCGTCCCCGGATGGTGGTCCAGACCCTGAAGGAAGCCTGCCGTCGGTGGCTGCAGCCAGACGTCCGGACGGCGGAGGAGGTCACCGAGCAGGTGGTGTTGGAGCAGTTTATTCACACCATACCGGCCAAAGGTAGGGCCTGGGTACTCCGCCACCGACCGACGACCTTAGCAGAGGCCGTCGCGCTCCTGGAAGGCTTCCTGGCTGCTGAAGCCTCGATAGGGCCCGCCTTCCGGCCACCTACCTTGGGGCCCGAACGACCCCGAGACGAGAAGAGGGCGTCGAACGTGCCCCACCCACGAGGCCCGGACCCCGGGCCGGGACCCCGACAGGGAACCGCGACTCCACGCTGGGAAGCAACCCCCCAGCGGACTACCCCGGCCTTCACCCAGGGAGCGCCTAAGGTCCGGCGGAGCCCCCCCCGAAGTGCCAGAACAAGCCTTCCCCGGAGTGGACGCCCTGAGCTCGGTCCCTGCTTTAGATGTGGGAAAGCCGGACATGTACAACGAGACTGTCCCGAGATGGACTGCAGTTTCGGGCAGGTTTACGTAGGGGCCGGCCGGGCCCGCCGGGCGGGGCCCCCCCAGCTGATAATCCCGGTAATGGTTGAGAACCAGACCACACAGGCCCTGATCGATTCAGGGTGCGGCCAGACCTTGGTCCGCCAAACTCTGGGACCACCGGCCGACCCCCGTCTGACGCCGATACAGTTACAATGCATCCACGGAGATGTCCGACCTTACCCGAGTGCCTGGGCCCAGCTAACGGTGGGAGGCACTACCCGGAGACTAGTCGTCGGCCTGGCGCCCGGACTGGCCTATCCTGTGATTCTGGGGCGAGACTGGCCCTTATTCGAAGAGGTCCTCCGGGCAACGCCGGGCTTGGCCGCTGAACCCCGGGAACCCCCGCCAGCGGCGGGGCAGGCCGGTGCGGAGAGTGAGGGAGAGGACCAAGGAGGTCAGAGGCCGCTGGAACAAACTCCCTCAGCACCTCGCTTCGATACGGACTTTTGCCGCGACCAGCGATCAGACCCGACGCTTAGCCGGGCCTATCAACAACTTGCGGCCGTCGACGGCTCCGTGGTAGATTCTCATCGGGCCACGCAGTGGCCTCATTTCGAGCTCCGGCGAGATAGGCTCTACCGCATCGATCGAGACCCACGCACCCCGTGAACCCTTGACGCAATTGTTGGTACCCCGCTGTCACCGCAGGGCCGTGATGCAGTTGGCCCACGATGTGCCCGCCGCCGGGCATCTGGGGCAAGAGAAGACCCTCGCCCGAATCCTGACGCGGTTCTTTTGGCCTGGTATTCATCAAGAGGTGAAGCAATATTGTACCTCCTGTCCTGAGTGTCAGCTGGCCGCACCGCCTCGGGTATCCAAGGCCCCCTTGGTCCCCATGCCAGTCATCGAGACCCCCTTTGAGCGGGTCGCCATGGACCTGATAGGTCCGCTTCCCCGAAGCGCGGCCGGCTTCCAGTATGTCCTCGTCCTTGTGGACTACGCCTCCCGCTTCCCCGAGGCCGTCCCCCTGCGGAGCATCACCGCCCGGACCATTGCGGGGGAACTGATGAAGATATTTTCCCGAGTAGGGTTGCCTAGGGAGATCCTAACAGACCAGGGCACTAACTTCACGTCCCGGCTGCTCCAACAGGTCTGCAAGCTCCTGGGGGTGAAACAGCTGCGTACGTCAGTGTACCACCCACAGACCGACGGGCTGGTAGAGCGGTTCAACCGCACCCTTAAGGACATGCTAAAAAAATTTCCCCCTGAGGAATTGCGGCACTGGGACCAGTTCCTACCACCCCTGCTTCTGGCCATCCGGGAGGTTCCGCAATCCTCAACTAAGTTCTCCCCCTTTGAACTGTTGTACGGGCGGAGGCCCCGCGGACTTTTAGATTTGATGCGGGAGACCTGGGAGGAGTCGGCCTCCCCAACCCAGGGCCTCCTCCAGTACGTCCACCAATTACGGGAATACCTGACCCAGGCCGGGACAGTAGCCCGGGAGAATTTGCGGGCCGCCCAGGCGAAGCAGGAGCGGAACTATAACCAGGAGGTCAGGGCCCGGACGTTCGCTCCTGGGGACCGGGTCCTACTGCTCCTTCCCTCCAGCGAGTCGAAGCTGTTGGCCCGTTGGCAGGGGCCCTATGAGGTGGTGCGGCAAGTGGGACCCGTGACATACGAAATCCGCCAACCCGACCGACGGAAGAAGCTCCAGATCTACCACGTTAATCTGCTAAAGCCATGGTGTGACCGAGAGGGCCTACTGATCGACCCTTGCCCGCCCGAGCCCGAGCTGGGTCCGGACACGGCTGAGACGAAGGGCGTGGAGGAACCCCCGATAGGCCCCTCGCTCACGGCAGAGCAGCGTAAGCAGGCTACATGTCTCCTGCAGGCTTTCCAAAAAACCTTCACGGCCGCCCCAGGTTATACAACCTGGGCCTGTCACACAATTCTGACCGAGCCAGGGAAAACGATCAGAGAAACCACCCGGCCTTTGCCGTACCGGATGCGACAGGAGGTAGAAGAAGAAGTCCGAACCATGTTAGCCTTGGGGGTCATCGAGCCCTCCTGCAGTGAATGGCGCAGCCCGGTGGTGCTGGTCCCCAAACCGGACGGTACACGCCGATTCTGTATAGACTTCCGTCGGGTAAACGCCATCTCGCGGTTTGACGCCTATCCGATGCCCAGGGTGGATGAGCTCCTGGGCCGCCTGGGGGAAGCCCAATTTATCACCACCCTGGACCTGAGCAAAGGGTATTGGCAGATCCCCCTCGACGAAGCGTCCAAAGAAAAAACGGCCTTTGCTACCCCCTCAGGCCTTTATCAATTTAATCGGATGCCGTTCGGCCTCCATGGGGCCCCTGCGACCTTCCAGCGGTTGATGGACCACCTCTTGCGGCCTCACCAGGAGTATGCGGCCGCCTACTTGGATGATGTGGTAATCTACAGCCGCCACTGGGAAGATCACCTCAACCGGGTCGCCGCGGTCCTACGAACCTTGCGGGAGGCGGGGTTGACCGCCAACCCTAAGAAATGCAGGATCGCATGGCAGGAGACCACCTATCTGGGCTACACGGTGGGAGGAGGACGAATCAGACCCCTGGTAGGCAAGGTACAGGCCCTTGCGGACTGTCCCACGCCCACGACGAAGCGTCAAGTGCGGCAGTTCCTGGGGCTCGCCGGGTATTACCGGCGGTTTATTCCGCAGTTTGCCTCAATTGCCGCACCCCTAACTGAGCTCCTCAAGAAAAATAGTCCCCGACAGGTGCGCTGGACGGCCGAGTGCGAGGTGGCCTTCCAGACCCTGAAGGACCGCCGTTGCCAGGAACCAGTCCTGTACAGCCCGGACTTCGACAAGCCGTTTATTCTACAGACAGACGCGTCTAAGACCGGCGTCGGGGCGGTCCTGTCGCAGGACATGGAGGGGGGGGATCATCCCGTGATATACCTCAGCCGGAAGCTATTCCCCCGCGAGCGCAACTATTCCGTGATCGAGAAAGAAGCCCTAGCGGTGAAGTGGGCCTGTGACGCCCTCCGATTCTTCCTCCTAGGTGCCCCCTTCACCCTCGTCACGGACCATGCACCCCTCCAATGGTTGATGAGGATGAAGGATAACAACCCCCGGATCATGCGGTGGTACCTAGCCCTGCAGCCCTATGCCTTTACCATCCGGCATCGGGCGGGCAAGGACCACGCAAATGCCGACTTCCTGTCCCGCCTTGAGGAGATGGAAGGACCTGGCCCCAAGGTATGGGAGCCAGGCTTGAGGGGGGGGGAATGTAGCGGGCCGGTGTGGCTCCCCTCCTCCCCGGAGAGGGTTGAGCCCCGGACACAGGAAGGGGCGGGGCTACAGCATGGTGAGCCCGCCCCTCAGAGGGTCAGGCGGCGACCCGGAAGAATAAAAGCCGGGCCTCCCAGCTCAGTCAGCTCTCAGCCACCGGGGAGAGCAGACCTGCCTGAGGGAGCTCCTACCGGAGAAACCACTGGAGCCCCGAGCGACTGCCTGGACTGGACGGAGAGCACCCTACCTCGCTCCTGGGAAGACCAGCCGGAACTCCCCCGCGCCACCGACGACGAGGAGCCCGGGGGAACGCCCCAGCTGCCATGCTGTTACCCCGAGGAGCCCCCGGGGCAGGATTGGCTGGACTTCCCTAAGGACCTACCAGACCTACCCCCCAGCCCGGGTTGGGACGAGCCCATGCAGTGGGACTTCCCGGGGCGAGACGCCGTGGACCAGGTAGGACAAGAGGGGGATAGTGGAAGTGGCCCGGGGGCAGCTGACCTCAGTCAGGCTGCTGACCAGACTGAACCCATGTCAGTGTGTTGCGGTCAGGATCCCCACTGACCGGCAGCGGTGAGGACCGCTGCCTAGGGCCCCGGGCCGGGACACAGTGGAGTGGGTGGGCCTGTGTCCCCCCCTGCCACCCCACTCACGGGTGGCAGTCGTCCCCCTCTACCTACTGGCTCAGCCTGCCGCAAAAGGCCTGAGCCCCTGTACTGTTTGCTACTGGCTCAGCCTGCCACAAAAGGCCTGAGCCCCTGTACTGTTTGTTACTGGCTCAGCCTGCTACCAAAGGCCTGAGCCCCTGTACTGCTTGCTACTGGCTCAGCCTGCCACAAGAGGCCTGAGCCCCTGTACTGCTTGCTACTGGCTCAGCCTGCCACAAGAGGCCTGAGCCCCTGTACTGCTTGCTACTGGCTCAGCCTGCCACAAGAGGCCTGAGCCCCTGTACTGCTTGCTACTGGCTCAGCCTGCCACAAGAGGCCTGAGCCCCTGTACTGTTGTTACTGGCCCAGCCTGCCACAAGAGGCCTGAGCCCCTGTACTGTTTGCTACTGGCCCAGCCTGCCACAAAAGGCCTGAGCCCCTGTACTGTTGTTACTGGCTCAGCCTGCCACCAAAGGCCTGAGCCCCTGTACTGTTTGTTACTGGCTCAGCCTGCCACAAGAGGCCTGAGCCCCTGTACTGTTTGTTACTGGCTCAGCCTGCCACAAGAGGCCTGAGTCCCTGTACTGTTTGTTACTGGCTCAGCCTGCCACAAGAGGCCTGAGCCCCTGTACTGTTTGCTACTGGCCCAGCCTGCCACCAAAGGCCTGAGCCCCTGTACTGTTTGTTACTGGCTCAGCCTGCTACCAAAGGCCTGAGCCCCTGTACTGCTTGCTACTGGCTCAGCCTGCCACAAGAGGCCTGAGCCCCTGTACTGTTGTTACTGGCTCAGCCTGCCACAAGAGGCCTGAGCCCCTGTACTGTTTGTTACTGGCTCAGCCTGCCACAAGAGGCCTGAGCCCCTGTACTGTTTGTTACTGGCTCAGCCTGCCACAAGAGGCCTGAGCCCCTGTACTGTTTGCTACTGGCCCAGCCTGCCACAAAAGGCCTGAGCCCCTGTACTGTTGTTACTGGCTCAGCCTGCCACCAAAGGCCTGAGCCCCTGTACTGTTTGTTACTGGCTCAGCCTGCTACCAAAGGCCTGAGACCTATCTAGACTGTTTGTCGCCCAGCCCCTGCACCAGGGGGCCTGGGCCTGTCCTAGCCTTAAAGAGACAGGACAGAACCCCCGTGAGACAAGCAGGCCGGTGTGGCTCCCCTCCTCCCCTCAGAGGGTTGAGCCCCGGACCCGCCTGTTACAATGCCAATATTTACTGCATGTGCACTAGAACTGATAGAAAAGTTTCTGCCAATTTCTTTTAACAGAAAAACAATTTTATATAAACTTTTTTATTTGAGTGACTTTCTTTCTCCCCACCCCAGGAAAAGAAACATTTCCCAATGAACTCTAACTCTAACTCGCACATCTTCTGGAATGATCAGGTACAAAAGTTTCAGCAGCTTATTTTCAAATTTGGTCATGGTTTGCTCTGTGCATGCTTAGTCTATTCTGGTTTGGGAATAATATTCAGTGTGAGGTATGGTGGTGAAATGAGTTCATGTCAGACACTTGAAAGAGCTGATTTTAGTTTAGTGACTTTTTCTGCTATATCTGGTGATGGGCACTGGAGCAAAGCATCTGGAATGCTTCAAATTTTTATGAGAAGGGATAGAGAAGTTTTGGCATTGAATTTAATTGTTATTTGTTTCCAAATACAGTGGTTAAGGTGTTTTTACCCATATATTGTTTGATCTTTATGATTATCTATCTGTACCTACATGCATCAATATAGATATTCCTAATTGGCCAAGGAAAGGGAATCTACAGTCAACTAGAGGGCATTTGTCAGTTAATTGGCTCTTTTATTTTAATTAAACAATTTTAGTGAGAACTGCAAAACTAGAAAAACTTGATTGCCACTAAAAATAGGTGACTGGCTGATTTGCTTTTGATGTCACGCTACCACCTGGGAGCCTCTGGGTCCTGTGGAGGGGAAAATACTTTTTCTGTCAGAAAATGCTGATTCATCAAGAAGATTTCTGAGAAAGAAATAGATACCCTCAATCACCAGTTCTGCCTATTTTGGAGCAGAGACTTGAACATGGCTCTCTGATATCCCAGGTGAATTCCCTAATGACCAGACTACTGGCTATTCTAGGTGTTGTTTGTCTGGGTTGAGGGGAGGAATACAAAAGGTTTCACAGTTGTTCTAATGTGGGGTGAAAACAAATTTCAAAACCTCAACACTTTTTGCAAAATAGAATTATTGTTTTAGCGCCAGCCCTTTACACAGAGCCCCTAGCATGGGAGTGGGGCAGTGAATTGGGGACCCTGCTATGTGGGGGAGGTGGAAATGGAGGACAAACAGAGCTTTGGGGATGGAGGGAAAGGGAAATGAAGAGGCACCCAGCCCCTTAGCATGAGGGGAAAGGGAAATGAAGGGGAACATAGGGCTAAAGATGGACAGGGATGGGAGGGTGGGACACCAGGAGTGTGGAATGGAGGGCTGCAAGCAGTCCCTGGCTTGTGCCATGAGAGGGCCCACATAAGCAATCAAATGTGCAGTTACCCACTATTGTCTGGCCCTCAAAAGAAGAAAAGGACTTATAAGAGGTCCCAGTTATGGGAGACCTCCTTTAGCTCAAGTGATAATGGTCTTTGGGCTGGAAGACAAGAGTTCTAGTCTAGTCTCTCTAAGCATGTGACTGAGAGATATATCCAGGAACAGTATCTGTTTGCAACATATGGAGTCTTTACATCTATTGGAAATCTCAGGAGAATGGATTTTCTTGTGAAATTGAGTCATTGTTTTCATTGAGTCAGAGAATACTGTGAGAATTGCTTTTCTCATGCTTTCTGTGCCCTTTTGCTCCCTGGGCCTGGTCAGAATTAGGAAGCACCCAGGCATATAAAAATGAAAATTGGTTTAAAAAAAGTTATTGAAACTTTTCCACCTTTCAAAAAAGGGTCAATAGAGGCCCCTTTCCAATAGAGGGCCTATGACTGGGTCAGTTCTCCCTTCCCTACTATCTCTTTTGTCTGATATGAATCTTTGTGTGCCTCTGTGGATAAATGTGTGCTCTTCTTCTTTTCATGTGACTTTCTGAGTGGCAGCCTAAAATAATTTGAATCAAAACCTTTATCCGTGAGATGTTGCTTCGCTTTATCAAACTGACAATGTTTTCAAAAAATCCAAGCTTTTATCCAGGGAAAACAACCTTTGTCTTGTTGTAATTGCCCTCATTTTCACTGGCTTTCTTCAGCATTCCTTTTTTGTCTTGGAATCAAGAAAAATAGGCAACAATGGCCTCTGAATACTGACCTCTGAGCCAAATATGTCCAGGAGTGGGTAAATATAAGCAACTATTTGCCCTTTCTTTTACATGCATTGCCTGGAGCACTTTTCCACATTATCCGCTTTTCAGTTTTTAGATGATTCATTTGCTCAAGTTGGACATTTCAGAATCCCTAGATTCAATATCTTCCAGATCATTCACTCCATGGCCATATCTTTATATATTTTCTTTGACAATTTTGAAGAGGCCCCCAATCTTTTCCTGATCTCCTAACTTTCTGCTGCAGTCCTTTATTGTTATTTAATAATTTCTCTCTCATGCATTTCTGTTTCCCAGTGAGTGGCAGAGGTGTCAAGAAAGTTTCTCCTTACATCTGAACCATTAACTCTCATACTCCATTCTTCCTCTAAAGAGTTCTTGTGCCCCAGTCATAAAGGAAAGCCTCCCTTGACCCTTTCTGCTTCTCCAGCTACTACCTCGTGTCCTTTTCCCCTTCTAGCTCTTGAGTTTCTCTCTTCTGAGTCTCTTTCGGTATCTCACAATCCAATTTCCCGCACCACTAAAACTGCCTTTTTTATCTAGGTATGTCAAGTTGGGTAACTAAACAGTGGTGACCCGCAGCAGTACACATGGTGTATACCATTGGCAGGGGCAGAACTAGGGAGGGCAGTGACTGTAGAGGAGCTCTGGGATGGAGAATGACACTACACCTGGGAAGGCTGGGCTGGAGGCAGGCACTGAACGTGGCATGGACTCTGCAGGAGAACTGCTGGGGCCAGCAGCTGCAGCAGGGATGGATACACAGGGATTTGTGGTAACGCTTGTGATCTCCCCAGGTACCATTGTGCTGGGCTCAGTGGTTGCCGCACTCAGGGACTGCTCCACTCTTTGGGGGTGACTCCATGTTGTTTCCTTGCTCTGGGCAGGAGTTTTGCTGGAAAAGAAACTTTAGGCCAGAACCCCTGGAAGCGTCATGAATTGTGCTGTACTACGTGAAAAAATTCTGGGGTCACCACTGTAACTGCAAACGGAGGCCCCCAAAATTAGTGGAAAATTAGGCCCATATTCTATAGAAAATATGTTTTTTGTTTGTTTCTGTCATAAACATACAGCTAAGGGTAGCATAAAATCCCTCTTTACCCTGTAAGGGGTTAATTCCTCTTTTACCTGTAAAGGGTTAAGAAGCTCAGGTAACCTAGCTGACACCTGACCAAAAGGACCAATGAGGGGACAAGATACTTTCAAATCTGGGGGACAGAGGGGGCAGGCTTTGTCTGTCTGTTCTGTGGGCTTTTGCAGAGATCCCCAAATCATAGACAGTGCTGGACAGCCTGCTCCACACTGGCTGTGATTTCTTCATGTCAGGGTTCCAATTGGTACAGTTGAACACAGACCCAAACCCTTGGATCTTAAAACAATGAAGACTCAATCAGGTTCTTAAAAGAAGAATTTTAATTAAAGAAAAGGTAAAAGAATCAACTCTGTAAAATCAGGATGGTAAGTACTTTACAGAATAACAAGACTCAAGAACACAGAGGATCTCCCCGCTAGGCAAAACCTTGAAGTTACAAAACCAGGCATAAACCTCCCTCTTACACAAAGGAAAACACAAGCCAAAATAAAAGTAAACTAAGGCATTTCCTTGCTAAATACTTACTAACTGTATAGAAGCTGGATTGCTTGCTTCCTTGATCTGTGTCCCGCAAAAACCCACAGAACAGACAGACAAAGCCTGTTCTCCCACTCCCCACCCCCCACCCACCATTTGATTTCAAGTTCTCCATTGCCAAACCCAAAGGACTGATTTTTTCAAAAAGAAAAGTTACAAAGGAATGTAAATTGTCTCTGTATGGAGAACAAGTAGATATAGTTAAAAGGTTTAAATTCCTAGGGGTAATATTTGATCCTAAATTACCTTGGAAATATCATATAGACAATGTTAAAGATAAACATGCAGGAAGGATTAAACTGCTTAAAAGTCTTGCTGGATCTAATTGGGAGTTGGGGGAGAGGAGGCTGATAAGAAAACATTGCTGAGGTAAACAGAGCCTTAATCAGACCAATTATCAACTATGGCTGCCAAGCATTTGGGTCAGCATCAAAATCAGAATTAAAAATAAAATAGATTTAATAGAAATCCAGGCCCTATGAACTGCATGTGATGCATTTATTGCAATACCTATATGCGCTACAGAGAGCTTCTAGTGAAATGCCAGTTACACTATGAATGAAACTACCGGACCTAACTTTATGGGCAAAAGTTAATGGACATTGTAATTATGAAAGCATCAAACAGATATGAGGATTGTTCGGAATTCAGTAAGCGAACTGTAACACATGACATTAGAACTCCACATGCCATTCCAGTTAAAGTGTGCATGCAGAAAACAAGGAAAAGCTAAACAACATCAGAAATTTTAGTCATGGGAAAGCTAGTTATGGATGGAAAGTTGCATGCCCAAATGTGGATTTCGATTTATTGTATAAACTTAATGGTAAAAAAGAGACAATAGGTATTAAAAATGAAATATGGCACTGTACAGATGAAAAGTGGAGTTGGTTTTGTCACACACATACAGATGGAACAAAAAAAGAAAAAATAACCAGGAAAAGTAGAGGCAGCATATTGTATACCAAAATATAGATTTAGTACAACTAAAAGAAATCTGACTTTGTAGCTTTTATGATAGTTGAACTAGTAGCAATTATGCTAGTACAGTAGAACCTCAGAGTTACAAACTGACTAGTCAACCACACACCTCATTTGGAACTGAAAGTACAAAATCAGGCAGCAGCAGAGACGACCAAAAAAAAAAGAAATTAATGCAGAGTAATGTGATAAACATAAACTACTGAAAAAAAAAGGAAAGCAGCATTTTTCTTCTGCCTAATAAAGTTTCAAAGCTGTATTAAGTTAATGTTCGGTTGTAAACTTTTGAAAGAACTATAATGTTTTGTTCCGAGTTACAAACATTTCAGAGTTAGGAACAATCTCCATTCCCAAGGTGTTCGTAACTCTGAGGTTCTACTGTACTAAATTGGATTTGCGATGCACGCCCAGCAATGACAGTCAATTTTTCAGATTCAATCTCAGATCTTATGGGGATAAAAAAGGGAGTCTCAGGATGCAGAAACAATTTAATTAATGAAATTGTTGTCTAATAATGGAGTTAGTACATTTGGGGATACATGTAGCATTAACTTGGATCCCAAAGCATATGGGGATAACAGGGAACGAAATGGTAGACAAAGCAGCTAACAATGCTGTAAGAAATTGAAAGATTGACATAGAGATATCCTGGAGTAAATAGGAATTCAACAGCCTAGTACAGAAAAAATTAAGAGAAATGAAAAAAAAATCGGACTAATGAAAAAAGGACAAGGGTTCTTTTTAATTGTGCTTTAGAGCTGAGGATTGCAACATACTTCAGGGCCTGGATAGGAAAAATGAATCGATTTGTTTAGAGGATGAACTGGCCATTGTGACTTAAACGAAAATCTTTTTGGAATAAATGGATGCAAAGATGGACTATGTGGTCTGTGTGAGGGGGATAAGCAATTGATCACCTTTTCTGAGTATGTAAGGGATAACGAAAGGGAAAAGCTTCAGATGTCTTAAGGTAACAAAAGGTACATTATGTTATTTAGTAAAAATATCAGAGAGATGCGCTGGTATTAGAAAGGTATTGTTACATTGCCTAGAGGATACAGGGTAGACTGAGAGACTATAAACCACTAAGTATTTAGGAATAACACTTGGTGGCAGCTATAGTTTATTCAGTGAAGTCTGCTTCACCAAGAGGGGAAGGAAGGGGTGCAAGGGAAGAATATGCAAGGAGGGAGTCTGCAGTCACTCTCTGGTAACAAAGATGTAGTGAGGAGGAAACCCAGGGGGGAGAATAAGCCCTGGGATCCTAGTCATGAAAAAATGGTCAACCCAGAGAAGTTGTGAGGAAGAAGTCCAAGGCCTCAGAGCTCCTCTGGACGGCCTGGGCTCAAGGCTTGGCCAGAGCTCAGAGCTTCTCTGAAATGTTCTGGGCCAACCGGGGTTCCGGACTGCTCTGGGCACTGGTCGGGGTTCAGTGCTGCACTGGTGGGCTGGTTGGCGAGAGCGGGGGGGAGGGACAAGGGGAGGATTTGGGGTGGGGCTGTGGGTGGAAGGGGTGGGGCAGGGGGCTAGCCTCCCCAAATGGGGAGTGCACACACTACCCATGGTCAGAGGGCACCAAAGTGTAAGAAAGCTGCTGTGCCATGCCTGGCCACAAAGAGGTGCTCCTGTAGTGAGTGAACCCCATCACAGAGGATTTTTTAAATAATTATTAATGGAGCTTCTATATGTGCATGTGACTATTCTCCTGATGCCAAATTCTTTTGGGGGAGAGGTTGTTTGTGTTCTAAACAGTGAAGGTTTATTCTAAGGAAGGAATGATGCCTCTGATTATAGGGCTCATACTCATTTTAGCAGCAACAACTGTTTAGAAGAACAGGTTGGGAAGTTATTTTTACTTCTTTACACAAGAAAGTGTTTGCTGCATGCTAAGGTTTATGAGTGATCTGAAGAAAAAAATCTTATATCAAGTAGATATTCCCTGGTGGCTATGTCCCTATACTCGGCACAACATTGTTGATTTGGCAGGCTTTGACAGGTTGGAGACTTGTGACAGGTACAATCTGGCTCCCATAGGCCACCTGCAAACAACACAGGGAAATGTGCCTATGCTCCTTGTGACATTATGTCAAAGTGTCAGAAAATTCACATTTCAGCATGAAGACACTTGGAAACATAGAAGTAAAGTATTTGGCCTCATCCTTTGAACATGTACTTTTCACTGAGGACACAAATGAAGAAAGTGGCCTGTTAGGCATTGTTGGACACTATGTGTAAAGAAGACATAGTGACACCTCCACATCCCAATGCCATACACATTTCACAATACACATCCCAATGCAATACACATTTCTTCTGCATTCTGGTGCACTTGAATGGCTCCGCTGGCTCCCTTAGCTCCACTGCATCAAGTTAAAGCTTCTTGTGGCACTCGCAAGAATCTGAGTAACTTTGCCACTCTGAGCTTACCCTTTATCCCTCTTTATATTGCACTTCTCCTCACCCTTGCCCCTCTTTTCTAGCAATGATGCCACTCCAGTGCCCAATTTGGCCTTTTGCTCCACAACTGCCTCTGTGCTTTCCTCCATACCATGCCTTACACATGGTGCTTTATGAGCCAGTCTGCACAGTCATTGGCCACTCATCCCTCAAATCCATCCTGAAAAGACCCAGTCCACAATTTCATTTCAATGGGAGTTAGGCACCTAAATTCCTTTGAGGATCTGGGCCTTGATGCCGAACTCGCTTAGATGAGTTTGAAAATTCCAGCCTATGTCAGAATTTAGGCTGCAGTTCAGGAAAGCATCCATGTTCAACACAGTACCTAAGCATGATTAATTTAAATAATCCTTTTGAAGTCAAGTGCTTAAGTCCACTTCTGTTCAGGAGGACACTAAGCTTGACTTCAGTGGGACTTACACACATGCTAAACTTTCAGCAAGTGCTTACTGGGGCACATAACATGCCATACAAGGCAGAAAGGGGTTAATGGCCTACTGAAAGCCCAATTCGCCCAAATTAAGACACCTTGAGTGCCCTGGAAGGGGCAGAACAGAATGTGAGCTAGCTGGAGAGGTAAGTCTCTGAAACCTGGGAAGTGTTGGAGGCTGGGCTGGAGCAGCTGAAGTCCAGCTGGGTAAGGAGGCTGAGTGGCTGCTGTGCTGCAGAATGCCACAAGGGGGCACTCTGGTAAGGATGTGCTTTCCTGAGTAAGGTCTTAGTCTGTAAATTCTGTAGGGCAGCAATGTCTTCTTATCTGCAGAGTGCACCCTAAGGCACCATAGACTACATCATAACAATAATTTTTTGCACAGTTATTTTGTGTCAAATGTGTGACCAGTGGATGGATGTCACTGCAATGAGGATCTGCTTTAAGATCATTCTTATTCTTATGCCTCCATCCTTGAGCAATCTTTGGATATGCTGATATGCCTAGTTCTTTTTGCCTAGTTTTCTTCTGCTGATCTTTACTGTAGTGTTATCAACTTCTCCTCTTTAACCTTACTTTATTCTCAAACTTAAGAAAACTAGGCTAGATCCTGAGCTAGTGTAAATTGGCATCTGTCCCATATTATGTTACATACAAACGTGTTTTCATGTCCTCTTGTCTGTTATAACACATCTGTGTTGCTATATCATCATAATAAAGTAGTTATGCTGCATGTCTGAACTGCAGACTATCATGCTTCTTTATCAAAGTTTGTATGTTGCAATAAATGGAATCAGTAGAACTTTTGTGATGGTATTGAGGATCTACATAGGTTTTGGGTGCTTCTCTGTGAATTATGTAGCATGAGGTTGCATTGCCACAAGAGTTTTAGGGATTGTGCAAACTGTGTATATGGTGGGGGGAGGGATATTGATGTGGGTGTTTTAAGGCAGGGAATTTTGTACATAGTTTGGGAAATGTGAATATGCTTTAGGGGATATTTTTCCATTGTGGAGAGGGGCATTGTATATATTTTTAGAGACACTGAGATTATTTTATTTCATATCCTTCTAACAAAAATTCCCAAAATATGAGCTTCCTTCCATAAATTTGACAGCACTTGAATGCTGTTGTATTCACCTCCATGAGCAATCATAATTATTCATGATTAGAATAAAGTAAATGCCCCACCATCAAAAAAGCATCAGATTAATTTCCACATCAATATGCATCATTCAGGCTTTTTGTTGGATTGTTGTTGAACTAATGGGTGAATGCCACTGTTCGCATATAAAGTGAACACAAACTGCCTGTTCATCACATCCCTATGAAATGTTTGCTTTTTCTTAAGCTGCCACTGGTGACAGTGAAGGTATATAACTATGATAAATATTAATTTATGGCCGGTTTATCAAAGTTGTGGGGAGAACCTTGGGGTTAGCAACATTAGTCTGGAACTAATGAATTTCACCCATCAAACAGCTTTGAAGACCTGATCCAAAAAGCCTCACAGCACTTCAGTGGGATTTGGATCTGTCTCTGAATGCAATGGGAAACTTATTTGCATATAAATTCCCATTATAGTCAAATGCTATGTGCCTCTCATGTAGCTGAGCTATAATAGAATAGGTGAGGAGATAACACATATTTTAATCTTTTGAAGGCAAAGGGACCATTTTTCCTGAATGAAGTTGCTCATACATGGGGGAAGAGGTGACACAGGAAAAATGGTCCCTTTGCCTTTATCTGAGGCACAGTTTCACCTGCCATTTAGAACTGTCACTCAATAGGAAAGGAAGGAATGAAGAAAATGCACTGCTAAACATATATCCTCTCCCTACATAGCAGCGCTTCTTCTATTTAGTATGCTGACTATTTACCCATCCCCAACAATGAATATTACCCAACAGAGCTAACCACGAAGGTCCTACAATAAAATGCAATCACTTTTAGAGACACAGAAGTGAGTTCATTTCCAATGTTTGCTTTCTTGATTGTTTTCTAAAAGTAAGGAAATATCTGAGATTTAGCTGACAGACTGCAGGAACAGAATCAGTAATATCAAAGCAAGAAATTCCGAAAATCTAGAGGTAGTGTAATTATTGTACTGTGACAGATTTGTTAATCTGTATTCAACTAATTTTCCTATCTATAGATGATGTTTGTTCTTTTTGATTTATTTTCCCCATTCCTTTCATAATATGAAAACTTTTCCCTTGACCTGAGGAGATTAAATTCACCATTTCTTTATTTAAATGTGTGTGTGGGGAAGGGGGGAGAAAGCTGATTAAATTTTTCCAGCAAATTCAGGTACCAAAGGTACTAGACTTGCTGTACATTGAATCATAAGATTGCTCTGATATTTTTTCTTTAAGACTCTGGTTCAGCAAAACACTCATGTACATGCCTAAAATTAAACACATACTTAAGTCCATCCTTATTCAGCAAAGTGCTTAAGCATCTGCTTAAAATTAAGCATGTACTTAAGGGCTTTGCTAAAACCAGGCCAAAGTCTTACATTTTGAAGAAATATGAAATACTCATGCAATAACTCAGTCCTTCAGAATTGTAAAGTTGGACCATTTTTAACATAGTGCTAATCAGTCTGCTCCAATTTTGTGTTGTATACCCTGAGAAGAGCTTGAGAAATATTGCCCCTCCCCCCCAAAAAAAAAATTACATAGGAACTTAGGAATTGCAATAGTCATAGAATCATAGAAATGTAGGACCAAATACATCCAGTGAATGAACCTGGTCTTAAAAACCTCCAGTGACAGGGATTCCACAACCTCCCTTGGAATCCTACTCCAGCGTTTTATTATCTTTATAGTTAGAACGTTTTTCTGAATATCTAATCTAAATCTCCCTTTCTGCAGATTTCAGATTTCCCCTTTCTGCAGAAGTTCAGCCAATAACTTCTTCTCCTAGCTTCAGTGGACATAGAGAGCAATTGATCACCATCATACTATAGGAACTCTTCTATATTTACAAGTAGTTTGTTTGTGACTTTGTTAAATGTATTAATACTCTAACTCAGTAACGTAGATAGAGGGCTACAGAATGTATATCCGAATATCTATATACTCACATCATACCTTGCAGAACAAACTGAAAAGTTAGCCATTTTCTTTCTCATCATCACCAATGGCCATCATTCTAGCACCTCCCAACAGCTACAACGCTCTCTCCCCTACTGCCCACAGGCAGGGATGCAACTTGTATAATATATTATGCACCACTATGTTCAATGCATATTCATTGGGGGTTTCTCCCTTCTTTCTTATTTTTTATTTACCCATCCTACTAATGTTGAGGTATGTTAGTATATTAATGATCTCAATTTATTATCACATACGTCAATTCGTTACGATGATACTCTTCTGGTCAGATATCTATGGATGTTCTTTCAAAAGTTTCCAAAAGCTCATGTTTCCGAGGTTGGCTGGTGTCGTTATGGACCATCTTCCCTCTCACACTCTATTTTCAGTGCCCCAAAACTTAGGGGTGATGATTAGATCATTTATCTGTGCTGCAGTTCATAGGCCTTATGCTAACTGCTGAAGCCAGCAATGTCTTATGGGATACGGGCCTGTAGGTTCCTTGCATTACTGCTGAATATAACAAAGGCAAGACAGTGGATAGAATAAAGGTAAACTAGCCCTATGGGGTACATGGGAAAAGATCTCTCTCTTTCTCTTTGCACTAACTCTGAGCCTGTCTCTCTCCCCATGGCACTTCCTTTCTCTGTCTTTCCTATTTTTTGGGGGGCTAATGGGTTAATTAGCCCTGTAGCTCTCTTTGTCTTATCTCCAATCTATCAATTAGCAACAACTAATTGTCAGATTTAACCTCAGGCAATAAATTGGCATTGCAGGGACCAGGGTGCTGGTTAAGCTGCTGCTGCTGCCCAAAACTGTCACAGACCCTATTGTGATTTTTTTCCAGGTCTCTCCCAACCTTTAGCTCTCTGTTAAGGACTGCGGAAGGGTTTCTGTGATAACAAATACCACAGAAGATGGAGTTGACCCACATCATCACATGAAGGTTGTGGGAAGTATTAATGGATAATGTGTTCTATGCACAAATGCAAGGAGTACACAAACTAAGCAAGAGCTTCTGTACTAGAATTGTTACTAAAAAGGTGATGATGATGACACAACGGTCATGCCTGAAATGTGGTGGGATAATTCTCATAAATGGAATGCCTATACAAAGAGGCATTATGGAGTTGTAAGTTATGTATTTATATAAAATTATACACACAAGGTGAAAAGGCAACTGTAGAGAGAATTGGATAATGACAGAAATAATGGAACATGAAGAATATAATTCATAAAGCAATGAATGACTTTGTTGGAACTTTTGATGATAAATCATTGACATCCTCCTTAATTCACTATGACATTGTGCAAACTAGTCAACAACGATATACTTGCAGTTAGCTGAAACTGCATACTACATTGGTCTCCAACAGTGTCTCATACTGTTTTCAATGACAATTGAAAAAGCACTGGGTGATGTATTGCTTTTAAACAGTGCAGAATCATTGACAGACTCTTTCAGCAACTGATGCAAAGATACGGTCATGATGCTCATGGGAGATGAAGTTCACTCTATGAGAAATGCAAATGATTATTGGATTCCTGCCATTAACTTGGCCAGCAACACTCACCTTTTTGACCTGGCAAGCCAGCCATATAAATTACATAGATTTATTGCATAATTCTATATGTTTCACCTACAACTCATTACGTTTTTCTTCATTCATTCAAACAGTCAATATTCTCTACACTCCCTGCTTCATTCTTCATTCATTTATATAAGCACAAGTCCCCAAGTAGTGACAAATAGAAATATAATAAATTCAGCTTATATCAGCAATGCCCTTACTAGAGAGTTATCCATCTCTCTGTTTTATGATTTTACAAAAAGTGGCTTTGCCTTGAGCCCCAAGCAAGTCAAATCATACTTTAGGAATCACATGGTAAATAGCTTCTATCATAATTTAAGCAGGGGTATTGTATGACACTCATCACTATCAGATCTCAGTGCCCCTCAAGCATAAATTAATTTAGCTTCACATCAGCCATGTGAGATGAACATTATCCCCATTTAACAGAAAGAGAGGTGAGGCAGAGAGAGGTTAAGGTCAAAAGTATCCACTAATTTTGGCTACCAATCTAAGAATAGGCCCTGATTTTTTTCAGAGCAGTTAGCATAATATATCATTTTATATATTCAAAGCACAGCTCCCATTGACTTAATTTGCAACTCTGCGCACTCAGAACTTATGCAAATCAGACATGTTGATCACCCAGAAAAAGAAGAACACACAATTAGTGAACAGCTGTGAAAAGCCTGGTTTAAGTGACTTGCCCAAGATCACTGAAGAGCGCTGTGGCAGAGGCAGGGCTAGACTCCAGTTTTCCAGGGCAGTATTCAGCTGTCTTAATCATGAGACCATCCTATCTATTCCTGCAATTCTTTCTCATTCATTACACACCTTTCAAACTTCTGCAACAAATGAGGCAGGGGTCCTACAAACAACAGTCTCCTTCACTGTACACCCTGATTCAACCCTTGAATAGTTCCATCCAGTGCACTGAACGAGGCAGGGTTCCTGTATAAAAAAAATAGCATGTGATCATGTAATTAAAGACTATACCATAACGCCTACGCACAAGGGTGGTAGTGGAGGGAGCGGGGGTTAGAGTCCTCTGAAGAGGTCATGGGCTCAACCTACCTCTCTCAGGCTATACAGGGGGAAATTAGGCAACACAGGTTCACCTGGGACTAATTAGCTTACTGAATAACTGGGAGACAGTTAATTAGGCAGGGAAGCACATGGGCATGATAAAGGAAGCTATGCCCAGTGGGCTGGGGGCAGGAGAACAGCTGTTCCTATGAAGAACAATCCACAGAAAGAGAGAGCTCTAAAAGAGGACCTGGTGATGTGACTCACCATCCAAGAAACCATGAAAAAATGCTCCTAGGTGGGAGAGGTTCTGTAGTGAAGCAGCTATGAATGCCAAGTTTCAGCAAAACCTGGCTGCCATGAACTGAAATCACTAGAAGCCCCACATCAGAAGCCTGATATGCTGTTCCGAGGAAGGGTCATCATGGTTTGACCACTGTGGGGCCTTGACTCAAGGGAAGAGATCCTTCCCCTGCTGATGATAAAAGATCTTGGTACTGGAAGTGGGTTCCAGTGCAAGAGAGCTTTGATGGTAAAGGACCTGGGCTGCTATGGGGGATAATGGCCCCTAACAAAGGGGGACAAGTTAAGGTTGTGCAAGCCAGCTTAGATCTGGCATTCTCTAACTTTTCAGTGTTTGAATTCACAACCTTAATGTTATTTTAACATATTTCTTTGTGTGTAATTTCCTGGGTTTTAAAAAAGCAAACTGGAAAAAAAAAAGCCAAGTCTACCACATGGCATTGTATTAACACCAACATGAGTCACTCATTGGTCAGGATGGAGCCTTAATTCTGCCCTCTGTGCATATGCATTATGATTATGATGTTCACATTCTATTTTGTTCCTCAGGTCTCCTGGCGCCATCAGTGCACAGGAGGAACCATACTCACTTAATGAGCTGCTATTCAATATTTTGTTTTCTCTTCATTGTTCAGTACCTTATTTACCTCACACTGTTCAAACCATGTTTGGAAGACGGAATTATTAATGTAGCACAAAGATAGGCCTGTGCTGAAACACCTTGTTATGTCAGGGCTTTAGTCGCTTATGGTCTGATTCTTCAAGGTGCTCTGTGCTTTCAACTCCCACTGACTACTGGGAGTGAGAACTGTCATCTCCTCACCAGATAAGGTCATTAGTTGTCTCTTCAGTTCCCAGTCCAAAGATACCAGGAGTGCTACAGCTCTTTGTCTTTTTAAATCAAACTGGAAAGTCATCGTATTTGTCCTTGCTCTAGTTCATTGTATAGACTGTGGTTCAAGTTCTTACCCTGGATATGTGCATATCCAAGGGCAGAATTTGGCTCTGTAATATCACATTTATACACACTTTTTGTAAAACACTTTGATAGGTACTGACATAAGATGCAATAACATTTCATAACAAAAATAAAAAGGAGCAGGATCCTAATCCTTCTCCCATTCATGTCAATGGGAATTTTATCATTGAATCAAATGAGAGTAGGCTCAGGTGTGAGGAAAGTAATTGATGTTTTAGCAAAACATTACTTTAAAGGAATCGGTGTTAACTTGGGTTTAATATTGGTTTGCAATATAATGCAGGCACAGTTTTATGTACCCTCTTACTTTTTGTGGAGTACATCAGCAATTTTTTCTGTAAACAAAATAGAGATTCAGTGTTGATAGACCATAACGTGTTATGGTAAGGATTAATTTTCCTAAAACAGAAGGTTTTTTTAAAGGTAGTTTTGCAATTTACTCAATTACCTCAAATTATAACAGTAGGTCAGGTAATCAATCTGTTGCAAACCTGCTTTCTCTTTCAAAGAATTCAATAAAGCAATAGTGGTTAGGGTGTTCACTGGTAGTATTAGTGGTCACTCAATTTTATTTTTTTTGGTAACAGGAAAATTAAAAAACATAAATTTCTGACTCTGCTTTCTTTTGATTTTGTTTGGATTTAGAATTCAGTTAAGTTAATTCTCTCCACCTCCCCATCTAATCAACTGCCTATTAAGATAATGGACTTCTTAGAAAATATTTATGAACACCTGTAATAAGCATGATCTCTAATGAAAGTTGAGCTACAAAGCAGACATTATTTCCATATCTCTCCTGTACTTATCAAGGTTTTACAGTTTAGAAATTCTCCCCGGTCTTGATATTTTATTTTACTGGAGAATTCATCACCAAAGATAAAATTAGTTCATCAAACCAACGCTGATTATTAATGTTAACACTCTAGAGATTAATCATCTCTCTCCATCTCCATGTGGGAAAGATAATTACAAATGTATCCAACTCAATATCTTGAGCAGAAATTCTGTTTGAAACTGGGTGAGGAGATGGTTACTGGCACAAAGCCACTTGACTATTATTAAGATTATATCATGGACAAATTATTATAGGCCAAATCACCTATCTCATCAGAGAAACTTCCAGATGGGGTCCAGAAAGGCTGGTAAATGCCATGAAGTTCACCTTGTTGGGTTTTCTGTAAAGTCCTCCCTTTGCAGGGCAAGTGTGGGGAGTGGAGTAGAACTACAGAATTTGAAGGGGTGAGACTTCAACTCCTCATAGATTCTGACATCTTTGAGGAAGTGACCCCCCTTTGGAAATAGGAGCCACTCATGTGAACCCGTCTTTCTGTTCTTGACAGTCAGAAAGGGCATTGGAGAATACAGCTCCTTAAGGAGCTTCACTGCTATTGCTAGTGAGGAGCACAGTAGTAGCTACAACAGGGACTTAAAGAGTGAAAGCACGTGTGTAGTTGCAGTATATTATTAAGCCACTAGATGTTTCTATGTGATGTATACAGTTCAGACAGGCTGCTGTCCCTAGTAAACAAGGGAGCTGGAGCTGGACCTATATTGTATCTTCAGTTATGGTTGCTTTTATTTAATAAACACCTCCTGTTTCTGATGGCGATTCCATATATCATGAAAGAGTTCATACTGCTCTAAGATGTGCACCTCATGACCTCATAGTACAACTTAGAGCTGTATTAATTCATGACCACATTTCAGAGAATGCAGGGGTCAGCAGTGAAAAAGATGTCTGACAGAGAAGTTCTGTCCTTTGCTCTTAATGCCTGGGAACTCACTTAGTTATTACTAGCATAATATCATACCATAACCTGTTGGTTTCAGTATCCTCTATTTCTCAGAAAATCCAGAGATTCTGGAATGGGAGGGTAGCCCCTTTCTAATACTGTGGCAGCATCAAAGGACCACAGCTGGATGCACGGTGATGCTGGAGCAGGCGTACATCTCTGTACTTCATCTCCATTAGCAGCCTTCCAGGTAGGTGGTACTACCTGCAGACCTCACAAGACTAATGCCTAAACAAAGTCTTTAATATAACTAAATTAGGTCCCAATTCATGAAGCACCCCTATTCAGGACAGCAGGTAAGCATGTGCTTAATTTTAGTACATGTTTATATTTCCTTAAGTCAATTGGGCTTAAAAACATGCTTAAAATTATACACGTGCTTATGAGTTTTCCTGAAACAGGGCTGTAAGCAAGATAAGCAGTTACCAGAAGCACATGTCTGAGAGAGAGGGTGGAGCGCCAGGTCACACAAAGGGTGATGGGGATGCTGATTTTAGAGAGGAGAACACAAAGAAAATGAGAAGTCATTGACCCCATTGGAAGTAATGCATGTTCAGCTCCCCTGAAAATCAGATTGCTTTTATTTCGATGATTAAATATTAATTTAGCCATCTATGAAAATGTTGGCCTTGCACTCCATTAAGTATAAGCACCCACTTTGCCATGCTCTTCTGTGTTTGATGAAAACAACATGTCTTGTTCTGTTTATCAAAATAACATTTGTATTTTCCTGAGTATATAAGGGCTTGTTAAAGGTATTTTACTAATAAACATTTAATAAGAGTATTCGGAAAAGACCGAAAACTAATGTAAAGCACAAAACAAAATATGTTTAAAAGTTCTTGATAGCTTTACTTTAAATGTAAGCCTTCTATAATGATACAGTTACTTGTCACAACAACAGCTAAATCTGGGTTCTGTTGCTCATTGAAAATCTATTTATGTGCTCAAGAGAGTCCTGGAAAAGCAGGAAACTCTGCATGAGTGTGGAGTGAAGCATAAAATAGGCAAATTAGATGTTGTACTGACCTTATGGCATTGGAAATTTGATTGCTTCTTATGTTGTCTTTTTCTGTCCCTTGTAAGAATTGTCCAGAAAGTTAGTTCCAATGCTGCATGTTTCACCAGATACATAACTGTAATGAATTAGTGTATATATCTATATATCATGAAAAAGTATTACTGCATACCTAGAATGAGAGACACTTGAACACAGTTTTATAAATTCACTCAAACACATCATGTTTATCCACACTGAACAATATACCAAACAGAAAATTCTGTTTAGTCATTAGTTTACCATTCATACTCTTCTGATGTGTCACTCTAGCATTGTCCATTGTGTGTTTAAACACAGGGTACAATCCAGCAAGTACTCCACATACAGAGTTCACCGTGACATCAAGGAGAGATCTATACACAGAGCTCTTGCAAAATTGGTGGTAATGGATTTTGCCATCTGTAAAGCAGAATGGTCTTAAAACACGCTATGGGAACATCAACCCACTTCTTTTAAGCCTGAGAAATAGTCTATATTTTACTAACTTTATGAAATAAAATACACTGGGGGAAAAAACTTTTAATGGAGATTCACTGTGCAGACCTGAAAATACTAGCCATGGGAGTTTTCATGGCTTGAAGAGAGACAACTGAGGGTGGATCTAAAAGGTCATTGTTCCCTGAAATGCTCCTGAAGATCACAGAGTGATGTATGGGCATCTCAATGTTCATTATAAGCCTGGGGAAAAAGCTAAAACGTACACAGCTTTTCAAGGCTTCAGTGAAAATGATACGTATCCCTTTTCTATTCATCTTATTTTTGAGAAACCTACATTACTCTATAATGAAATATAATTGTGGACATAACTTCTGCTTGTTTTCCTTGACAGAAGATTGTCCCTATAGTCTAGTTCTAAAATCTAAATTGAATTTGCTTTTGTTGACTTCCTTCAGAATTTCATCTGCACTTCATGCTGCTGCAGACCATTTTGGGAACAGAAGCAGCAGTAGACAGCATGAGATCATTTAGTCACATCTGAAGTCTGGTGAGAAGGCATTTTATCTCAGCAAGCTATCCCAGCCTCCCCAGCTAGAACATCTAGTAGCCTTCTCTTGGGCCTGGTCTACACTAGGACTTTAATTCGAATTTAGCAGCGTTAATTCGAACTAACCGCTCAACCGTCCACACCAGGAAGCCATTTAATTCGAACTAGAGGGCTCTTTAGTTCGAATTTGGTACTCCACCCCGACAGGTGGAGTAATGCTAAATTCGACATGGCTAGCTCGAATTAGGCTAGGTGTGGATGCAAATCGAACTTAGTAGCTCCGGGAGCTATCCCACAGTGCACCACTCTGTTGACGCTCTGGACAGCAGTCGGAGCTTGGATTCTCTGACCAGCCACACAGGAAATGACCCGGGAAAATTTGAATTCATTTTCCTGTCTGGGCACTTTGAATCTGACGTCCTGGCTGGACATCGGGGCGAGCTCCGCAGCACCTGCAACGATGCAGAGCTCTCCAGCAGAGGAGTCCGGCCAATCCAAGAATAGAAAGAGGTCCCCAGCATGGACTGACTGGGAAGTCATGGATCTGATCGGTGTGTGGGGCGAGGAGTCTGTGCTGTTGGAGCTGCGCTCCAGCAAGCGGAATGCAAAGACCTTCGAGAAGGTCTCCAAAGCAATGATAGAGAAAGGATACAGCCGGGATGCAATGCAGTGCCGCGTGAAAATCAAGGACCTGAGACAAGGCTACCAAAAAGTCAGAGCGGCAAACGGACGCTCCGGAGCCCTGCCCCAGACATGCCGCTTCTACGAGGCACTGCATGCCATTCTAGGTGGGTCTGCCACCACTGCCCCACCAGTGACCGTTGACTCAGTGGATGGCATAGTGAACCTGGACAGTTCCTCCTCGATGTTCGCCGATGTGGAAGATGAGGAAGGGTCTGTGGCGGACGGCGCAGGCGACAGCCAACACAATACCGCTTTCCCTGACAGCCAGGATCTCTTCATCACCCTCACAGAGATCCCCTACCAACCCTCCCCGGCCGTTAACCCGGACTCTGAATCAGGGGAAGGATCAGGCGGTAAGTGCTATAAACATGTAAACATTTATTTTTTATAAAACAGGTATAAAAAAATAGAAATACTATATATAAAATTTTCAAGAAAAACTATATGAAAAGTAGGTCCACACATATAGGGATTGAACAATAATCCTCCAGGGACAATTCAAGAAAGGTCTCATTTAGGTCCTCGAAAAGCCTCCGCAGGAGGTTCCTGGGGAGAGGTGCCTTGTTGGGTGCTCCGTGGAAGCACACTCTTCCGCGCCAGGACATCCTTATGTAGATGGGAATCATCGCCTCCACAAGCATGGCCGCATATGGTCCTGGTCTCTGCAGGGCTTCCCTTAGCATCCGCTCTTTGTGACTCCGAGGGACCCGCATCAGGGTGATCTCGTTCATGAAATGCTGCATCTAATTAGGGCAATTAGTGTATTGTTACTGTTGTGAATGGTTGACTTTTACTTTGCATAACAATGACCCTCGCTTAACAGCCACGTGTTGTAGGCCACATAGGAAAAGCATACATTGATCTTTCCCATGCACTGGCGGGAGTGGCTGGAAAAGGGTCAGAGTATATGATTTCCAGATTGCCTTTAGCGGGAGGGCACAGCTATCCATTAACTGATAAGCAGAATGTACTGTAAGGCTTACCAGGACTGTCTGCTAGACGGATTCAGCTGTCTCTCCCCACTTGTCTGCTCTCCTGTGCAATGCCGCAGCCAATGAGAGCGTATTCTGAAATCTCGAACTTGTCCTGAGATCTCGTGAGACTTGTTGCCCTGTATGGTCTTGTTCAGAGAAACTGACTAGACTGTGTTCACTGTTCGCAAACATGTATCTGTTCAAGGAAATCACTTACTTTTCCCATCACACAGCTTCGGCTCTTTCCCGGACTGCCCCGGCATCCCCCTCGCAGAGGCTGGCGCAGATTAGGCGGCGAAAGAAAAAGACTAGGGACGAGATGTTCGCGGAACTGATGGCTTGCTCCAGAGCCGAGGCGGCAGAGCAGAGACAGTGGAGGGAGACCCTATGTCAACAGCATCGCACACACATCGAACGGGAGGACAGGTGGCGGCAGGAAGACCAGCAGGCGACTCAAACGCTGCTTGGGCTAATGAGGGAGCAAACGGACACGCTCCGGCGCCTTGTTGATGTTATGCAGGACTGCAGGCAGGAGGACAGAGCCCCCCTGCAGTGTATCTGCAACCGCCCTCCCCCGCCAAGAAGTCCTGCCCCACCCTTACCCCAAAGTACAAGACGGCGGGGCGGTAGGAGCCGTGAGAACTGTCACTGCACCACTGCATAGCGCTAATGTACCACACACCTCTCACGCTATAAATTTGTAGAAGTGCTTCCCTTACAGGCTCACCCAGTCCCAAATCCAAGTTTCATCCCCCCACTGTGTATTAGATTATTAAAAGCTGTTTGCTGTTATTCACTGTTTCGGTCACGTCTTTCGTGTCAGAGGATTTTTTTGTGTATGGGGGGGGGAGGGGATTTATAATTGCACGGTATAGCCTACATTACCAGGGTACAGACTTCGGGGCATGATCAACTGCAGGGCACACACACACTGCAGTCAGTAGGCACCAGCGTCACTCTGTGTGGTGTATGCTGCCCCGGGTCATTCTGTGATGTGTATGCTTGTCCAGGGTCCTAGCGCCTGCCACCCCCTTAATGTTAAGGCACGCTGCCCTTACCATGCACTTCCACCGTAGCAACGAGCCTCTCCGCTGCCCTGAGCCCCAACAAGAGCCCTCATCCATGGACAGATACTCACCCTTCCCCCACACCCCTCACCCCTTCCTACGCCCAAACCCGCAGCCCACTGCCATCATCCAAACCCCTATCCAAAGAAGGCACCACTCGCCCCTTCCTGCAAACCCACCCCTTCCTGCAATCCCTCCCCTTCATGCACAACCACTTGCAACCGTCCCCCACCCCAGAGACCTATGTAGGAGCAGGAGGATGTCATTCCTCTATGGAACAAGCGGTCTGTACATCAGTGCACACCGTGCCCAGCACAGTATGCGTCCATGTTTCAACACCTGAACAGAAATGCAAAGTAAAACAAAGATTTATTAATAATGAGCGTTACAATTAATTTGCTTCAAAACGTGCTTTGGAAGTGGGGGAAACTTGGAGAACGGGGTATGTAACCGCAGATCGAAATCGACACATACAGACACAGGCCCAGGGTCAGTTTCTCTTGAAAGCAAGTGGAGAGTCATAGGTTACCCTGCTCTCCGAGGAAACTTGCTTTCAAAGCCTCCCAGATACACAGCGCTTCCCGCTGGGATATTCTCTCGGCACGGGTGTCTGGCTGAGCGTAAACTGCAGCCAGGCGATTTGCCTCAACCTCCCATCCGGACAAAAAGGTCTCGCCCTTGCTCTCACAGAGATTGTGTAGCACACAGCAAGCAGCAATAACTACAGGGATATTCTTTTCGCTGATGTCCGAGCAAGTCAGTAAGCTCCGCCATCTCCCCTTGAGACGTCCGAAAGCACACTCCACCACCATTCTGCACTTGCTCAGCCGGTAGTTGAAGAGTTCCTTCTCACTGTCCAAGGCGCCTGTATAGGGCTTCATGAGCCAGGGCATTAGCGGGTAAGCTGGGTCCCTGAGGATCACTGTAGGCATCTGCACATCCCCAACCGTTATTTTGTGGTCCGGGAAGAAAGTTCCTGCCTGGAGGCGTCTAAACAGACCAGGGTTCCTGAACACACGCGCGTCATGAACCTTGCCCGCCCACCCGACGAAGATGTTGGTAAAACGTCCCCTATGGTCCACCAGTGCTTGCAGCACCATTGAAAAGTAGCCCTTTCGGTTAATGTACTTGCTGGCCTGGTGGGCTGGTCCCAGGATAGGGATGTGAGTCCCATCTATAGCCCCACCGCAGTTTGGGAATCCCATTGCGGCGAAGCCATCTATGACGACCTGGACGTTTCCCAGAGTCACTACCTTTGAGAGCAGTTGCTCAACGATTGCATGGGCTACTTGAATCACAGCAACCCCCACGGTAGATTTGCCCACGCCAAAGTGGTTCGCTACTGACCGGTAGCTGTCTGGCATTGCAAGTTTCCAGAGGGCTATGGCCACTCGCTTCTGCACACTCAGGGCTGCTCGCATCCGTGTGTCCTGGCGCTTCTGGGCAGGGGCCAGCAAGTCACAGAGTTCAAGGAAAGTGTCCTTACGCATCCTGAAGTTTCGCAGCCACTGTGATTCATCCCAGACCTGCAGCACTATGCGGTCCCACCAGTCCGTGCTTGTTTCCCGGGCCCAGAATCGCCGTTCCACACCATGAACTTGACCCATTGCCACCATGATCTCCACTGCGCGGCGTACCCTGCTTTGTGAGAGGTCTGCGCCACTCTCCTCACCGCGCTGCCGGAGCATCCTCGCCCGATTTCTCAGCAGCTGACTGTGGAAGAGGTGGACGATAAGGTGCGAGGAGTTGACAACGGCCATAAGTGCAGCGATGATCGCAGCGGGCTCCATGCTCGCAGTGCTGTGGCGTCCGAGCTGTAACCGACCAGAGAAGGACGCGAACAGATTTCCCGCCGGCGCTTTCAAGGAGAGAGGGCGGGAGTGACGGTTCAATAATGACAGTTACCCAAAACCACCCTCGACACATTTTTTCCCCCAGCAGGCATTGGGGGCTCTACCCAGCATTCCACTGGGCAGCGGGGACTGAGGGAACTGTGGGATAGCTTCCCACAGTGCACCGCTTCCAAAGTAGACGCTGGCCCCGTGAATGTGGACTCAGAAATTCGAATTAGTGTATTTAGTATGGATACACAAATTCGAACTAAGTTGATTCGAAATAGTCTTGTAGTGTAGACAAGGCCTTGGATTCTGTACTTTTTTGAATTTCCTAGATCATGGTAAAATTGTCAAAAGTGCTTATGTCACTTTTAAAAATAGGTCTTAGGCTTCTAAGTCACTTGGGCACTTAAAAGAATATAGGCCTGTCCCACCTGAAAACATGTACCTCTTTCATTGGTAGATCTGTGGGCACTCCAGGCTATCATGCACTGTTGTAAGTTTCACAAGAGCTGTGTGTGCAACATTTTCATATTGCTTTTTTTCCCCCCGTTTTGAAAGCCTTGAATTGCAAGTGCTTCTTCAGTACTCCTCTAGGCATGGATAAAACATCAGCAGGAAAAACAGAAAGCACTCAGTGTATTGGTGTGGATTAGATACCTGTTTTTTCATACCTAATATTAGAACACAGATACTAGCCATGGGGTGAGAAACACCTTGCTGTTTTTTCTCCAAGATCAGTGAGAGGGATAGTGGGTTAACAGACCCCTTCTGTATATTCCCTAGATTGGTATAAGGGCTAGTGATGCCATCAGAAGTGATGGAATCATTAGTTCTGCTGTCACAGTTGACATTATTTTTGGCAGAATGCTATTCAAGGCAATTGGTATTGCTGCTGCGCTAGGTTTGTCATCAGGAACTGGGAAGCAAGACATGCTGCAGCTCATTCACTTCAAGTATCTTTCTCTGAAACATGTGTCTTTTGGGATCAGGCAGATGGGGGAAAAACATGTATTTAACTCCCATAAAATTCAGTGTGAACTGCATACTTGTAAAGGCAGAATTTGGCACTGTTTTGCTAATTGACAAAATTGGTTTTACATTTCCAGAAACATAAGAATGGCCACACTGGGTCAGACCAAAGGTCCATCCAGCCCAGTATCCTGTCTTCTGACAGTGACCAATGCCAGGTGCCCCAGAGGGAATGAACAGAACAGGTAATCATCAAGTGATCCATCCCCTGGTGCCCCTTCCCAGCTTCTGGCAAACAGAGGCTAGGGACACCATCCCTGCCCATCCTGGCTAATAGCCATTGATGAACCTATCCTCCATGAACTTATCTAGTTCTTTTTTTAATCCTCTTATAGACTTGGCCTTCACAACACCCTCTGGCAAGGCATTCCATGGGTTGACGGTGTTAATGTAACACTGACAGACCCTGGTAACTCTGGTGGGATTGAACCTGGGAATCTCTGGAGCTAAATACATGAGCCTCTACTGCATGAGCCGAAAGCCACAGGCCCATTAGCTAAAGCTCTCAAGTAGACTCCTTAATCTCTTTCAAAGTGGTCTCGATGGCACTAGATGGGACAGAGCACCACACCCAGGAGGTGTATGGGTTACATGAAAAAATACTTCCTTTTGTTTGTTTTAAACCTTCTGCCTATAATTTCATTTGAGTTTTTGTGTTATGAGAAGGAGTAAATAACACTTCCTTATTTGCTTTCTCCACACCAGTCATGATTTTATAGACCTCTATCATATCCCCCCTTAGTCTGAAAAGTCCCAGTCTTATTAATCACCCCTCATACCGAAGCCGTTCAATACCCCTAAATATTGTTGTTGCCCTTTCCTGAATCTTTTCCAATTCCAATATATCTTTTTTGAGATGGGGTGACCAAATCTGCACCCAGTATTCAAGACGTGGGCATACATTGGATTTATAAAAGCAGTGGGCTAGACTCTGACTTCAGTTACGGCCTGATCCATAGCCAGCTGGAATGTTTCTATTAACTGCCGTGTGCTTTGGATCAGGCCCTTTACACTACTGCAAATCCAGAGTAACTCTTCAATGGGATCTCCAGATTTACAGCTGTGTCACTGAGACCAGTTTATGGCCCCCGGCCCTCAAAAAATGTAGAGCTTAGTGCATCCAAGTTTTTCAACAGATGCTTTGTATCTTTTAAAGATGGCTTTTCCCCCAAACTGGCTCTCTTTATATATAAAACAGAGTTTATTCCTCTGCCCCGAAAAGGTTCTTCAAGTTTGTAACATTTTTCCCCATCAGTAAACAGGTTTTATATTCTATTCAGGCAGATGAGGTAGTGGGATAGGTGGTAAGGTCATATTGGGCTAGAAGAGAGCAGGAAGCTTTATGATGTGATTCTCCCAATAGACAGCACCATGTAATGTACTAAAGTCTTACTCTTGAGACATAAAGAAGAAGCGAGATGAGACTACACTGTATTTCAGAGCCCCTCATGCCACGCTGGGTCTCAATCCAATATCAGTCCCAGTTCAAATTCCTTATTTTTACTTTCAAGGCATTTAACTAAGGCCTTGACTCAGACTCTCCCTCTCTGACCATGACTTACTACCTGTGGAGCAGCCAGTCTTTTCATCACATCTTGCAATAGGCTGAGCCTAAATTACCCAGTCTAGCTCCTAAAGAACTGGCAAGCATAGAAATAACAGAGTTGTTGTGGTTTAACTTTTTGAAGTTTACTTAACAGTTTCCTGTAGTACATAATAGTTCTCTTATGAATACTTCAGCCATGAAGATCACTGGCATTCAAAACATTTTGAATCATAACTTAAAACCCAGTAGGTAAATTATGTGCAATTATGTGTGTATTGGAGAAGTTATCACAATTTCAGCAGTGTAATCTTACCACGGTCTCAGCAGACAGTTGCGAATCATTTTGACAATTTCCAATTAACAGTCCCAAACCTATCCTCAGATATAAAACTGCATTTCTTTGAAAGAAAGAAGCACTCCTCATGCATCTCTGAGTTCCTATAAATCACAGTGACATTGTGCTTTCACCCATAACACCCAATATACAGATACTCTTCTACTTTCCATTTCTATCTTATCTCGAAAAGCACCTTGGGGCAGGCTGAAGAGCTGTCTGTCTATTTGAAGTATTTTTACAGGTTGTAAGTGATTTTAAATGCAAACTTTTTTTTGTAAAAACAAATAAAACATTTACACTTCACAGACATAAAATAAACATTCAGATCTTGACATGAAACCTTTCTGCAGCAGAATGTTCTTAGTGCAATACGTATGACTTAGCCATTTTATATTTTCAGCAAATAATGAAGGTTAATTTGTGCAAAAGAGATTTCCCTATAAACTTTCATTCTATGTGCTGCTAATAACTTTTCAGTTATAATGAAACTACTCTGTAATTCGATTGCAAGTATATAAAAATTTTGTGCCATGAAAATTACCAGATAATCTTTAAGTAACACTCTCAGCTCACATTCCTGTAGACATTTGAACTGTATTAGAAATATTTCAGAGAATTAAGTTACAGTACATTTTGTGCTCAGACACCATGATAATAGGGATTTCAGAGATAGATAGCAGGATACAACAAGTCAGAATTTATGCAGCAAAAATGCTTTATACACTTGTGAAAAACTATGAGACACCTCGACCCTGCAACCCTCACAGGCTCAGTGTGCAAGAATATAGGGAAAAAAAAGATATAAATCTTCTCTGGGCAGCACAGTGGGGGAGATGGGCTTATCATCCTCGATGGTATTTTACCTCTCTTGTGTCAACTGCTGTGATAGATGTTATTTACAAAAGTGGAACCTGGTACAGAATGACTTGCTTATGTACAGCTGGCAGCACCTCTGTTTTTCCTGTTGTCAGCTTAGGTCAGGAAGAGGTGAGGCCAAACATGATGGGTAGAAGAAGATAAGAAGGCTGTTGATGATCCTGAGCTACTGAATTACTGGAGAATTACTGAGAGATGCCAGGTTCTTTGACCATCTTCAAACACCGGCCCCTTGAATGAACTGAAGGAATTTTTCTGTCTTTTTTCAAGTGTTTGCTTCCCTTCAGTTTGACTCTTTCTGTTTTTCTTCCTCTCTCTCTAAATCTCGCTCTCAGTTAATTCCCTTTCCAATTTCTTTTAACACCCTGTTTTGAAATTTGGCCCTTCTTTTCCCCACTCCCTGCCCCTCTCCCTTTGCCACTTCCTTTCCCTTTAATGCTGTTCTCTCCTTGACCCCCTTCATACCCACTTTTTTCCTTCTGCCCTCTTCTTGCCCCTTCTATCCCCCTGCATCCTCCTTTTCCTCTTGGCTCTCTTTCTCTTGCACCAGTTTTCTTCCCCTCTACCTTCTCTTTACCACGTCCTCCCTTTTACCCTCTGCTTGGTCTTCCTCTCTAGCACCTTCTTCGCCTTGCTCTATCCTTGACCTCACAATTTGCATCACACTCCTCACTCATTAGTCATTCCACACAGTGCTGAAGTTACCTCAGAAGTTACCTTTCAGCCCCCCCTCCCTAACCTCCTCCCGTCAAGACTGAGCTTTCAGGTATAGAGCAGAATGTGTAGGACAGTGCCATAACAAGGGCGAGGTGAGTGAGGCATTTGCCTTGGGTGTGCAAAGTAGGGGGGTGCTCTACCGCTGCCGCTTCTTCAGTGGCAATTCGGCGGCAGGTCCCTGAGTCCCTGTCGGACAGAAGGACCTGCTGCCGCATTGCCACTGCCGCTTCATTCATTCTTCAGCAGCAATTCGACGGTGGGTCCTTCTCTCCAAGAGGGACTCAGGGACCCACCGTCGAATTGCCGCCAAAGAGACTGGAGTCGGGCGCAAAAATTCCTCGGGCGCAAAAATTCCTTGTTACGGCTCTGGTGTAGGATCCTACATGATTAAACACTTTAGCAGCATCTCTCCCACTTGCTTGCAGATCCGCTTCCAGCAGGTTGAAGTGGAGCTGAAAAGGCAATGGAAACAGAGCTGTTAATGTGCACAATGGCACAGCTACTTGTGTATTGACTGGAGCACTCTGGGGAATCTCAAGCCTCTGAAAAGCATCACCCCCTTCCAAACCCCTCCTCTTTCAGGCTGAGTCCCCTACAAGGGCCATACATGTCTTTCTATGAGAGTGAGCTGTGACTCTTAAACATAGCTGATTTGGGATATTGATCATGTTTACTGTCCCTATGGGTAAAAGAAATGTTATCAGTGGCCTGAGGCTATCCCACTTTGCACAGTTCCCCAGAAAGCCCAATATACCGAAGGAAATCACAAAGCAAATGAAATGGTGTCCTGTCTGCACCCAGAATACCACACTGGCTGCCATGAAAACCCACTACCTCTGCAGCCTCCTGCCCTGACAATACACTGCACCTGTCTGTGCACAACCCTCTAGTATTGGAAGTTATCCCATAACCCCAAATCGTTTGAGGGAATATGTTCAGCTGAAAGTCACCTTCACTTAGAGACCAAGCGTGGCAATTTTCAGCCCCAGAGATGATTTTTTTTCTTCAGAATGTTATCAGCATGTGAAAAAGGAGGGTGTGTATTGTGGGCGGGGGGGGAGCGGTTGTGGTGGTTGCCATTTCCACACTTCGGGGTTTGACCTTGCTATGATATATATAGTGTTACCTTGTAAGTTAAAATAAGTAATGCAACTACCGTGGCAAATTAATGGCCTGCCACTCTGTGATACATTTTTAATGGTGAGCACTCAAACTACAAATGGTTTTACATCCTTCGCTAGAGAGAGTTTTACATCCTTCACTTCTAGCACCATTGCTATAGTAATAATGCTTTGTACATATTGTAACATTTCACATTGCCAGTGCTTTGCACAAATTCACCAGTGACTGTGAGCTGAGCAAAGAAATGAGACAAAGAGTTGCAGTGACTGGCGCAAGTCTATGCAGCAAGTCAACATCACAGCTGGAATTAGGGTTCAGTCTCATTTCCTGTCCACTAGGCTAGGGGTGTGGACTACAGCATCGTAGAGAGATTGTCTCTTGTACACTTCCCTGCCAATGTGTGAATGCTGGGTTCATGTCCACTCCCATTTATGACTGCATAACATACCTGTGGCAAGGACAGCAATTGCTGACCTGGAAATGTAACACGAGACAAATATTTAACATACTTTTAGCATATTTTATTCAGTTTGGCAGCAGAAACAAGGAGGAGGAGCACCTTGTGCATCTCTTTCTGGACCACCTGTTGGTGCTCTGAGGACCACAGATGGTCCATACATCACAGCTGGAGGATCACCGTGTTGCTGGAGAAGTGACTTGCTGAGATTCCATAGGTCTAAAATGGTTCTGAGCAAAAGCAAAAAGTCAGAATTACAGAAGTCTCTCTGATGCAGAGTAGACATTTATAATGATATTTATTACAAATGGGAGCTTGTAAATGAGAATGAATTCTGAGAAGAATACCATCATGATAAACCACAAAAAAATCCTAATGCTAAACCCTCCCTAAAACCTGATGCCTCATTGAGAAAACTTGGAATGAAAATGTATGAGCCAGGAATTTTTGGAAACGTTCATACTTTTATTCATTTTTTTCATGCCTGAAGTCTTTTGTTTCATGAATGAACAGACAAATGGGATCCAGCAATAACCATTTTCTCAAACCATACTAAAAAGCAGGTAATATACACATGGCGGATTTCACCAGTTGTGCATATTTTATACCTCACTAGCAGAGTTAACATATTTCTATCCTGACTAGATTTGGAACTTTCCAGCTACTGCCTTGAAAGTTAAAAATAAGTGACTGACAGCAGAATATAATATAATAGCAGAGAGTCAACTATTCAATGTAAGGGTTACTGGTTTTATCTATACACTAAAAACTACAGTCAGTTTATAATTTATATCAATTTTTCTCTAAATGTGCTGCAGCTGTAATTGCTCTCTGCCAAGGCCTTTAGAAAACCACAAGAAGAACTGTGTCTGAATGCAGCAGGCATCACTGTTCACAAACATCCATTCGGATAACAGGATCTTTAAAACTCACCTTATGAGTGATACAATTTTTGAACATGAGGTAGTTTTGGAGGATGCATACGGCATACATTATGCATACTGCCTGGCAAAAATGACTTGGCTTTGCTATTTAAATCTATCCGTTAGTGTCTTCCCTGAATTGTCTTAACATAAGTTCTGTTCAAGGAGATATTAATCAGGCTAACACCAAAGCTGGCTCTTAATGTTTCTACTGCCTACTTTTTTATCCAGCCCTATAAACTTTATATTGGGATATAAATTAAGATTTCAAATGCTACTGCTTGCTTCTCAGCATCCTTGCCGGAGGCTGCCTTTAGTGCTGAAATGCCTGTCAAGCCCATAGAAATGACGCATTTGAAAATGCCATCAGCTTTGATGTAATGTTTATTTCTTCCCATTAATGAAAAGATTTCCCATTTATTATAGAAATATTTCTGGTGTTTTAAAAAAATATTGTAAGCTTTGTATTGCTTTAAGATTCAGTATGATGGAAAGGCTTTTTATTAAAACGGTATTTTTTTTCCCTCTAGCTTCAAGACTGGCACTCTCAAAGTCTAATTTTGAAAGTTTACGTTATTTCTCTGCATAATGGGATTGAAGCAGGGGAAGATTAACAGGAGGCAATCTAATTTAATGGTTGCAAATTATAGTTGATGAAGGAATGTGTTAATCAGGAAAAAAATAACTGACTTCCAATTTGGAAGAAAAAGAAGATGAGAAATGCATGTTGTGAAGTTGCTCATCTAAATATCCACTTTTGTTTCTCAATCATGATCCATAAATTAATGCAGACATCCTGGAACCAGAGACCATCTCTGAAGCGCATATAATGCATCTGACTGACGGTTCAGTATATGACAGTGTGACAGAGTAAACTGTCATATGTGGGGAGGGAAAGAAAAAAGGGAAAAACCCCATGCAGCTGGCTCCACTTAACCAATCCTCTCAGAGGCAGTTGGGAGTAGTCTGAGGCCTGTATAAGCCAGACTCAGCTCACTCCATCTAGAGTGAGATAATGTCCAGGATGGCAGGTGTGTCAAGGGGAAAACACCTTTTCTTGTGCTTCTCTCTGGAGCTAATCACCTGGGGAGACGGAAGGGAAAGGTACTGAGTTTGGGGAGAGTTGGGTACCAAGTAGGGTCTGCCTTCCCAGGAAACTTTGGATTAGCCTGAGAAATAAGAGAAATCATGAGGAAGTGGGACTAAAGACTTTGGGCAAACTAAATACTGATACATCCCTTCATACTACTATTGCATTATCTCTGGCTTTCTTTTCCTCCTCATCCTTATTCTGTGGTGGTCAGGTCATGGTGGCCCACCAGGCAATAGCTTGGTGAGAGCAAGATGATGAAGAGATTTGCTCAGATAATGACAAGTTTTATTCACAAGTAATCTAATGATTGATGGAAAGAAATTGTCCAACCTTCATTTTTCTTCCTTTATAATGTGTGTAAATGCATATAAAGTTAAGAACATCATATTGGTAGTTATGATGAGATAGAGAAATGGAATTTTACAATCAAGTGATCTAAATTCCAATGTTCTCCAGTACTCTAAGGGCTTGTCTACACATTTAGAATTAAAGTGGCCTCAATTTGGATTATGTTAATTCACTTTTCAAATTCTATTTGAATAAAACTAAATCAAATTAAGGCTATTTTAATTCAGAATGAGGTTTCCACACAAGTGTTTAATTCAAATTAACGAATCCATTTTAAATTCACACCTTTAATTAATTTTGATTAACTTTCCTAAGTGTCCTCAAGTAGACAAGCCCTAGAATGATGGCATGGATTCTCAACCATGGGTTTGTATCATCTAGGGACCAGCCATTAATCGGTGTCAGGGGGTTGCAGACACCCTGCTTTCCCTATATTGCTTACATGGGAGAAGGGTGCTAGGTGGGTTCTGCCTTGATAAGGGTAAGAGGATTCCAGGCTGGAAAAGGTTGAGACCTGCTGTACACTGGTATTATTTAGTTATTTATTGAATAATATCATCTGTAAAATACCCTCTACCCCCCAAAAAATAAATAAATAAAAGTAAAAAAAAATCCCTCTTTAAGGAAAAGAACCAGGCAGATCCAGAAATGGACAGGAGGCATAGAAAACAAGAGTGATATTGCTGTGGCATCACCCCTGCTTCCACCAACCACATGGAACAGCCACTCCATTATAGCCCCGCTGAGAATGGCTCCTCTGATCTAGAAGAAGGAGGCTGTGGAACCAGGGGATGGTTGGCTTTTGAGGTGGGATTTCCCTCCTCCCTCTGTGACACAGATCCCTGGGCAAAGTGTCCCCTGTTCTTTGTAAACAGCTCTCACCTCAGGTCTGGCAAACTCATTACACTAAACATTTTTGCGGGGTATTTTTCCATAAGGGATACCACATGAGCTAGTTACCAAAATCTTGTAACTTGTCAAGATTGATAATCATAGTGTGCTGTGTGTACAGATAATATTTAAGGAATAATATATTCATATTGAAATTATGCTTTATGGATGTGCAATAGAAAGTAATAATTAGTCACCAGGATGTCTCATAATGGCCCATTTGGGAGGTTGTCACCCCACCCTGTCTGGCTAGTGATGCAATGCAAGGCTCAATTGTGTGCCTTGCAGAATACTGAGACTTTGAGTGGGAAATATGAAAGGCAACAATAAACATCTGAAACCACTTGATGGGGTTAAAAAAATAAAACACAACTTGACAGGGGTTCCACCCTGGCTATCAATAGAAAGAAAGCAATATTCAGTTTCTATTCATAGCTAGAATCTATGCATAGATTTTCAGTATAACACAAAGGAAGACCCTCTGTATCATTCACTAAGGAAAACCCCTGGGGCAAGAGGGTGCTTTCATGAATGGTTTGGATCCTGATTATTGAGAAACAAGCCAGCTTTGCAATAGACTAAACTTGGGGAGGGGAGAATCTTCTTTATTATATAGGAAAGTTAACTACCGACAAATGTAGACCCAGGTTTGTGGTCTGTTTTATTTTGTATTGTAACCACTTGTTTCCAAAACTCTCTCTTGTTTCTAGTTACTTTTTTATTCTTTCTTAAATAAACCTTCTTCTGTTTTATTAAATGCTCACAATCATCTGGTTCTGTAAACCACACAGCATTTCAGGTAAAACTGCTAAATTGGGGTACTGTGTACCTATGGGTGAAGAGGGTCTGGAATTTCTGTGAGTAGCCAGTCTCAGGGGTGGGTATCACAGGGGAACAATTCAAAGGGACTCGAGGATTGGGATGCACCTATTATTAATCTCCAAGGAGAAGGAAGGGCTGGCAGAGCCCAGAGGAGACTGGCTTAAGGGCTGGCAGTGTCAGGGAGCTGACACCCAGCTACCACAAGAAAGACTCCCTCTTTTTGGAGGCAGGGGATAACAAGATGACTCACAGTCCTGGGTACTCTGAGATACTCCCCTTAGGCCTTCAGGATATTAATTCATAAACGAATGCAGAACCTACTGTGACCTCTGGTCAGAAATCACTCCTCCTACATGTACGGGCAGAGGGCAGCATCCCTCTTGACAAAAGAAATTGAAGGATGCTACTGTGCTGTGAATCAGTCCTCATAGAGCAGCTCATTCAGGGAAGCTTATAGTACTTTGGTAAGTCAGACAATTACTGTAACCATTGGGACAATTTACCAAGGGTTGAGGTGGATTCACCGTCACTGAGAATTTTTAAATCAAGGTTTGATGCTTTTGTAAAATATCTGCTCTGGGAATTATTTTGGGGAAGTTCTATGGCTTGTGTTAGAGAGGAAGTCAAACCCAGAGGTTGCCAAATGTCATTTCACTGCGACTCCTTTCTGACAACAAAAATTACTACACAACCCCGGGAGGGGGGACAGAAGCCTGAACCCTTCTGAGCCTCACTGCCCCAGCCAGGGTGGGGCCAAAGCGGAAGCCCAAGGGCTTCAGCCACAGGCAGGGGACCTGTAACCTGAGCCCCGCCATCCAGGGCTGAAGTCAAAACCTGAGCCCTGTAGCCCACTTTGGGTTTCCGACGCACAGTTTGAGAACCGCTGGATTAGATGATCACAATGGTCCCTTCTAGCCTAGGAATCTAAGAAATAGTGCAGATATCTGCTAATTTAAAACATTTTAGAAGCCTGCAATAATTACACATACAGAGAGAGTTGAGAAATCAGAAGGGTGTGGCTGAAAACATCTCAGAGGCTGATTGTGGGGGGAATCATGGACACAGAGGCTTCACAAGAAACTCTCCTTCTATCTTGGGTAGCTGTGCAGATTTCTGCACTCCGTATACTCCGGAGGAACAGGGATTGCTCGTCCTTTGTCCTCCCAGGGAACATGTTGCCAAACAGTGGTGGAGAGAGAGGCTAGGACATAGGAGCAAGCCATGACCCTTGCTGTACCTTTGTATAAGCCTGGTACAGCAAGGGGAACAATAATTGTTCACACCCATGCATATGGAGAAGCTCAGAGAGAGGGACTCTGAGGCACAGTCTACCCAATTCTCAGGGGTGAAAGTAACTTAAAGGACTTGCCAGTACGCTGGAGTCCTGAGCAGGGGTGTGGCCTCAACTGGAAGAGGTAGGGCCTTTCAAGATTCAAAGGCCCTGGAGCTCCAATTGTGGCTGGGAGCCCCAGGGCCTTTAAATCACCCCAGAGCTACCAGCTGCAGAGGTGGCTAGGAGCTCAGGGGCAAATTAAAGGGCCCAAGGCTCCAGCCACCACGGAGCTCTGGGCCCTTTAAATCCCCGCCTGAGCCCGGCTGCCAGAGCTCTGGCGGCGCTTTAAAGGGCCCGGGGCTCCCCGCAGCGGCCGGAGCACTGAGCCATTTAAATCCCCTCCTGAGCCCAGCTGCCAAAGCTCCGGCAAAACTTTAAAGGGCCTGGGGCTCCCTGCAGTGGCTGGAGTCCTGAACCCTTTAAATCACTGCTGGGGAAGCCAGTCCAGCCTGGCACGGCATACTGGCTCTTGCTGGTACACCATACCAGACCGGACCAGCTTACTTTCACCTCTGCCAGTTCTTCTCCTGAGGTGGTGCCATTCTGCTCAGCCCTCCGTGTGTGGCTTTAGCATAAAAACCATAATCTAGCCCAAATGTCAGCAACTGTGGAATTATCAAAGAATCCAAGTTAATCGATACAGTGTTACTAAAAAATCTTGGGAAGCAGACTAGAGATTGGAAATATATAGTCTTGTAGCAATATAGCCTTGCTTGTTAACTGGACTATCTGCTGATGTGTGAATTTTCTTTCTGATAAAAACCAAGGAGAATTGTTGTAAATGTTTGATACCTGCATCTGAAGATTATTATAGTTACTAGGATACTGTTATATGACTGCGATAGCATGATAATAGACTTGGAGAAAGGATGGTTTTGTGTTTAAGGACTGGGACTCAGAAGACCTGAGCAGTGCATGGTTCTGTCACAGCCTTCCTGTGTGACTTATACAAGCTATTTAATCTCTTTGTGCCTCCGTTCCTTATCTGTAACCTTAATACAGGGGTATTGAGATTAATCCATAAAAATACTTGCAAGGTGCTTAGATTTTATTTTGCCATCTGATTTATAGTTTGTTGATGAAAATCTGACTTTGATCAGTGGTGGAGTGGTTTAAAAAAAAAAGTGAGTAAACTAACCTAACCTAAACTTCATATTCCACAAAAGAGAAGCTGATAACCTCAGTTTACCCTCGACTACACTACTGACTGATCCATGAGGTGACATAAATATTATATGTCTAACCCTGCATGACAACATGTACATAGCATCCAGTTCTCATGAAATGGACATCGAGGAATGGCTGTTGCCTGTACAAATACATATATTTTCAGGTGAAAGATAGCATTTGTATGAATGAGATAACTGGCTATTATTTATTATTCTACTGTTTAAAATATTTAAACTAATAAAGAAGCAAGATAATACCATGTGCCATAGGCGATCAGTCTCACACTACAAACAGTGAATAGTTGAAGGGAAATGTTCCAACATCCTCCAGGTTGATTTGTTTTCACATAATTATTCAATGAATACTTGTGAATAACAAAATACTTTCAGACCTCATGGTTGGTTCACAAATTATTCTCACAAACATTCAGGTTAAATACGTTAGATAATATATTCACAACAAACAATTCAGCCAGCTCTAGATGTATTTAAATTTAACCTTGGTTACTGCTTTGTAGTACTGCTTTACTGGAACACAAACAAGTAAAGGTTTGCTACTGTGTGATTAACGCAGCTGCAGCAGCTAAAGGTGTATGCACTTTAGGGCTCTTGCAGTAGACTCCATTACCAGCAGTATTCTTTCAGTTTGCAGCAATATGGTTTCCTTAAAGGGGACCACCAATGCTACTACAACTTTTTTCTTCTCTAAAGAACTTTCTTTCTTTCTGGTGGCCTCATGTCACTTCATTATCTCAGCATATGGCTGATTCCAATAGCTGCCCCCAAAGGAGTATATGATTTCCACACTTACTGGGACAGGCTTCAGTTGCAACCAGTTTGGTTTTGGCTGAAGTTGCCTCTCTTCAAACAGCCGTAAACCCTCCTATGTGCAGCTACTGTGTCTGACCAGCCACTGTATAGCAGGGGATTGGATGGAGGCAAAGTAAGAAATAGTCACTGTTAGGGTTAAGAGAGAGGGGATGGGTGTAAACCAGGGAAGTCTTCTTTTGGCCCTGCAAACAGATCTAACACACCGTGTAACTGGTAAGGGGGTGGTGTGAGCCCATCACCCTTCTGAACAGTTCCCCCCTCCCCATACTCCTCTGTACAGTAAACATTTCAAATGTTCTGATATTCCTCCATTGGTTTTCAGTTTATCGTCTTCAGGGTTTGCTAGCTGTTTCTCAATATTTAGTGGTTAAAACTCCACTATCAGAATAGTTAATTCTATGGCTCTTCAGAGGTTTTTATAGATTATTTTATGTTTGTTATCCCTTCAGGACATCTTAATCAAAACCAGATCTGTAAATCCATTCTAATATAGTACTTGTGTGCCGGGGGTTATGTGTCTCCCTCTTCCCCCACCCCCCTTCTCATAGGAAACAGTCTTCACAGCCCATTTAGAAACAATGAATGAACTTAAATACCAACTTATTAGACACCCTGATTCATATCTTTAGTGTAAACAGCACAAAGATTAATTTAAGAAAGAATCTGGATTTCAAGATCAGTTCTGAAGCTGATCTTTATGCGAAAAAATATGCACAGTACATCCTGTTTTCATCTGAGGAATATGTTTTGTTTTTAATTTAACTAAAGAAGTCAAAGCCAGAGACTGTTTGTTGCTCTTTCAGCAATTTTTTTTTTAATTTGTAGTTAACAAACATGCAAGTGAGGAAAAAATCTGCTCTGGAAAAAAAAGTGTAAAAATGGTTACAGAAATGCATACATTAGATCCATACAGAAGAAAATGAGGAACAGCTTGCTAGCTGAAAGATGGTGACGCATCCTAATATGTATAATGGCGGAAAAGAAAGTTAAGATACAGAAATGGAAGAAATGAACAGAGGATCTAACAGTAAGAAACCATTTGGTGGTTTAAAATGAGCTCACTGGAAAAAGAAATGGAAAAACCATTGAACTGGAACACTGAATGAAAAGGATAGAAGGGGAAAGTGAAAAGGAAACCTTCCTTTAGTGTGCATGCAATTGAAGTGCTTTCAGACACTCTTTAATAGGAGGATATTAACTGGCTCAACTTAGGAAATATTTTGGGGTACTAAGGAGAAATGGAAAGTTGACTGACTGTAAAAATGATTCAGCTATGTGGCAAATATTAAAGGCTTCTAGTTCTGTAATATGCAGCAGGAAAATCTAGTGCTATGATGTTAAATGGATTTACATCAATTTACGGTGTAGGAAGGGGAAACTTTTCACAGCTAAGATGGGTAGTAAGGAAAGTGACTTTGCAGGGAATAGAATGGGCACAAAAGCATATAAAGAGGGAGGGAAAGCATTGGGTGTCTGCTAAAATTCCTACTGAAATACACCAAGATGAAGGATCTGAAGTTAGAGGAGGATCCAAATCAGACCCAGTTATCCAAACCTGCCTGAACTTTGCCATGGCCAAACCAGGTATCCAGATAACTTCTTTCTGTGGCAGCAGAACCAAAATCACTGTTTCTATTTCAGGGGCTCTGGACTGATAGAATTAATTCTATCTTCCAAGTTAACCTAATTTCAACAGAGTTACAGCTCCCCAATAAAACAATTCCCCAGTTTGGCACAAGAAGCTATGTGAGGGTTAGAGAGGATATAATCCTCCCCCACCCCCAGGGCAGGGTCTGAAGCATATGAGGCAGCCAAATTTTATAGCCCCCGAGGGGCTGTACAGCAGACACAACCTGTCCAATCTCCCTCTGCAAGGCTTGAGGCCAGCAGCTCCACAACATTTGAAGACCCACTGGCCACATCTTCTCATCTTCCCCAGGGTGCCTATATAGTTCTCTCTTTAAACTTCTTTGAGAGATCATCCCCGTGGTGAGCCAATTGAGGGGCAGTGGAGCTGCGAAGGTGGGTTGGGGCTTCCTTTGCCCCACCCTCCTAAGTCTTGTGCAGAGAGGAGTCAGGCTGAACTAGAGAATCTAGCCTTGTTTCAAGAATTTCCCTCTGCAAAGGGTGAATCTGTGATCTGAGCATTAAAATAGGCTGAGTAATAGAAGTGAATCCTTCTCCAACATCTATTGCTATCCTTCAGTTGTCATTTTAACTGGTGACCATGGCAACAATTAAACATCTTCTGCTTTATTCTCAGTTTAGTTTCTCTAGCAGATTCATGAGAATAGATTAATAGCCTTTACCAAGTTTTTTTTTCAACTAAATGTTTTATGCCATGTTTCTGATTTGTATTTAGACTATTTAAACTATATATAGTGATAGACCTAGGCCTGTTGGGAACAGCAGAATAGTCGAAAGGAGATATACTGGCCACTGGATAAGCAGTTTCCTGTTCCCTGAGTGACCAGAGCAGGGGCTGCTCCAGGCTAATGAGAACACCTGACTCCAATTAACCTGCTAGGAGTCAGGTGAGGCTGTCAAGCACCTGACTCTAATTAAGGCCCCTCTGATGCTAGAAAAGGGCTCACTCCAGTCAGGCCAAAGGGAGTCAGAGGAGAAGAAGTGTGTGTGAGGAACCAGAGGCATGCAAGAAGCTGAGAGTGAGTAGGCGTAGTGCTGGAGGACTGAGAAGTACAAGCATTATCAGACATTAGGAGGAAGGTCTGGTGGTGAGGACAAAGAAGGTGTTGGGAGGAGGCCATGGGGAAGTAGCCCAGGGAGTTGTAGTTGTTGTGCAACTATACCAGGAGGCACTCTAGACAGCTGCAGTCCACAGGGCCCTGGGCTGGAACCTGGAGTAGAGGGCGGGCCTGGGTTCCCCCCAAACCTCCCAACTCCTGATCAAACACAGGAGGAATTGACCTGGACTGTGGCTTCTATCAGAGGGGAAGGTCTCTAGGCTGTTTCCTGACCCACAGGGTGAATCTGTGAGGTGAGCAAATCCATCAATAAGCACAGGACCCACCAATTCAGAGGAGGAACTAATATTTGAAATACCCATCCAACAAAAGATTTAGGGGCTATATGTAAAATGATGATTTCACAAAGCAATGAGGTTAAAAGAAGAGCCTGTGAAAGTTTGATGACTTCTGTGCTAGTCATGAAAATTATGTTTTGAAGAGTGCACAATATCTCGTTCTCTCTGTGTACAAGCAGTATTGCAGCTTTCTTCCGAAAGCTTCATGGGCCATGGCCCTGCCCAATTTGGAAGGGTTTGTATAAGCAATGGCACGAGTCACATACACTCAGAGTGAGTCCACACTGTGCCTGGCCTACACACAACAGATAAAGAATGCATGAGGCTCATGCCAAAGCAAAAGGTTTAATGTCAAAGCAAAAAATAGTATTCACTAGGGCTGAAGAGAAGCAATAAACATTGGTTTTGGATTTTACTCAGTTTCATCATTTGGTTTTTAGTGAGTGTGCATTGTGAAATGCAAAGTTTTTCATTTAATCTAATGATACTTTTTCCCACCCTTTAAAATTGTGTAAACATAGGGTGCGGGGGGGAACCACCTGTCACTCTACACTGTGTGCCTTTGAAATTTCAAGCAAAAGTGGATAGTGGCTATCTTTGGAATCTGAGATTGGGAAATGTTAGAGAGAGAGAAGGAAGAGTCATGTGACTGATGGAATGATATGTATTATGCATATGCACACAAACCTACATAGGAGAGACTGAAGTTTTCCAATATGTCTGACCTCCAAGCCTCTCTGGCAGGTTGTGACAACTTGGAAAATCTGTCTGTACAACTTGATAATCCTGGTTGCTATTATAAAATTGTTACATCAACTTTTATAGTATCCTGAATGCCCCTCCGTATCCACTGTGAGCTGCTGGTTGTGTCACGTGTCTGCCAAACCAGGGACAATAGTGGATCATTAGAACTCCATGACCACCTACTGCAGTGGAAACAGCTTGGAACAAAAGGTGGCTTGTGCCCAGAAAATGTGTTCTCTTACCTGCCAGCAGTGGGCAGGAGTCTGGGGAGTAGAAAGTTACCAGACACAGAACAAAGAAACCAAGGTGTTGGCAGGGGAATATATAAACAGACTGAGGCAAGACACACAGGAAATCCAGGCAGGAAGAAGGAAGGGTTCAAGCTGGTCGAAGTGAGAGGTGGCAGGCTGACCTAGGGAGAGAAGGCTCCAGGTTTCAGAATACAATCCATGCCCTGGAGCTGAAGGACTCTGGATCGTCCCAAAGGCCGGTGACCCCAGCCCAAAGAATGCTCTGGAGTGCTGAGGAAGTTGAGGCAAGAAAGTATAGGTAGGATTTACTTAATCACACAGATCTATAAAAAAAATAATAAAGAGCAATAATGTGTTATACACAGGACACTTTGCAGAATTCTATGCTACACCTACTATGTACCCCCTTGAAGAGAGAAACCAGAGGGTTCATACCTTTGGAAAGATGCTGAGAGAGGGTATGTTTAAGCTATGGAGGAGTCAGCACTGGTTCCAGAGTCTGGGGAGGGGGTCCTCTGGCTGCAGCTACCTAGACAGAGGATCTGCACTGCAAATGCCTGGGGACATCAAGACAGGGAGAGTGCTTGGTCTCTGCGCAGACTCCAAAGGCTTTAAATACTTGGGGATGCTGTAGCTGGATCCCACTCATAACAATCTGCCAGTAGAGGAGCCCAAATGGATCTGGGACATAGGTGTCTACGTTTTTCCTCTTGAAATGGAGCGTAATTGTAGGAGGCCATGGGGAGTGAGGCGATATGGATATGCAGTGCTGGGAGCTCCCAAGCACTTGTTTTGGGCACGAGACAAAATTAACAAGCAGTTATGAAACTGTTATGCTTCTTGCGTCATGTGTACAGCATCTGGAAATTTCTAGCAATGGCCATGTGGGCATAGATAAGCAGCCATACTGTTCTTAGGGCTCAGTACAGACTGTTAGATGAGACCCCATCTGTGTGTCTCTGTCACAGGGATTTTGCTTTTGTTCATTTTTGTTTTGTTCCCTTATTCTAAATGTCACTTTTAATAAAACGTTTGCCCTTTGTGTATGAAAAATCATAACTGCAGTTTTTCCCTGGACAGGCTCTTGAGATTTGAAATGTCCGACTCCTCTCTAAATTAGAAATATCATCTGAATATGAAATACCGGAATATAGCTTCTACACTGTTTGTGTATAGTTATTGCATTTTCTGCTTAGAGTACTTTCTAGATTTCACTCAGAATTCTGTGAGATGTAAGAATAGGAAGAGTTAACTAAATGTTTTCCATCTCAAATGGCCTTTTGAGTTCTGGACAAGTTCATCTTGGTTATTTTTAATTGAACTGCTTTTCCAATCTCTGCTCAGGAGACCAGTAAATTTTATAAGCAACCTTTATCTTCAAATTGGTGAAATTGGATGAGACTTTCAGAAGTGCTAAGCATTGGCCTAGCTGCTCCCAGTGAATACAAAGGTTTTTTTTTCCATTGACTTCAGTGCAAGCAGAGTTAGACCAAAACCAAGCACTTTTGAAAATCCCACCTTTTAAGATTTTTCTCTTCTATTAAATAATGGGTATGTTTGCTTACTGCTACATACACATATGTCTCCTTGAGGACTCATATGTACGTAATATTCAATACTGTTTGGTCTAAATTAACAGTATAAAATGTAGTTTATATAAATATTTTGCATTTCTAAATTGTTAGGTCTCCAGAGCTTTCCCTGTGAAGCACCTGGCATTGGCCACTATCGGAAGACAGAATACAGAGTTAGATGGACCATTGGTCTGACCCAGTGGGGCTGTTCTTATGAGCTTATTGGATTTAATTTCTGTGTAAACCTTAGAGTAGCAGCAACACCCACATTTTGAAAAGGCACTTTAGCCTCTTAAAGCTAATGAAATACCATCACTGTGGACAAGATGTCTGTGACAGTGTCCAGAGCAGTGATTCTCAACCTATTTACCATTGTGGGCCACCTATGCAGCTCTCTGTGTTATGTGGGCCACATCCACACAATATATATACTACCTGTATGGCCCTGAGGATGTCACATGGGCCACAGCTGTGTGCTGATTGGGCCACAAGCGGGCCGCAGTTGAGGACCACCGGTCCAGAGCAATAAGAACATAAGAGCAGCCATATTGTGTCAGACCAAAGGTCCATCTAGCCCAATATCCTGTCTTCCAACAGTGGCCAGTGCCAGGTGCCCCAGAGGAAATGAACAGAACAGGTAATCATCAAGTGATCCATCCCCTGTTGCCGATTCCCAGCTTCTGGCAAACAGAGGCTAGTGATACCATACCTGCCCATTCTGGCTAATAGCCTCTGATGGACTTATCCTCCATGAACTTATCTAGTTCTTTGTTGAACCTTGTTATAATGAACCATTTTAATCAGTTAGATCCTGGGGACACTCCCATTCCCATATTATCCTGGCATCAATAGTTGAGCTTTCATACTCTTATTTGTGCAGTTCTCAAAGCCAAAATCTTCCCATTCTTCTCAAGTTAATATAGTCATAAAGATTCTATGCAGAAAATATGTGCGCATTATCTATGTTTTACATAACCCACCTTTCCCAAGTAGTATATTTATTTGTACTATGGTAGCACCTAGGTGGCCCAGCTAAGGTCAGAACCCCATTTTGCTAAATACACTACAGTAGGGCCGGTCAAAAATTTACCATCCAAATTGTTTTTAATTGAAAAAGTTTTTTCTGCTGAATGAAATACTTTGATATTTTTTGAAAAAATTGAACGCCCAAAAATGAAAATATTTGGATGTGATATTAAAAAAAAAAAGATATTTTCCCCATGGAAAACTGGTAGACAACCCCTCTCCCCCTCACACACACACATTTTTCTTTCAAACTTTTTAATTGAAATAAAACCTTACTTTCTGGCCAGCTCTACATTGGACACATACTAAGGGACACTCCAGTCCCAGTGAGTTTACACTCTAAATAGACAAAGAGAATTAGAGAAAGGTAAGGTGACTTGCTCAATGTCATGCAGCAGAGCTGGGTAATGAATCCAGGTCTTCTGACCTACTCCCCACCCCACTCCAGTCCCCAAGTCAGCCTCTCACCATAACCCTAACAGCCTAATCATTGATGAATTTCAGGCTTCTGAGAACAAGTGAAAACCTAAAGCTCTCACTAATATAAATAAAAATAAGTCTGGTCTTTTAAGAAGATCACTAGGCTTTCATATGTGTTGATCTACTGGATTAAGACAATTTAAAAAAAAGTTACAGAAAGTGTTGGTATATCTTGCCTACTGCAGGATTGTGAGGTGGGTGTTGATGTGCAAACTCTTTCCTGTCTGACTGTTCAGGAGCAGGGAAACAATCCTGAAGTTTTGAACAGAGAAATAAGAATATCGTGAACAATTTCACAATACGCTACAGAATTCCTGTTTCCCACAGAATTGCATTTGATGCGCCTCCGACCCTGCTCAATCATTTGAAAGAATAATCACTGTTTTCTCAAAGCACAATCATTTTGTTTAATGCAGCTCTTCACATTAATATCAAACACACAAAATATTTTCCCTTTTAAGATGAAATAAACAATAATATCTGAAAAGTCTAAAAAAATTTCAAAGAACTTCACAGATGTTGTTAGTATTAAAAGATAAACATATTTTTTTTCCAAATGGGGCCTGGATTTTCAAAAGGAGTCTATATCCCCTTTAGCATGCAACTGTGTACTCATTAACCACCCATCTAGTGTCTGTATAGCCTCTCTGAGGAAGTGCAGCCATCAACCTTAAGTTATTTTTGCTTCTAGCAGCCATAATGTAATGTAGGTATAGATATTCACTTTGGTACCTGCTATCTCTTGAGGGGAACATGCTGTTGAGTGTAGATGTCCTCAGTTCTAAGCACTCCTCTCTAGATTCACTTGTTCTGGCTCCCCTCTGAATGCAGAAGTAGATGGGATGGTTGGATCCTATAGCTGTAAAGATTTACAGCATCATCTGTGAGTCCTTTCAGCTTCTAGATTTGCTTCTTAAAATTGAGGACTGGGGATAAGACTTAAATAGATGAAATGGCATCCAAGAATGAAGGGGTGGATGAAAACCATTTGCCGCCACTTCTCTTATTCAGCTGGATATTCTGAATTATTAAAGCAGGGCTTTGGAAAAAAGACCAAGGACAGGGTAAGCACATTACTTAATCAGGGGAAAAAGCAATAACAGAAAATATAGAAAGTTTTGTTTCAGTTTTCACCAAAAAAATTAGTAGAGATTGAATATCTAACATAGTGAAGGTCAGTGAAAATGAGGTAGGACCAGAGACTAAAATAGGAAAAGAACAAGTTAAAAAGTACTAGATAAATTAGATGTCTTCAAGTCAGCAGGGCCTGATGAAATACGTCCTAGAATACTCAAGGAGCTGACTGAGGGTCAGAGCTGTCCCATTCATAGGACTGACCAGGGCAACCATCCCGGGCCCCACACTTGGGTGAGGGGGCGCTTCAGGACATGGGGTCTAGGGTGGCCTAGGGAGTTAGCAGGGAGCCCGGTGCCAGCAGCAGTGATCAACCCGGCCCCAGCCCGTCCTGCTCTGCCTTGCAAGCTCCTGGTGTCACTCGGGGGGAGGGGCAGAAGCTATAAAGAGGCAGGGTGGGTGCAGGGGCTTGGGGGAAGGGGTGGAGTGAGGGCAGGTCCTGAGGTGGGGGTGGGGTTGTCCCGTGCCCCACACCGCCCCCTAGGGACGGCCCTGCTGAGGAGATATCTGAACCATTAGCGATTATATTTGAAAAGTTATGGAACACGGGAGAGATTCCAGAGGACTGAAAAAGGACAAATATAGTGCCAATCTGTAAAAAGGGAAATAAGGACAACCCAGGAATTAAAGACCTCTCAGCTTAACTCTGGAAAGATAATGGAGCAAATATTTAAGTAATCAATCTGTAAACACCTAGAATATAATAAAGTGGTAAGTAACAGCATGGATTTGTCAAGAACAAATCGTGTCAAACCAATGTAATAGCTTTCTTTGACTGAGTAACAAGTCTTGTGGATAGGGGGAAGTGGTAGGTGTGGTATATCTTGACTTTAGTAAGGCTTTTGATACTGTCTCACATGACCTGCTAATAAACAAACTAGAGAAATGCAACCTAGGTGGCACTACTATAAGGTGGGTGCAAAACTGATTGGAAAAACATTCCAAGAGAGCAGTTATCAGTGGTTCACAGTCAAGCTGGAAGGGCATATCGAGTGGAGTCTAGTTCTGTGCAATGTCTTCATCAATGATAAAGATAATGGCATAGAGTACACTTATAAAGTTTGTGGACAATACCAAGATGGGAGAGGTTGCAAGTGCTTTGGAAGATAGGATTATAATTCAAAATGATCTGGAGAAATTGTCTGAAGTAAATAGAATGAAATTCAATAAGGACAAATGCAAAGTACTCCATTTAGGAAGGAACAATCAGTTGCACACATACAAAGTGGGAAATGACTTCCTAGGAAGGAGTACTGCAGAAAGGTATCTGGAGGTCATAGTGGATCACAAGCTAAATATGTGTCAACAGTGTAATACCGTTACATCCCAAAATGAGATTTGCTTTTTTTGCATTTGCAGGAGTGTGTAAACAAGAAATGAGAAGTAATTCTTCTGCTCTACTGTGAGCTGATACAGCCGCAACTGTAGTTTTTGGCCAGTTCTGGGCGCCACATTTCAGGAAAGATTTTGACCAATTGGAGAAAGTCCAGAGAAGAGCAACCATAATTATTAAGGGTCTAGAAAACATGACCTATGAGGAATGATTGAAAAAAATTGGGTTTATTTAGTCTGGAGAAGGGGACATGATTACAGCTTTCAAGTACATAAAAGGTTGTTACAAGGAGGAGAGAGAAAAAATGTTCTCCTTAACTTCTGAGGCTAGGACAAGACACAATGGGCTTAAGTTGAAGGGTGGCTTAGATTAGACGTTAGGAAAAACTTCCTAACTGTCAGGTGGTTAAACACTGGAATAAATTGCCTAGGGAGGTTGTGGAAACTCTGTCATTGGAGGATTTTAAGAGTAGATTAGACAATCATCTGTCAGGGATGGTCTAGATAATATTTAGTCCTGCCATGAGTGCAGGAGACTGGACTAGATGACCTCTTGAGGTCCCTTCCAGTTCTATGATTCTGCAGCTGGCAAAGCTTGGGGTTTCAAAAAGATTGGGAAAGGGCTAAATATTCTCACTACTTCTTATGCCTAATTATGCTCATTTCTTCAGATCTTTTTCTCTCCAGTTTTTGAGGTAAGGTTGTGAAAGTGCTGACCAGAGTTTACTATATTTCAGTTATAACTTACAGAAGGCTGCTACCTCTAAATAGTGTAGCACAGAGAAAAAGAGAGCACGCAAACAACTGAGGCATGATCAAGCCATCATCTGCACATGTGTAACTGATGTGGTGATCCATCTTTTGAAGAACAAAATAAATCTGTGGACTTACATTGGATTAAGTCTCAAATCAACTTAAATTCAGGTTGTTGTTTTTTACTTTGCTTGGTTCTCACTAGAGATGCTTGCAATACTTTCAACTAAATTTTTTTGTCAACATTCTATTTTGTTGAAGTAGTGTTTTGTGAAAACATCAATTTAGATGAAGCTTTCGAAGGGAAGGTTTCTGAAATCCAGGGTAGATTCTCTGGTCACACACCAAGTGAGAGAGAGGAATTGGAAGCCTGACCTTTTTGATCCAAGAAATTGATATTTTGAGACAGTTCTGTTTGATAGAAATTGTCGGTTTTCATTCCAATGTGGAACAAAAAAAAATCAAAACCTCAAAAGTAGTCTTGAACTGTAATAGTTATTTTCCAGTTGTCACCTACAATCTGTGCTTTTGAACTTTTGGGCAGCATAAGTTGAAGTTTAGCATGCAAAAAGCCAGTGAACAGCCAGCCAGCCTGCCTGCCCCTCTCCTACATTCCCTTTCTACTTTAGTGGGGGTACCACAGCTTGTAGGGGGAAGGAGCTAGCTGCAGCTATTCCCCTCCATAGTCTGAGCTTGTCAGGTTCAACACCCTCCAGCCCCAAGCAAAGCTTCAGGGTTTATGGCTATACAAATCCAATCAGAGGCTTCAGTTCACAAATTCCTTTTGCACATTGTACCCTGAAGTACTGGCATGGCCTTAAAACCAAAAAGAATGAAGATGAGAGCCAAAAAGGGAAAAAGTAGCTTCAAGTGGATTGAGAACACAAAGCTCTGGCCTTGGAGCAAGAGGAGAGGATAAACCACTTAAATCTTTGGGATTACACGGTTGTAAATGAGGGTCCAATATGGTTTGAGTTGAACAGGAAAAAGAAATAGACCAGTTGAGGAAGTGAGCATAGTTCAGGATAATCAAATGGGAAGAGTGCCTGAAAGACAAAGCAACCAAAGAAGAGAACAGTGAGCAATGTGAAGAGGAGAGGGTAACCAGGGGAGAGAACCCATGTCAAGGTAAAACAGTGTGCACATTAGTTCCACAGCACAAATTAACCAACTGTTATTTGTTTTATCACAGTGCTCATACTGTCACATCAACCCTTTATGTGCAAAGTTCTAAGGTGTATTCTGATGTGACACATTGATTCATAGATTAAATCTTGTCCTGTAACATTTCAGAGGTGACTTCATGAAAAAAATCTATGAAATTCCTCCTGCTATTCATAGTTTCAATTATTAAGGAGTAACTCCTATATCAGTTTACCACAGTCATTGGGTCAGAAAAGCTTCATTATTGTAATTGCCTAATAACATCCATCAGCAGCTAGTCTAGTAGGAAAGTAGCAGTAATACTAATGAGAATGCAGAAAAATAATTGCCTGCAAATATCTCAGCGTTCAAGTATCTACTACTGTACACAACAGGCGTAGGAACTGAAAGTGGCTGAAAATAAGGGGGGTGAGATTGAGTTGCAGGAGCACGTTCTGGGATGCTTCTAAACCAGTGGTGGGCAACCTCTGGCCTGTGGGCTGCAGGTTGCTCACCACTGTTCAAAACTGAGCAATCTATTTCCCCTATTCTAATCCATGCTTAACTCCTATTACCATTATATGCCCATTGTGAGAGGAGAAGGTACGTCTCAAAGATTATTTTGTTGTCATTCTGATTTTCATATGCTCTGAGTTTTTTCTTTGGAGTTGTGCAAAACTGCCCAAGTTCTTTCATGTTGCATTTTACAAATGGTTTCTTGTTGAAACCTTCTTTCGCTCCTGCCCCTGCCCCCTGCACACACCTTTTGAGGCCATTGGACTTTGAGAAGATTTTCTTTTGCTAAAATTGAACTGAGGAAAGTAAAACTACTTCCAAAAAATGGCAGGGGCAGAAAGTGTCTATGGGGTTATGAAATTTCATATTTGATCAGAAACAGAAAAGGGTTGTGTGCATCTTTGAAAATGTTCTTTTGGAGTTTGAAACAGAAAGGAAAAGTGGTTTGTTTTCAGATTGGGGGGGAGGAGGAAAGATTTTATCATAGACTATCATGGTTGGAAGGGACCTCAGGAGGTCATCTAGTTCAATCTGCTGCTCAAAGCAGGACCCATCCCCAGACACATTTTTGCCCCAGATCCCTAAATGGCCTCCTCAAGGATTGAACTCACAACTCTGGCTTTAGTAGACCAATGCTCAAACCTCTGAGCTATCCCTCCCCCAAAATTAAACATTCAGACATAAATACATATTTTGTGCCACACTGAGTGACGTTATCCATGTGATAAACTACATTTCCCTTGCACCTTCAACCAACTCATCTTGACTCTGCGCACCATCTCTACCTAGATTACTTCCAACAAACATGTCAGAAGCTTTAAAGAGGTGCCATTTATTTAAAAATGTAACAAACCTTTAAAACAGGGATTGGCAACCTTTGATACACACAGGGCCGGCTCCAGACCCCAGCGCGCCAAGCGCGTGCTTGGGGCAGCATGCTGCGGGGGGCGCTCTGCCTGTTGCCGGGAGGGCGGCAGGCGGCTCCAGTGAACCTCCCACAGGTGTGCCTGCAGCGGGTCCGCTGGTCCCGCGGCTCTAGTGGAGCATCCGCAGGCATGCCTGCGGAGGGTCCGCTGGTCCCGCGGCTCCAGTGGAGCATCCGCAGGCATGTCTGCAGGAGGTCCACCGGAGCCGTGAGACTGGTGACCGCCAGAGCGCCCCCCGCAGCGTGCCGCTGTGCTTGGGGCGGCGAAATTCCTAGAGCCGCCCCTGGACACACAGCCCGCCAGGGTAAGGAAAAGCTAACTCAGTGCAAATTCAATTATTTGAGACTACTTAGTTCAGTGCAACCACTCACATATTTAAAGTTAAGCATATCCTTAAGTGCTTTGCTGAATGCTGGATATATAATATCTGAGCACATATCAGCACCAAGTTTATCACTGAATCTGCTGCATTAAAATTAGCATTCGTGATTTGTTTAATGGGGCAACAGGACTACTTTATTTGGAAAAGCTGAAATTTAAATGTTAAAACTTACATGTTTTTCAAAGAGTCGAACACCAGAGCCGTTCTTAAATAATTATATTTTTCTCTAGGCAACATTCTTAAAATATGCGGCTGTCTTCTAGTCACAATTAGGAAGGCATTTTTAAGCACTGTTCCAATTAGATTGTGGCCATTTGCTAAGAAATTCTGATTGTGCTTCCAGAAAAATGATGTGGGAATCAAGATCTCTCACTGTAGGGGTTCAGAAAGCTTTTAAAATAAATGCTCTGATGCATAAAAATGCATTATAAATGGAGTGATATTCTTTTATATGAGGATTTGTTTTTAAATTTCAGAGTAGTGTGTTAAGCAATATCTATCTAGCAACGAGCCAAGGAGTTGATTATTATCCAGGCTAACTTTATTAAGATAAGCAAGAATATTTTAAAACATTGTCTACATTTTATTTTTAGGAATACATGGACACTAAGAACTGTGTATGGTATGTTTCAGTCTTTCAGATTTTACTCGATTCCTGACTAGGAAATCCTGTGAAATATTTTGCAGGAGTCACTCAACAGCCCACAGAATTAGGTATTACTGGATAGATTAACATACATAGAAGATATACGAGGCATGACTTACATTGTTTTATTATCTCCATACATACATTACACTTAACCAGCTAGGTCATTCCAGAATCTTGCAGAGTTTCTTCAAGGCCTCTATGAAATACTGTACCAGAATGCATAAGAAAATGGATACATAATAGAAGTTGAATATAAATGTCATGAGCACGGTAAAGACATAAGCAATTTTGCCTGGGTGTAATGGAAGGTCATAAAACCCTCATAAGTCTATTGCTTTTTCCCACAGTTTTCCCCTCTGAGTACTAATGCTTGCTCTTTTGCGCGCATGCATGGTCTCTCTGTTTTTTTTATTTCCCTCCCCGTCCCCTGCCCTCAATCCATCTAAATCGTATTCACATGAGTAGCCCATAATCACTTTAGTAGTCCCAATAGAAGCCATTGGGACTAAGGTGAATAAGGGGAACTTTCCTGTGAATTGTTTCCCTTCTCACTGATCAGCAGCATGACAACCTATCAAGCAGAATCATGTGACTCTGACTCCTCCACTTGACAGTTTTATTCCTGCCTCATTGCCGTGAAGAAACAGGAGGGTAATCACTGAGGTCTGGCTCAGGGCCACCCTCTGGATTTTAATAGATTCTGATCAACGGCTTCAGAAAAGCCTAACATTAAAAAGAGTCTTTCAGGCTATTGTTAACTGTAGTTTCAAACTACAGATGACTTTTTCCTCACAATGAATTGGACTGTGGTTTCAACCCCACTGCCCTGAGTAGAGTGCCAGGATATGAAAGCACCCCACTCCAATGAAATACCTGACAGAGAACTGAGTTGTGGTGAGGATCTTAGGCAATGTATTTGTATCAGCTAGTACTAAGGTTCAGTTGATCCATTATTTAATTTTAAAAAATCGATCACCTTTAGTTACTTTATCTTAATCTATGGCTTTGATTCTAATGAGGCCGGAGGGGAAAAAATGGGAAATGTAAAATCTCTTAATGGTCTTGGGATAAAAAAATTTAATGTGGAAAAGCCAATATCTAATCAAGAAAAAGGCAGTGAAACAAAGACAAGAGCTTTACAGTCACAGCCATCTGCTGCTGCTCACAACTACGTTGCATTGTGCATATGTGCAAAAACATGTAAAATAACAAAAGGAGGAGCGATCCAAAAACAGAAAGGGCACTGAGGAGCCCAACTGACACACAGTCAAGGGAAGCCGTGAGCCTAACTGCCCTTTGTGCCTCGAAAAATCTCCCCCAGAATTTTCATTTTCTAAATTCCCCAATATATTTCAGTTGATTTGGATTTTACCTGTGTCTTAAAATATTTAAACCAGGGGTAGGCAACCTATGGCACACGTGTTGAAGGCGGCACACGAGCTGATTTTCAGTGGCACTCACACTGCCCAGGTCCTGGCCACCGGTCCAGGGGGGCTCTGCATTTTAATATAGTTTTAAATTGTTTCTTAAACATTTTAAAAACCTTATTTACTTTACATACAACAATAGTTTAGTTCTATATTATAGACTTACAGAAAGAGCTCTTCTAAGAACGTTAAAATGTATCACCGGCACGTGAAACCTTAAATTAGTGTGAATAAATGAAGACTCAGCACACCACTTCTGAAAGGTTGCTGACCCCTGATTTAAACAAATTTGAAATAGATATTAGGAATAGGTATGAACATACTCTTATGGTGATAGCGCATTAATTAAAATGACACAACTGGAAGGGTCTGAGATACCATGGTGATGGATGCAGTAAAAAAATCTGAATAGACATCTTCAGCAAAAATATTTATCAACTGGTAACTATGATAAGCTGAGCATATCAGTTTCTTCCAGAGGTTACTTCTGCCCCTAATCCTAAATATGATGTTCCAATAAAAGTGTACTTTGTCTTATATTTGCTCTTGTCACAGACCTTGACTTGATGTTCAAGTTCTCTCGTAATCATTCAGATGATTTTAAGGAACATAAAGTACTTGGGGCTTTTTGTCCTGATATCACACTCTCTACATTTAATTGAAGATGTCAGTCTTCTTTTTTTTATTTCTGGAACTCCGGTTTCTGAATGCAGCTTACAAGTTCTTTCTATTCTCCTTGGTGCTTAGTTTCATATGCTGATTTATATATTTGCCATTACTCTGAGCAATGGATTTATTTTCTTGAAGGTCAAAAAAATCTGCCATGTGGCTATCTATTTATGTACTCATATGACCACCATAGTATTTACTAGTAGCAATGAAATAACAAAATCTCTCTCCCTCCCTTCCCAGTTTATTGCAGAAATAGCTTGGCTAGTTTAAAGGTTTTGTTTGGTTAACTGGTTTTCTTTGTTTTCCTGTTTAAATTCATGTGGGTGTGTGAGCGAGTGTGGATGTGTTATGTGAAGAAATTACCGAGGGAAAGCTACGTTGAAAAATGAGTTTTGTATTTAGTTCTGAAAGTGATAAGATGTGGGGTTATATTTATGTCATGTGAATTCCATAGTCTTTCCCTATGTCCCGGAGAAAATTGTCACCTGTATTGATGAATCTCCCTCTTGTTACTTGAATATGGTGGGAGGTTATGGTTATGGTAACAGCTGTATTACAGACTGGTTTTCAGTAGAATCAGGAGTACACCGGGGATGTGTATTCACACCTACATTATTTAATGTTCTGATAGACTTTCTGAAGACAAAACTGATTGAGGTCAAAGTACAAGTTGTCTAAGGATGAATCTTTAAATTTGAGGATTTCAGGTATGCAGATGATATTGCCTTATTTAAAGAGATGACTGACCATGTACTGCTAATGCTGGAAGAGCTCTGAAAAACTGCAGAATCTGAGAGACTTAAAATCAATGATGATAAAACCAAAGCTATGCATGCCTCTTATAAAACAGAAACTAATGACCTGCTGATGCTGCATGTAGATAGCAAAGACTAGTTTTCATCTATTTGGGTAGTCAGGTTCTATATCCGAAATCACATGTTGGATTGACTTGTCATGGCATTTCAGTATCTTCAAAGGTCTCTAGGCAGTGAGATGTTTGTGTGACAACTATGATACAAGTGTTCAATGCTGTAGTGATGACAACTCTGATTATGGAGCAGAAACATGGCTGTTAAAAGCAGCTGAGGAGAGAAAGCTAAACAGTTTTCAGTGTCAAAAGTTATAGTGTATTCTTAATATCCATTGGTTTCTTCTTTTTTTTTTTGGTCACAAATAAGGATCTACTTAGATAATCCTGGCATGTTGCAGTGTCACCACAGTTGAGAACAAGACATATGCAATTGTAGGAGTTATGTCCAATGTTCAGAAGAAGGTATGGTTTGACAGAAGGTTTATAGAGCTGAGATTGAATGAAGTAGAGCATGAGACCAACCATGAATGAGGTTGGAAGATGCAATTTTGTGGGATTTAAGAAACCTAAATCCTTCCATCTCATTCTTGCTGAAGGAAGAGGACTTTTAAGGACCCATTGGAGATGGAAGTCCATTCTGTGTGTCACCATGGCTACAACATAGCCATGTAAATCTGCTGCTTTTATGGATATTGAGCAAGAAGCCATCTTTCCTGTAGTTAGGGCCATCCCCTGGGATGGCATGGAATATCAGGATAAAGACTTTGAAACCAAATGCAATTCAATGGGGAGCCAGTGCAGAGTGGAGCACTAGGGTGAAGTGTTCCCATGGATCTGCATTTCTTAGCAGGCTACAGCATTTTGTAACAACTGGAGATTTTTCAGGGTATGTGGCTTCATTCCGAGATATGAATTCCAATAACTGCACCCAAAGGTCACATAAGAAAATCTAGTGCTATATTTGGGGGCATATTTTGTGTTACTTTAGAGTCAGGTGTGGATAGAATCAATCTGACCTAGGGAAGCACCAATGTTTTTTTTTTCCTGGCAGAATGTCTTCTGATTGACAGATTGATATATCTCTAAGTATACGTCAACATGTGTGGCTGGCCAGCTTGGCTGGCAGTGCAAAAGGGTGGGTGTAGGTAAATCCCAAGGTAAATGGGATTAAGAGCAGCTGAGGGAGGCTGGCAAGGTAGTTGGCCCCAGATGTGGTTGGCTTAATCAGGCCACAGCTGGCCCTGATAAAAGGGTCATGGGGCCAGAAGACACAGGAGTCTCACTCTAGCCCTGGAGTGGGAAGGGCTAGCTGCCTGGGAGCAAGGTACCTGAAGCAGGGCAGGGCAGGGGAAGGGAACTCCAGCCTGGTAAACCCCCAGCTGGCAGGCCTTGTTGAAGACCTATGAAAGGTACTGGGGCTGCAGAGGGGCAGCCCGGGGATAGGCAAAGGCAGCAGATCCTACACCCTTGCCAATGATGAGTGGCCATTATAGACTGCAGTCTGCCCAATGAAAGGACTAGATGATGACTGGCAGTAGCCACTGAGGCAAGGTGGGGATAGAGGGGTGGGCATTCCCCTGGGAGGGAAGACCAAGAGAGTGGGGGTACTGCTGGGGCATAACCCTGAGGTAAAGAGGCACTGGGGTCCAGGAGGGACACAGGGCCTGAGGCAGGAGAGACATCAGCCAGCCGAGGGTACTCTGGTGCTGGAGTTGAGCTAATTCCGAAGACAACCAGCAGGAGGTGCCACACTGGTGAGTCAGTGGTCTGCTACAATGGGGCAATCTGTGACTCTTGTCCCCTCACCCAGATGTGGGCATCAGGATCATGTAGTCCTGTAATCCTATCTGGCTTTTATTCTGTGTAGTGAGGCTGAATCTCCCATCTCCCACTATGTACTCACATATGGCCTAGACTAGAATCTAGTTGTCTGTGATCTCGAAATGTATTTGACTAATGATTCAAAAGGGTAATTATGAAGGGAAATGATGGGGAACTTTAATTTTTTCTCTTTATATTTAATTAGTGACTAATTTTAAGTAATAGTGGGTTGTGAATATTTTTTCATGACATTCTGATTTTAAAAAAAATCTTATCACCATTTTCCTATGTACTGTACTTTGCACACACAAATAATCCTATTGACATTAATGGGTCAACACATGGCCATAAAAAACTCAGATGTTTGTAGGATGGGGTCTGCATTCATTATTTTCAGAGCCCTTTTAAGCAGTTTCTTCTCCCTTGGTTTTCACACCTCAACTGCTAGAAGAGGGCCTCATCCTCCCTGATTGAACTAACCTTGTTATCTCTAGCCTGATTCTTGCTTGCATATATATACCTGCCTCTGGAAATTTCCACTACATGCATCCAATGAAGTGGGCTTTCACCCACGAAAGCTCATGCTCCAATACGTCTGTTAGTCTATAAGGTGCCACAGGACTCTTCGCTGCTTTTACTGACATGGGATCTCCAGCTCCTACTGAAAGAAGTGGGAGTTTTGCAATGGAGTAGACCCTATAAATCTACATCACTGTGTCATAGTAATGATTGAAAAGCTGTCCTGTGGTGTAATTTCAGTGGAACTGCTCATGTGACTAATGTTTTTGAGGGACCAGGCCCTTATTTTGTTATATTATATTAATATGCAAATCAAAAGTGTTCAGACAAACACCCCAAAGTTTAGCTACTAATTCAAAGTTTATTTAAACTTGCAAGACAGTAATAGAAATCTCAGGAGAACAGTCTTTTTCTCTGAATATTTCCAGTAGTGCCTACTCCTGGCGAAGAAATCCTGCAAGAACAGCTTCTCACAGGGGTAAATTCTTCCATTTACCTGTGTGCAATTCTTATTAACTGCATACATATCTGGGGGCAAAATTTGGTCCATGGTACTTTAACATAACTCTTTCTGGACTTAAACAGAGAGAGGAAAGGAAAAGTATATTCAAAATTAAATATATTTTTCTTGTTTAAAAAAGTTATTTGTAGAGTCCATCAGATTGGTTACAGATTACTATCTGTAACTGGTTACATTTCAATTCTATTTGGTTAGCTGTTGGGACCCATTTACAAACAGATCTGAATTTTCTGTACATATATTCATTTGTGAAAAACATTCCCTAACTAGTCAGATACCTAAATTTCACCCTGCAAGTAAGATAAGAATTTTGGGGTTTGACTCCTTGCTGTCTCATTTTTGGTCATATGTCACAATTTTTGTTTTTTAATTGGATGATTGATACATTTAGGAAGAAAGGCCATAATGAATAGCACATTTGCAGTGCGCAGTCTCAGAAATAAATATTCATGTTAAAAGTTGTAATATATATTGAAGACCATTTTAATGAAAACCAGATATGTCTTCTGAATACTCATCTGTTTTTATAAATATATTTCTACAAACTGCACTGGACCGAACATGGCACTCTCATTCACTAAAATTATCAGTTTATATTAACTAGAGCTGGCTGCATACTTATCTGTACTTTCCTGAATCTTAACTATTTTGGTTCATTTCAGATTCTGCATGAAGATTCCAATAAATTCTTATTTTATTCACATTACTTCATCCATTTATACTTGGGAGGAGGGCTTATTTCAGTTTTATTCATAGCAATTTAAAAATAACATTTTAACATGTAGTGAAATCCAGTGAAAAAGCATCACCTTACAGACGTGCTATGGCTTTTTAATTCTGTACTTCAACAGCTGTACAGCACACATGTTCAGCCAACAGCAACACATACATAAATTCCATTAATTCCTCTTCCCCTGAGGTCTTTGCTGACTGTTTGAATGACAAAGTTCTGCTTTTATTGGTTATGACAGATCAGGCTTGGGATTTCACTCTCTAGGGAAACATCACACTGTTATTTTAAGGTGAATTGCTCAATTCAGGGAACAAAACTGCCTAAAGCTCTCAAGACATTTAGCACCGAGTTTTTTTCAGTCAAACAGCTTGGCACCTTCTAACGCAACAAGAATATACAGATTATGAAATGGTTTGGAATGAAAGAATAAAGAGGATAGTATGGATGATGGTCTACCACTGGTTTTCAAACCAAAATACCTTGACTAGAATTGTTAGCTATATTAACCTCCATCTAAATATGTACATCTGAAATACAAATGCACTTTCTCCCCCCACTTTTCATTTTATTCATCGTCTCTTTATTAACAACACTCCCCCTGCACACACTAAAACAGTGTTTCCCAAAGTTGTTCTGCCGCTTGTGTAGGGAAAGTCCCTGGTGGGCCGGGCCGGTTTGTTTACCTGCCCCATCGGCAGGTCCGGCTGATCGCGGCTCCCACTGGCCGCAGTTCACTGCTCCCGGCCAATGGGAGCTGCTGGAAGCGGCGCAGGCCGAGGGACATACTGGTCTCCAATTTCAGCAGCCCCCGTTGGCCTGCAGAGGCGAACCGCGGCCAGTGGGTGCCATGATCGGCCGGACCTGCGGACGCGGCAGGTAAACAAACTGGCCCGGCCCTCCAGGGGCTTTCCCTGCACAAACAGCATCCCAGGTTTGGGAAACACTGCACTAAAACATACATCTGTTACCATGAAGCTTGAGATCCCCAGCTAACGCTACATAACAACGGTTGAATTTTGCTCCAAAGTTTACTTCAATTTTTCCCACAATACATTCATTACTATCAGCTTGATGAGATAGCTGAGCCAGGAAGCCAGAACATAAGTGGGCTCAGCAGAATTCCGTTTTTTAATATATAATTTTGGTGTTTAAAATAAACATTTTTCTATTTTTATCAACTTACCTTTTCAGTTACAGGAAATTATGGGGAGGGTCAGACAACTATATAATGACAGATGTTGAGATTCGAAAAGTTAAAGCTTTATAACCACTAAAATTCAAACTGTCGATATCATGTCAAAATATGCAAAGTAAATATCCTTAAATAAAACTCTAAATTCTCAAGCAGCATTTTTCTTTCTTTGCCTATCTGTAAATTTTGATTATAGATGGAAATATTTTTCATATCTTTGGGCACGTGTACAGTGAAATCATTTATCAACACTTACCAATAGAATATAATCCTTCCAAGTCTAAATAGGTGTGGAGGCTGAAAAATGCTTGTTTGATAAGATTGTAGATTTCAGAAAATCCATCTTTTGATTGTGCAAACAAAGACACTGAGGATAAAGAAAAGTTTGTCTGGAGAGCTGGTAGGTTTTAAATGAGGCAATGAAAAATGGAGTTGAGATTCCAACAGATTCCAGGGGATGGCATAACACAAATTTATTTAATGGCATTAAATGTTATTTCTATCCCATAGTTTACGCATCCTAACTTTTTTGCAGCTGTTTTGACCATCACTGTACAATGAGCAAAGGTTTTCACTGAGAACTGCACAATGGCACCCAGAATTGTTATAGTTAAACTAGAAGACAGTGAGTTGTATGGGGAGTTCAAATGTTTAAATTTTTCAACAATCTGGCATCGTGCTGCCCATTCACCTGGCTGCGTTAGGTCCCTCTGAAATTCCCATATTTTAATATTGAGTAACCTGAATAATTTTGTATCCTTTGAAAACTTTGCCACTTCACTCTTCACCCCTTTCCATATAATTAAACAACACATTCTGGCTCAGAGCTTGGCCGCCCCCCCTGTTAATTTTTTTACCATACTGAAAGTGGACTATATATTAGTACTCTTTTTGTTTTGTGTCTTAATCAATAGTTTGCCTCTCTCCTCATGACCAGTAAGTCTCTTTAATAACTTCTTATGAGGAACTTTGTCAAACCTGTCATCTGGTTCTCCATTAGCCACAACTGTGTTCACACACTCAAAAAAATCTAATAGATTAGAGGTGCACAATTTTCCTTTACAAAACCATGCTGGCTGTGGCTATCATAGAACACCTTGATGATCATAATATCATTTTATTTCTAATGATTATTTCAACCAATTTTCTTATTGAAATAAGTCTTACTGCTCTGCAGTTCTCATAGTCACCCTGGCATCTCTTTTGTAGATATGTACAATGCTTGCTATACTCCACACTAGCAGCTGACTTTAAAATTCTGAAACAGATGTTAACCATAAAAATAAGGAAGACAATTTAAAGTACAGCATTTATGTGACAATAAAGTGGGTGTGACAGGTATTCTCAAAGCTGCAGTCATAATAATAATATATGGGCACATAAGTATGATGTTAATATATTTTTACTGTTGACTCAGGGTAGAATGGATCCTACTCATGTATACCTGTTCATGTATTTGTTTTTGCCACCTAGACACAGGACAGCTGGTGGATGAGAATTCACTGTGGTAGTGCACTCTGTGTTCATTAAATGGATCCCAAATCTGAGTCACATTCCTTAGAGAACCCTCTGGTCCAATTAGACCCAAACACTTCCACAACCCTTGTGAAGGCAGAAATGAACCCCAGAAATAAATGCTGCACTCAGCCATAAACCAACACTTTGATCTGGGTGGTATATTGAAAACTCTAAAATGGTGATCTATCATTTTACATTCTCAGGGGGTTTCCTGGTCCTGCTTGCAGGCAGGGGGTTTTGTAGGGAAGTGTGTGATCTGAGCCTAGCAGCAGTCAGGTTGCAGCCAGACAACCTAAATTAAGGTGGGCTGAGTTGTCCATTTTTGTTTTAGGGAGTAGCCTGCCGTGTGTGTGTGTGTCTCTCTCTCTCTCTCTCTTTCTCCTCCCCCCTTGTGTGTATTCTAGATTTTAAGAAATAGACCATTTATGTTGCAACTTTCCAGCAAGAATGTTTTTCTTTTTATCTAACTTCTGTTTGTATGCCATGAAACACAACTGTCCATACAGTGACAATCTGTTAGTACAACTGTTTAGAGCAATGGCTCTCAACCTTTCCACACTACTTATACCCCTTTCAGGGTCTGATTTGTCTTGCTACCCCCAAGTTTCACCACTTTAAAATTACTTGATTACAAAATAATACATAAAAATACAAAAGTGTCACAGCACACTATTACTGAAAAATTGCTTACTTTCCTATTTTTACCACATAATAATAAAAAAATCAACTGGAACTGGGCTTGTCTTCACAAATAGCACTAAAGCAGTGCAAATTCACCAGTGCACCTGCACCGCTGTAGCACTGTAGTGAAGACGCTACAATGCCGATGAGAGATTCTCTCATCAGCATAGTTAATCCGCCTCCCCGAGAGACAGTAACTATGTGAACAGGAGAGGCTCTCCTGCCAACATAATGCTGTTTTAACTGGGGTTAGGTCAGCCTAACTACTTTTCTCAGGAGTGGGGATTTTTCACACCTCTGAGTGATGTAGATATACCAATACTGGTCTGTAGTATAGACCTGGCCTAAAACAGTAAACCCTCACACTCAGGGGAGAAGCATTATCATGTGTGAAATATTAGTTTACCATGAGAGGTGTTAGCGCCTCTCATTGGGAGTAGATATCTCCTCCCTAATACAAGAAAACCTATCAGCACCAGATAAACCATTGTGGAACATCAGTGAACAAAAGACTGTTGATTGGTTCCCCCACATCCAGGAAGAGGGTATGTGCATAAACCCTCATCCCATCACAGCTTGAACACTAGGTGAAGGGAAGAAAAATCCCTTTTAAGGAGAAATTGTGATCACTATGCTGCTTGAACTCCAAGGGACAAAGATTTCTAAGTGTAAGCAAGGGGTCCCCAGCTGTTTAGCTCGAGTTAGCTCTAAATGACATATAAAGCTTGCATATTACAGCAGTTACAATCTTAGGTTCCAAAAGATGATAGTATCTTGAGTGTATGTTTACCTGTTTTAACCCTAGTAAATAACTCTATTTCTTTTTCCTAGTTAATAAATCTTTATTGAATTTGTCACTGGCTTGGCTACAAACATTGTCTTTGGTTTGAGATCTGAGTACGACTGGCCTGTGATAAGTGACTGGTTCTTTGGGACTGGGAGTAACCTGAATATTGTTTTGGTTTAAGGGACTATCTATCACAAAGGCAGTCTTGCAAGAGAGATCAGAATGCCCAAGGGGACTATTTGTGACACCATATTAAATCTGTTATAATGCTTGAGGAGTTCACACTTGATGCTTGGTTAGTGAAATCTAAGTATAGAACTCACAACCAGTTTGTGGTTCATGCTCTGTTTCTTGATAAGCTGCCCTGAGGCTGGTACACATGGTCATGAGCCACTCCAGACAGCTCCCTAATTGGATTCCCTAGATCCACATTGAGGCTGTGTTTGAACTGCCTCCCTCCTGCAGCAGAAGCAACTGAGGCCCTCATCTAAGCTGCATGGCTCCTTTCTCCAGCCCTGCGCACGTGCCACCTGATTATAGGCCGTCTGGTTGGCTCTGGACCGATCAGTGCACTGTCCTCACTTGGGCATGCCTCATGACTGAGTTTCTGCTCTGGAGTGACATTTCTCTCCAGTGAGAGACTGGATAGGCAGAAGGAAGTCGGGGTGGAATTTCTTCCTAGTTCTGTGGCCAACGAGGTATCTAGGGCCAGCCATCCTCTCTTCCTGTCCCCTAAGCAATCAGTGCTTGTAGAGGTGGGGCTGGCCCTTCATATTGCAGCCATGTTGTGGGGAATCCACATCACATTTCAGAACTTCTCACTATCTTGTTGATGCAGTTGCTGAACTGATATATTCTCCCTTCCAGTCTGTCTTTCTGAGAGGTCGTGTCTTAATATACAATCCTAAAGCCAATGGGAATTTGGTCAAGGATCTCCATGACAGAAGGATGTCCCTGCTAGCTGTTTTCAGACTATGGTAGACTCTGGAAACACATTAAGTGTTACTAATAATTAATGATTATCATGGCCCGCTAATCTTTTCTTACATTAACATTTATGTCAACCTCAGCATGGTACTTGTCTAGCAAGAGGCTGATAAATAAGGGCAAAGAATAAACAATCCAGAATGAAAGAGAATGTAAAATCAGGGACTATTGTGGAACCTTGATTGTGGAACATGTAAGGGAAGGAAAATCCTCCTCTTGCATGACTGAAGAGAATATAATCAACACCACTGGAAAAAATTTTGCCTAATGACATAATTACACAATAGAGAGAAATGGCATTGGAACTCATCCAAGTGTTTTGTTACATAATAATACATTAACAACGCTGTCTGATTATAACTGCACATACTTACTCAAGAGATAGAAAAGACTTCCGAGGAGATTTTCTGGTCTGTGGGAAAATTGTACTTTTTCCCCAAAGCTGCTTAATTATTTACTATTTCACCAATTTAGAACATTTGATTAACAATTATTTGTCTTTGGCATCAAGGTTGGGGAGATTATTTAAATAAATACTTGAATTCTGCTAAGTATCTGATTTCAACTAATAAAATCCTGGGATTAAAAAGTAAGGACAACACTCCTTCCAGAGCAAACACAAATACCGCCCTCGACCAACCCCAAAAGCTTTCTTTCTCATAAGATGGGTCTGCAGAATGCAGGCCTGACTTCCTATAAGAATCAAAATTTCATCAAGTGTTTTAACATATGTAAATATAAGGGTCTCCATCTTGGCTGACCCACTGAGTATTGACTCTCCAGAGCTAAAAACAGATGTTGCTGCAGTCTGAGCTAAAGTACTCTATGTGGTGCTGTACCAGATGCCTGTCCTTATGGGAACCAGGAACACGTACACACTAGTGGGTTGCATAAAGTAGCCCTGATAAAAAAGATCATGGCCCACTGGTGGGTCAGAGTAAAGACCAGGGAATGACTGTCACTTTAATCTTCCATTGTAACAAATCCCTACCATCTAGTAATTTAATTGTCTCACTACAGTGAGACACTCAGAATTTCAAAGAAAAAATGGGGCTAGAATTCAGATCCATCTCCTTCTCCATGAAGAGGCATAATAAAATAAAACTACATACTATACCCAGAAGAAAGAGACAAAGGCAGCCATATCCAGCCCTAGGAGAGCAAGAGCCTGTATTCTGCATATCACTATTCCTATTGCCAAGGGAGAGAGGAATAATCCCTCTTTTCACAGGCAGTTATATGGGTCAGTCCTGATTTTAACATAACCAAATCATTTTTACATACCTTTTCAGGTACATCCGAAACTCAAATGCAGAATCTAACAAAGAAGGCTATTATGTGAATGTGGAATTTGAATCTGTGACAAATGTATTATGCATAATAATTAATAATAAGCCTCATTTGGTAAGTGATCCAAGTCTGTACTTTTATGCTAGTTACTTATATCAACTGAATTTTTTTTTTCATTTTGCACAACAGTTTCAGAACACAATGGGACTGATTTTGCTGACACTCTCTGCGTTAACTAGAAATTGAAGACAGTGGGGTGGCAAAGGCAAAAGGTCGGTATTGTGTTCCGTGTGTGAGAGAACACTAAATTGCTTCTTGTGGAGTAGTGTTCTGACACATATTGAGCGCATGTCAGCGAAGTGAAAGGTATACCTTTTGCTAACTTTTCAGCTCTGGCGTGTCATTGGCATGTTAGGCATGTCTTTCACTTTGCTGACATGCATGGCAACTAGCAGAAAAAGCTGTAACTACTAATACTTTCTCTTGGAGCCTCAGCTCCTGGTGACAGAAAAATCAATGCTATGGAAATTCTAACGCAAGAGTTAAACATCTAAATTGCTTGTTAGCTTTTGTTATATTTTGGAGGTGGTGTTCTCATCACAGAATGTTCCTGCTCATATTTGATGGTACCTCAGGTGATGTGCTTCCTATTCAAGCTATTCATCATGATACTTAACACTCAAGAAATGAAGGGGACCCTTTCTGTCGTTGGAAGCAGAAACATAGCGCAAAAAACCTTTGATCTGCAGTGAGAGATGTGACTATCTATTGGTTTAACCCTGAAATGGCCCACAGTCTGATCTGAGTCCCTTTGTCCTCACTTGGTACATCTACACACACACACACACACCCTCATCAAAAAAACCCAACCCCACCTCTGTCAGCGAGTCTCAGAACCCAGGTCAACTGACTTGATCTCGTGGGACTTGTGCAACGGGCCTAAAAATACCAGAATAGATGTTCCCCTTGGGCTGGACTGGAGCTCTGAGACCTATTACCCTCACCAGATTTCAAAGCCCAGGCTCTAGCCCGAGTAGGAACATCTACACTATTTCTAGCCCCAGAGCATGAGCCAGTCAGTTAACCCAGGCTCTGAGACTCACTGCCCCTCTTCTTTTTTGTTTGTTTGTTTTTTTGCAGTATAGATATGCCCATTGTGTACTGAAGACCCAAACCTCTTCCCACTAAAGTCAATAGCAAAATTCCCCTTGCCTTCAATCAGACCAACACTTCCAGCTAGGCAACTAAAACACAGTTGTCTTAGGAACTTTGTTTCTTTAAAAAAAAAAAAGTCAGAAGAGGAAGAGAGCCCTTTGTAGGTTTGTTAAGAAATGTATGTGTACACCTTTATTTGTCTGATAGGACTGATTTTTAAGCACAACCCTATCTTTGAACTTTAAAAAAGAATGATGAAGCTGAAGGGAGAAATGTGTACACGTAAGGCTCAGAACTAGAGATCTGAGAATAACTGTTTGTTTGGTTCAGGGCTGCCCGGGGAGGGGCAAGTGGGGCAATTTGCCCCAGGCCTCCGGCCCCGCAGAGGCCCCCACGAGAATATAGTATTCTATAATATTGCAACTTTTTTTTATGGAAGGGGCCCCCTGAAATTGCTTTGCCCCAGGCCCCCTGAATCCTCTGGGTGGCCCTGGTTTGGTTTTTGTTCATTGGAAGAGCCAAAAAACAAACAAACCCACCAACCCCAATATATTTTGTTCAAACTACATGAAAATGTTTTGAAACAAAAAGTTGAACTGAAAAAACTGAAACATTTTCTTTTGACAATCTTGAAATGAAATACTTTGGTTTTTATTTGAGTTTTTTCAACCAAAATAATTCAGTGAATTTGACATTAATTCACAAAATATTTCAGTCAATCCAAATCTGCATTTTTTCAGCAAAAAAAACCTTAGTCTAAAATTTTGCCCAGCTCCAGAATTCTACCCTGTACCCTTTGTGAGTGACTAATGAGAGAGTTAGGGTGAAAGAGGGGAAAAGATCAGAGCCTGGGTTATAAATAGGGCCCTACCAAGTTCTCGTCTATGAAAAACGTGTCATGGCCCGTGAAATCTAGTCTCCCTCCCTGAAATCTGGTCTTTTGTGTGCTTTTACCCTATACTATGCAGATTTCACAGGGAAACCCAGAGTTTCTCGGATTGGGGGTCCTGACTCAAAAGGAAGTTGCAGGGGGGGTTGCAAGGTTATTTGTGTGGGGTGGGGTTGCACTATTGCCACCCTTACTTCTGTGCTGCCTTCAGAGCTGGGCGTCCAGAGAGTGGCAGCTGTTGGCCAGGTGCCCAGCTCTGAAGGCAGTGTCCTGCCACCAGCAGTACAGAAGTCAGAACACAATACCATACCATGCCACCCTACTTCTGCAGTGCTGCCTTTAGAGCTTGGCGTCCAGAGTGTGGTGGCTGCTGACGGAGGGCCCAGCTCTTCAGGCAGCAGTGCAGAAGTAAAGGTGGCAATACCATATCATGTCATCCTTACTTCTGTGCTACTGCTGGTGGTGGATCTGCCTTCAGAGCTGGGGTCCCGGCCAGCGGCTGCCGCTCTCCAGCAGCAGCGCAGAAGTAAGGGTAGCAGTGCCCTACAATAACCTTGCAACCACCTCACCACTCCTTTTTGGGTCAGGACCCTTACCATTACAACACTGTGAAATTTCAGATTTAAGTAGCTGAAATCATGAAATTTACAATTTTTTAAATCCTATGACTGTGAAATTGACCAAAATGGACTGTGAATTTGGTAGGGCCCTAGTTATAACATCACTGCTAATTTCTATCTTGATTAAAAAGTAAACCATTATTTTATCATAAAATAGTCGTGAGCCCTTAAGCAACATTTAAAAAACTTTAGTTAAATAGGTCCACGGCTAGGAAAAGTGGAAAGAGTCAAATTAATGGAGGAGGGGAGGTGAAGGGTGGTAATGGGTATGAAATTCAGCTTCTGAAACTGTCAAGTATTTCACGAGTAAACTGAGATGACTTAGTACATATTTTTGTGGGTTTATGGAAAAGCTGAAGGAAGCACTCTTTTTAGTGGGGGTGGGGATGGGGAGAGGAGCAGGTATTGTTACATAATTTGCACTTAGAGCTAAATCTTATCTTATTTACCCTATGACTTTAATGGGACTTTTGCTGGGTATAAGGACTGCAGGATTTGACTCAAAATCTTCTAGCTGTACTTACACCTAGTCTAGGTTGCCATGTCTTGCCTTTCACTGTGAACCCTATCCTACCTCTCACATTCATTTTGATCATTTGTTATGCCCTCTTCTTATGTCTTGTCTTAAATTAGATTGTGCATTCTTATCTTTCTATATCACCCATCCCAATGGAGAACTGTTACTTCTTGGGGCCTCTGCAGCCTCTGTACTGAACAAGTCATAATAAGAGTGAGTAAAAAGACTCTGTGTCACATAGATGAGGAGCTGAAGATCAAAAGGTAAATTTCACTTGCTACAAACTGGTTTTTATAGACTAAAACTTATCCATGTAATCAGTAGCATTCACAGAATTCATAGAGAAGTATTTAGAGAGGAAAATTACTCATGTAGGGGTCCCTATTTAAGTAAGCACATTGAAGTCAATGCATCAGACCCCATAATGAGCAAATAATTGAGGTTTTATTCTATATTTTTTAAAAAAGTCTATGAAAGAAAGACTAGAGGAAGAATTTAGTAATAACAGCAATGAACTAAGGATCTCCTAGGGGGAGTTTGGGTTGATACTGCTCTCAATGGAGACAGCAGGAGTTCTGTCACCAACTTCAATGAGAGCAGCAGCAGGACTCGCTAAGCATTCAAATCAAACAGGGTGGTTTTCACTAGTTGTAAAATTTCATTTTAATAAAGTATAATATAAACCTATGTAGAATTTCCTTATCTTGTTGTTTTTGTTTGCGGGACATTCTTTGTCTACAAATTTATCTTTTGAACCACAGTTTCTCTTGGGGCTTCCCAAGTACTGCTGGCATAGCTATGTCGTCTAGGAAAAATACCTAAGACTTTTTTTTTAAATGTGATGCATGCTTGTAAATCGCATAGACATTTTACTTCTAATCCCAGACTCACTTATTATTCTCTGAAACTGTCAAAATACCACAGAATACAGCAGGACTACTTATTTACAAACTCTTTATGAGCCTCTGAAATGCCTTTAATATTGCAAGTGCTTGTCTTCCCCCGGCCTCCCCATTTGTATAACTGAGTACAATATTGGTTTGTTGGCTCCTTGGGTTCAGATTCAAGCAATGGAATGAATGGCGAGTCAGTTCCAAAACTACTGTACCCATCTATGACAGGTTTCAGAGTAGCAGCCGTGTTAGTCTGTATCCGCAAAAAGAACAGGAGTACTTGTGGCACCTTAGAGACTAACAAATTTATTTCAGCATAAGCTTTTGTGGGCTACAGCTCACTTCTCCGGATGCATAGAATGGAACACACAGAAGATATTTATACATACAGAGAACATGAAAAGGTGGAAGCAGCCATGCCAACTGTAAGAGTCCAATCAACTGAGATGAGCTATCATCAGCAGGAGAAGGAAAAAAAAACAACAACAACCTTTGAAGTGATAATTGAGATGGCCCATAGAAGGTGTGAGGAGAACTTAACATGGGGAAATAGATTCAATTAGTGTAATGACCCAACCATTCCCAGTCTCTGTTTAAACCTAAGTTAATTGTATCTAATTTGCATATTAATTCGAGTTCAGCAGTCTCTCTTTGGAGTCTGTTTTTGAAGTTTTTTTGTTGCAAAATTGCCATCTTCAAGTCTGTCACTGAGTGGTTAGAGAGGTTGAAGTGTTCTCCCACTGGTTTTTGAATGTTATGATTCCTGATGTCAGATTTGTGTCCTTTTATTCTTTTGCGTAGAGACTGTCCGGTTTGGCCAATGTACATGGCAGAGGGGCATTGCTGGCTGTACCCATCTATGTGATCATGAAAGACAGTCGAGACAATAGCTGCATGTGAGGACTGATCCAATGACCCCTGAAGTCAATCGGAGTTTCCTCATTGACTTCAGCAGGCTTTCCATAAAACCGTTGGATATGCACAATGATCAGGCCAGATTTTCCTGTTTTACAGCAATTGTACCCAACACCACCTGAACAAAGCAGTCCCAAAATAACTGTAGTTGGCCTGGGAAGGTTAAGCCAGTGCATGGGGATCATCTACCAGTGTAGGGCCTGCATAGCAGGCTGGAATAATGGAATAACAGCCAGGGGAATCTGATGCCTCATGAGCCATTTTGGGGCAGTTAGCACGTGTGAGAGCAGCCTTTGGGCACCTCTAATTTGCACCAGGGGAAACTGACCAACAGTCTTTCACATAGCCAGAGCAGAATCAGGGAATGTAAAGGTGATGTAAAGCCACTTTTGAACGCCCTCCCGAGCTGTACTGTGTGCTCCTCAGCTGCAGCTGAGGATCCCAACCATTGTGTTTAGCTCTTTAATCCTTTTTTATTATTATATCACCTCTGCACACCAGTATTTTATACTTCTGTAAGTTATAACATTTATTATGGGCTTTCTTTTTCCCCCTAGCAAAATTTCAACTGGAGCTAATTCCGGCAGTAGGCGGAAAGTATTATTTGGAGTGTGCAGTCTCCATTTTCCTTCCTGACCAATAGTCCTCAGGCTTACACAAACACAGCAGCAGAAGTCTAAGGCCTTTTTGTTCCGCAGTAACAGCATGTCTGGGTGTATAGCTGCTAGCTGTTTCACCTTGTTGCTGTATTTCATAGAGCAGAGTTCTCTGACTCCTTTAGTCAGTACATAAATATCCATTTAATTAAAGATGAGGGGAAAAAAACACCCAAAGAAGAATATGAACAGTAGCAACAGCAGTACTAGCCCAGGACCACTCATCTAATAAAAAAAATGAAAGGAGAATACTTTCTTGATTAGGTACTTTCAATGAGTCATTGCTTGCTGCAGATGTGGGGGTGGGAGCAGAATCAAGGGTAGAAGAATTTCCTCATCTTTGGCCAACTCCCAACTAGGGAGTTCTATCTCTAAATGCCAGAGAACTGCTGCAATCCATTTTAAGTTGAACTTAAAGGGCCTTTCCTCCTGTGTAGTCACTTATACCTGAGAAAAGTGAAGCAAACATGGCTTCCATCACTTCCTGTTTGGAAACTATTCCACAAACAAATCTATTACTGTCAAGAAGATTTTCTTGAGGTTCATCTCCCACCCCCTACCCCATTAATAGGTCCCAGTTCAGCAAAGCACTCAAGTATGAGCATAAGGTTCACCAAAATCCGCATTTTCCTAATTGTTCTATAGTATGTCAATATTTCAGGTTGACAGCATGTGCTAAAATTTAAGCACACTGTCACAGGGTGGCTGTCCCTGTAGAGGCTGATGGGTCTCAGCTGACCTGTGGCATATTTCACTTGATTCCTCAGATGGGGAAAATGGGTCATGGGACTCAATCAGGCCTCTGGGACAGATAAGGAAGAGGCCTGGGTAGAAAGATAGACTTCAGTGGAGGCTAAGGGCTATAGAGGACTGGGAGAGCCCTGTAGCAGACCCTGAGATAGCAGGGGGTAGACCTCCAGAGAGCAGGAGGTTCCTGCAGGAGATCCTGAGGCAACAAGGGAGAAAAGACACTAGGCAGGAAGGCTTGGGAGTGGCTTGATGAAGAGCAGGAAAGACTGAATATGTGAACTACAGACTCTGAAGACTTTATTCTGAATGGATTGTGGCCAAGAGGAGGCTCCCTCAGGTCATGAGAGGGTGCTCTGGAGCCTTGTTACACTCATCCTGAAGTGCTTTGCTGAAGCAGGGCCTCTATTTCATCTAGTTATTGCAATCATACCTCACTGTGCTTCCCTAAATGAGAGAGACATCCTTCAAATACTTGTTGACTGTTAAAACCCATAGTAGTCACTGTAGCCAAGTTAGTGACCATGGCGATACTGCTGTTGCAACATAGGGGGTGTGTGACCACTGGAACCATGCTCTCAACTGCAGAATACTGGGGGCTTCTCTCCTGTGACCAGCCATTGCTGCTCAGGGGCTGGGTTCATCATTGTCCACTGCTTTCCTACCACTCCTATTTATGCATTTTTTTGCTTTGGTTTACTGGGCACAAGGATGGGCAGGTAGTCTGGACAGCTATGCAGTCCTCACCACTATTGGTGTTATGGTCTCCTGTTGTACCTCCTGGGTATGGCATGTGATTTTTCAAATCCTCTTTAACTACTTGGTTTTTCAAAGAAATCTAATGAGGCAACTGTACACACACAGTAATCCTGGGTCTTCTGTACATGCCTTGGAAAATTTAGTACTGGAGTAAAATTTTCAAAAGTGACTCAGAGGCTTAGGAGCCTAAGTTATATTTTCAAAAGTGACAATGGCACTTCATGACACATGCTTAAAGGTATCTATGTGCCTAAAGCTGTAGATGGGCACCTGGTTGGATTTTCAATGGGATTAGGTGATTTGGGTGCACTTTTAGGCATCTAAATATCTTTAAACATCTGGCTCTTAGACTCCTATGTTTTTTTGAAAATCAATGAGACTTAAACTTCTAAGTGCATAGGTCACATATGAAAATAGGATTTATTTATCACTTAGGCACTTGGGAATGTCTTATTCTCGAGCTCTTATCAGTTTCCTTAACCTTTCTTCTATTTTGTCTAGTTTTCTACATCTTTTTTAACCAGCGTTCATGATTTATTCCAGGTACAGCATCACCAGTGCAATGTACTGGATCACATGGAAAATAATTCTGCTTTACATCTACCTCCTACGTAGTTTTCTTTCTACTATTGCCTCCAGGTGTTTCCTGGACTTGCTGCTTTCTAGGTAGGTACCTTCTAGTTTTTTATTCTGTTTACTCTTCCTGTAACTCTTTTTTTACAACTGAATCTGATCTTTTTGCAGTCCACTGTTTATAATCTCTTCAGGGCACCTTGCAGCTTAGAAATCTCTTAACTGTGTGTTTGCTAATACTTCTATTTTGGTGTCATTGACAAATTTAATGAATGTAAAATCTAAACCTCCTTTTACACAATAATAAAAATATTAAATAATAAGGGTCACAATACTGATCCCTGAATTAAGTTAAGAACTTCTAATCCAGTATTAGGCACTGGAGGTTTCAATTTCTTTATAAATATATGATTTAGTTCTATATCACATGCATTGCTGAACTCCAAATGTATGGTAATACACCTCTGCAGTCTCTCTAGCTACTGAATCCAGCAAAGAAGACCATTACATTTGTTTGGCATAATGTAACCTACTATTAATAAAACAGCATTTTATGCTATTTCAATACTATGGTAAGTATTCACATAGGACCCCATTAAAAGCCAACTGAATTTAACAGAAGATTATCTTTGACTTAAATGGTCTTTGGAAACAGGGCTATCTTGCCTCTCTTACTATATACTGGAGCATTTTGCCAGGAATAGATGTCTGGCTAATTGTTCAGTAGTTTCCTGATTTTTCTCTCTTAATATCAGTACCTGATCACCTTGATCTTTTGGTGTGACCTCTTGACTTCCACAAGTTATTGAAAATTATTTCCAGAGATTCTGAAGCCTTCTTTGTAAATGCTTTTCAAACTCTTAAGTGCATTTTTGTCCAGAGTAAGTCTGGGTGGGAAATGGTTTTTATGTCCTGAAATAATTTTCAACATTTAAAAAAAAAATCCAATCTGGATTTGGACAAAAATGAAATGTCAAATTTTTTGAGAAACAAAAGTAAAAAAAATTGATTTGGGTCAATCAAAACATTTTGGTTTGCTAATTTTGAAATATTTTGCCCTTTTTCAGTAAAATTTTAGGGGGAAAAAGACATTTCAAAATGAAATACCCAAGTTTTCATTTAGAAAATATCAAAATAGGCCACTTTTTGAGTCAGGAAATTTGTCATAGTCAACATTTTTTTGCAAACAGTTTTGACCACTCTTCATTACTGTGACCAACACTACCACTGACTCTCATCTCTTGTTTAGGCTTTTGGATTCTCCCCTTGTGTGTGCCCATCTCAGTGTGATGGTAACTCACTACCAGTGGACACCTTGTGTGAATGTGCGTGGGAGGACTCAGTGTAGACTCCTGAAACTTTTCACACTTCAGCACCTCTCCTTTCAGATTACAGGATTCTCTTTAGGGACATCTGTGTGAAATTAGCCACACAACAGTAATAATAAAAATACTGCCTTTCTCCCCACCTTTGCCTGTTTGGACTATCAAGTGCTTAAAATACCTAATAAAAAGCAGCATCGGAAGCTATGCATGCTAGCGTAGCTGTAATGAATATTATCTCAAGACTGTTGATTTGAAGCAAAAATTCATTGTAAAGCACTCAAAGTTACACATTTTAAAGTGAAGTACTGAAAACAAGGTAGATATGCTATACAAATTCTCATACTTTAGACTCTAGTGTATCCAGCTTTCATCTGAGATGCTGTCAAAATGCTGGGTCCTCATAATTATTCTCTTCAGGAGCAAGTACTGTGTATGCTATCAGCGCATATGAAGAGTGGTAGGCATTGCAAAAGATAGAGCTGTCATGACAATAACAAGCAAGGCTGAAGTGAAATCAATTAGATTAGCGCGTGGGAGCACTGAGCTTCAATTTATAGGTATTCCTTTAACCTCTTGATCACCAGTTCATATCCAGCCCAGGTCAGTAATAATCAAGATATCTGACACATGGTCTTCTATTGTTGTCACTGACAGCAAAATCCAGCAGTTACTTTTACACAGGCATGGAGGCCAGCGTGGAAATGGCTGTGCAGCAGGCCCAGGAGCTGTCCTAGCAGCACAGAACAAGCTAGCTCTGGAGAAACTGGGGCAGGATGTGCTAAGTGCACTTTGCTGGGCCTTTAAAAGAAATATTGGGCACTTCCTCCTAGGTCTTACTGCCAAAAGAAGCAGGCTTCTAAGTGCACTCTCAAGCCAGCAGAGTTCTCTCAATCTACACAGAGTTAAGCAAGCCTGTTATCTGTTTTTTCAGGGGTGCACTGGGTTGGAAGAGGCTCCCCTAGTGCATCTGAACAGAAATTTGTTCTAGATATTTTTCAAGTGGGGCAAACTAAGATAATCTAGGGAATTCCATATGCATGTTCTGGGCCAAATCTTACGGGTCTTATTCAGGCAAAACTCCCCATGAAAGGTAGTTTTTGCCTAATTAAGGACTGAGTGAGAACTGAAGGATTTGACCAATATCAGGCCTTGTCTACACTACAAGACTATTTCGAATCAACTTAGTTCGAATTTGTGGATTCGACCTTATGAAGTCGAATTTGTGTATCCATACTAAATACACTAATTCGAATTTCTGAGTCCACATTCACGGGGCCAGCGTCGACTTTGGAAGCGGTGCACTGTGGGAAGCTATCCCACAGTTCCCGCACTCCCCGCTGCCCATTGGAATGCTGGGTAGAGCCCCCAATGCCTGCTGGGGGAAAAAATGTGCCGAGGGTGGTTTTGGGTAACTGTCATTATTGAACCGTCACTCCCGCCCTCTCTCCTTGAAAGCGCCGGCGGGAAATCTGTTCGCGCCCTTCTCTTGTCAGTTACAGCGCGTACGCCACAGCACTGCGAGCATGGAGCCCGCTGCGATCATCGCTGCACTTATGGCCGTTGTCAACTCCTCGCACCTTATCGTCCACCTCTTCCACAGTCAGCTGCTGAGAAATTGGGCGAGGAGGCTCCGGCAGCGCGGTGAGGACAGGAAGTCACAGAGTGGCGCAGACCTCTCACAAAGCAGGGTACGCCGCGCCGTGGAGATCATGGTGGCAATGGGTCAAGTTCATGGTGTGGAACGGCGATTCTGGGCCCGGGAAACCAGCACGGACTGGTGGGACCGCATAGTGCTGCAGGTCTGGGATGAATCACAGTGGCTGCGAAACTTCAGGATGCGTAAGGGCACTTTCCTTGAACTCTGTGACTTGCTGGCCCCTGCCCTGAAGCGCCAGGACACACGGATGCGAGCAGCCCTTAGTGTGCAGAAGCGAGTGGCCATAGCCCTCTGGAAACTTGCAACGCCAGACAGCTACCGGTCAGTAGCAAACCACTTTGGCGTGGGCAAATCTACCGTGGGGGTTGCTGTGATGCAAGTAGCCCACGCAATCGTTGAGCAACTGCTCTCAAAGGTAGTGACTCTCGGAAACGTCCAGGACATCATACATGGCTTCGCCGCGATGGGATTCCCAAACTGCGGTGGGGGTATAGATGGGACTCACATTCCTATCCTGGCACCAGCCCACCAGGCCAGCGAGTACATTAACCGAAAGGGCTACTTTTCAATGGTGCTGCAAGCACTGGTGGACCATAGGGGACGTTTTACCAACATCTTCGTTGGGTGGGCGGGCAAGGTTCATGACGCGCGTGTGTTCAGGAACTCTGGTCTGTTTAGACGCCTCCAGGCAGGAACTTTCTTCCCGGACCACAAAATAACGGTTGGGGATGTGCAGATGCCTACAGTGATCCTCGGGGACCCAGCCTACCCGCTAATGCCCTGGCTCATGAAGCCCTATACAGGCGCCTTGGACAGAGAGAAGGAACTCTTCAACTACTGGCTGAGCAAGTGCAGAATGGTGGTGGAGTGTGCTTTCGGAAGTCTCAAGGGGAGATGGCGGAGCTTACTGACTCGCTCGGACATCAGCGAAAAGAATATCCCCGTAGTTATTGCTGCTTGCTGTGTGCTACACAATCTCTGTGAGAGCAAGGGCGAGACCTTTTTGTCCGGATGGGAGGTTGAGGCAAATCGCCTGGCTGCAGTTTACGCTCAGCCAGACACCCATGCCGAGAGAATATCCCAGCGGGAAGCGCTGTGTATCCGGGAGGCTTTGAAAGCAAGTTTCCTCGGAGAGCAGGGTAACCTATGACTCTCCACTTGCTTTCAAGAGAAACTGACCCTGGGCCTGTGTCTGTATGTGTCGATTTCGATCTGCGGTTACATACCCCGTTCTCCAAGTTTCCCCCACTTCCAAAGCACGTTTTAAAGCAAATTAATTGTTACACTCATTATTAATAAATCTTTGTTTTACTTTGCATTTCTGTTCAGGTGTTGAAACATGGACGCATACTGTGCTGGGTACGGTGTGCACTGATGTACATACAGCTTGTACAATACAGGACGGACATCCTCCTGCTCCTCCATAGGTCTCTGGGGTGGGGGACGGTTTCAAGTGGTTGTGCATGTAGGGGTGGGTTTGCAGGAGGGGGCGAGTGGTGCCGTCTTTGCATACGGAATTGGATGCAGGCTCTGGGCTGTGGGTTTGGGCATAGGAAGGGGTGAGGGGTGTGGGGGAAGGGTGAGTATCTGTCCGTGGATGAGGGCTCTTGTTGGGGCTCAGGGCAGCGGAGAGGATCGCGCCTACGGTGGAAGTGCATGGTAAGGGCAGCATGCCTTAACATTAGGGGGTGGCAGGCGCTAGGACCGTGGACAAGCGTACACATCACAGAATGACCCGGAGCAGCATACACCACACAGAGGGACCCTGGTGACTACTGAATGCAGTCTGTGTGTGCCCTGCAGTTGATCCTGCCCCCGATAGCCTACATTAGCAGGGTACAGACTATCCCGTGCAATTATAAATCCCCTGCCCCCCCCCCCCACATACACAGTCTTCTGACACGAAAGACGTGACGGAAAGAGTGAACAACAGCAAACAGCTTTTATTAATCTACTACATAGTGGGGTGATGAAACTTGGATTTGGGACTGGGTGATCCTGTAAGGGAAGCGCTTCTAAACAGTTATAGCGTCAGAGGTGTGTGGAACATTAGCGCTCAGCTGTGGTGCAGTGACAGTTCTCACGGCCCCTACCGCCCCTCCGTCTTGTAATTTTTGGTGAGGGGGGGACAGGACTTCTTGGCGTTGGAGGGTGGTTGCAGATACAGTGCAGGGGGGCTCTCTCCTCCTGCCTGCGGTCCTGCAGAACATCAACAAGGCGCCGGAGCGTGTCCGTTTGCTCCCTCATTAGCCCAAGCAGCGTTTGAGTCGCCTGATGGTCTTCCTGGCATCACCTATCCTCCCGTTCGATGTGTGTGCGATGCTGTTGAGAGAGGGTCTCCCTCCACTGTCTCTGCTCTGCCGCTTTGCCTCTGGAGCAGGCCATCAGTTCCGCGAACATCTCTTCCCGAGTCTTTTTCTTTCGCCGCCTAATCTGAGCCAGCCTCTGCGAGGGGGATGCCGGGGCAGTCCGGGAAAGATCAGAAGCTGTGTGATGGGAAACAGTAAATGATTTCCTTGAACAGATACATGTTTGCAAACAGTGAACACAGTCTAGTCAGTTTCTCTGAACAAGACCATACAGGGCACCAAGTCTCACGAGATCTCAGGAAAAGTTCGAGATTTCGGAATACGCTCTCATTGGCGGCGCCATTGCACAGGAGAGCGGACAAGCGGGGAGAGACAGCATAATCCGTCTTGCAGACAGTCCTGGTAAGCCTTAAAGTAGATCATGCTTATCAGTTAGTGGATAGCTGTGCTCTCCTGCTAAAGGCAATCTGGAAAGCAGAAAGGCTGAGCCTTTTCCAGCCCCTCCCGCCAGTGCACGGGAAAGATCAATGTCTGCTTGTTCTCTGTGGCCTCCAGCACGTGGCTGTTAAGCGAGGGTCGTTGTTATGCAACCTAATTGTAAACCGTTAACAATAGTAACAATACACTAATTGCCCAACTTAGATGCAGCCTGTCCAGACCGACATCACCCTGAGGCGGGTCACTCGCAGTCAGAGAGAGCGGATGCTACTGGAAGCCCTGCACAGACAGGACCATATGCAGCAATGCTGGTGGAGGCGATGATTCCTCTCTACATTAGGATCTCCTGGCGCGGAAGAGTGTGCTTCCATGGAGCACCGAATAAGGCACCTCTCCCCAGGAACCTCCTGCGGAGGCTTTTCGAGCTGCTCTCTGAGAGCTTTGTTGAACTGTCCCAAGAGGATTACTGTTCAATCCCTATATGTGTGGACCTACTATTTATATAGTTTGACATGTAAAATTTTGTATATAGTATTTCTATTTTTTCTATACCCGTTTTTTAAAAAATAAAAGTTTCCATGTTTATAGCACTTACCGCCTGATCCTTCCCCTGATTCTGAGTCCGGGTTAACGGGCCGGGAGGGTTGGTAGGGGATCTCTGTGAGGGTGATGAAGAGATCCTGGCAGTCAGGGCAAGCGGTATTGTGTTCGCTGTCGCCTGCGCCGTCCTCCACAAACCCTTCCTCATCTTCCCCATCGGCGAACATCGCCGTGGAACTGTCCAGGTTCACTATGCCAACCTCAGAGTCCACGGTCACTGGTGGGGCAGTGGTGGCAGACCCACCGAGAATGGCATGCAGTGCCTCGTAGAAGCGGCATGTCTGGGGCTGTGCTCCGGAGCGTCCGTTTGCCGCTCTGACTTTTTGGTAACCTTGTCTCAGGTCCTTGACTTTCACGCGGCACTGCATCGCATCCCGGCTGTATCCTTTCTCTATCATGGCTTTGGAGACCTTCTCGAAGGTCTTTGCATTCCGCTTGCTGGAGCGCAGCTCCGAGAGCACAGACTCCTCGCCCCACACAGCAATCAGATCCAGGACTTCCCGGTCTGTCCATGCTGGGGACCTCTTTCTATTCTTGGATTGGCCGGACTCCTCTGCTGGAGAGCTCTGCATCGTTGCAGGTGCTGCGGAGCTCGCCCCGATGTCCAGCCAGGACGTCAGATTCAAAGTGCCCAGACAGGAAAAGGAATTCAAATTTTCCCGGGTCATTTCCTGTGTGGCTGGTCAGAGAATCCAAGCTCGGACTGCTGTCCAGAGCGTCAACAGAGTGGTGCACTGTGGGATAGCTCCCGGAGCTACTAAGTTCGATTAGCATCCACACCTAGCCTAATTCGAGCTAGCCATGTCGAATTTAGCGCTACTCCACCTGTCGAGGTGGAGTACCAAATTCGAACTAAAGAGCCCTCTAGTTCGAATTAAATGGCTTCCTGGTGTGGACGGTTGAGCGGTTAGTTCGAATTAACGCTGCTAAATTCGAATTAAAGTCCTAGTGTAGACCAGGCCTCAGATACACCATCTATCCATATGATATTGATCATATTTACACTGTTCTTCAAATTCAATCAGAACAACATAATACAAGAACATAGGTTTTCAATGTGACTGAATGGAAGGTTTGGTGAACATGCTGAAACCTTAGTGAACATTGTATAGGAGGAAGGGATAGCTCAGCGGTTTGAGCAGTGGCCTGCTAAACCCAGGGTTGTAAGTTCAATCCTTGAGGGGGTCACTTAGAGATCTGGGGCAAAAATCAGTACTACTTAGTCCTGCTAGTGAAGGCAGGGGGCTGGACTTGATGAACTTTCAAGGTCCCTTCCAGTTCTAGGAGATGATATCTCTATTATTATTTATAAACAGAAATGTGGGGAGATGGGAAAACAGTATATAAGATAGCTATTAATTACAGGCAGAATGCAAAGAAGGGCAAAAACAAAATCAATGGAAATATTTGTTTTGTGTGCACAGTGAAATCAACAGTTACCATTATAAATCTAACCCTTTGAAGCCTATTGATAAATAAAGGACCAAGATTCAAGTTGAGGTCCAGTCTTGGCCAAACTTTGGTGGGAGAAGAGGTTCAGATCCAGTTTTTCAGTTGGGGGTCCATTTCTGTTAATCCACACATCTGGCTAAATTCAGCCCTAGAGCAAACAGATGCTACATACCTGAAGTCAATGGAGTGTAACCAATTCTTCAGCCCAGCATCTCTGAAGTATGTCTATTCTCTATTATATATGCAGAAGAAGCATGTAGGTTGTTCCCAAATCCCTATTTCCCATGCAGCCTGGCAGAAGTGTCCATCTTTCATAAGAAGCCAATTTTCTCCTGTCAAGTTAATATAATTTTAGCAAGATTGGTATGGAAGGAAGGCGATACTGCTCGGACTTGTACTGCTGCTCAACATTTATTCCCTCCTGATGCCCCATGCACTGTTTCCCTCTCAAATTAGTATTTTGCTTTTAAATCAGCTATCAAGTTCAAGATATATTAAGTTCAGCACATCAATGTGTCTTACTTGCTAAAGATATCATTCTAAACAAGTTGTACACTGCATTTATATAGATTTTTCTACTCAGTTTATTCAAGATGAAAACATAAGCAATATTTTCTTAAAATATTGTAGGTACTCCCAAAGTCCTGTTCAGGAATATGAAGGTGAATCCTCAGGACATGACACCTCCCAAGGGGAATCTTATTACTACTGTAAAGAGTGTTAAATATTAGTGTCAATTATTGTGAACTTTGCATGAAATAATCCCCTCCTCCAACTTGTACTGCATTCCAACCACACAGACCCCTACTTATCTTCTCCCAAGACATCCTAGACTGGCAACCAAACCAAGAGATTTTGTTCATTCAAGTGAGAGGAAGTGAGTGGTTCTCACAAGGTGAGCAACAGTCACCCCATAGACCAAGGTGATATTCCACATCCTTACATGAAGGACACAAAGCAGCATAATCTGGAGCTTTCATTGTGGCGTGTGTTGACCTTGTCCTGCATTGACTAAAATTCTCCTTGTGCTGGCAGGTGCTTGATTCCAACAGAGTGTCCAGGGAGAGGGGACATCCCATGGAAGTAGTGGAAATGGCAATAAGCAGAAATCCATGGGGCAGCAGGAAGATCCATGCCTCCAGATGGTCAAGAGGTCAGACCTGGGAGGGAGCGGCGCAATAAAAGTGAGAAGAGGCAGAGTGAAAAGAGGGATAGGTCGAAATAGGCAAGTTGTAACTAACACCTCAGACTAAAGACCAGTACCGATTGGTGTGGGGCAGGACAAGAGTGGAGACCAGAAGCAATAAATGGAAGTTGCAGGTGCACAGAGAATGAGGTTTCCACTGTTCCCTTCCACCACAGAAGACTAATTATGTAATTACTTAGATAGTCCCAGTGACCCAAGAGCTGAAAGAGGGGCTGGATTTGGAAAACATGAGCTGTGAAGACTAGGAAATCTCACATTTTGATCTCACCAAGATAGGAGACTGTGGTGCATCATGGGAGATGTAACCCAATCTGGCAGCCCAGCCTATAGAGGAAAATTGGACTAGGAGGCACCTGAACTCTGGCTCCCATAAAGTAGCACAACAGCATTTCTTAATAAATATATTTCAGTTTTTGGCTGAAATATTTAGCTGAATAAGTCCAAATTTTCCACCGGGTTGGGTGGGGGAATTTCCATCCAGCTCTAGTGACTTGCATGGCTCCCATTACTATACTACAGGGATGTCTAGGGGTTAAAAGGGGAGACTTCCTGGAGCATATTGGGCAGTACTACAATATGCTTTTTCTTTGTGTATTGAATATTCAGAACACCTTTCATATATGCCCACATGAAAGATCAATGGCACTCTTCCTTCACAGGGAAAATGTGCACACTGTACTATAGTAACTACTCTTTAAAAAAACTGCTATTATAGATTTTAATGGAGCTACAGTTGATCTGCAGCAAACCAGGAGTTATGTTAAACAAAATATATTTTGGGTGTTCCTAAAAATCTAAATGATTCTCTAAGAGCTTCTTAATCCTGAATTAGAAAGAGGTTTTGTGAGCTGGGACACTCCAGGCTGCTATATTTGAGGCACCTTTGAAAGAAATGTATTATAACTTTTTCTGTTTTAATGGATCATGCCATTAGATCAGGAGAGTACTGTGCTGGCAATACATAAAACATCAAAAGAAGCAGTAAATGAGCATTGCCACTAAAGCTTACCTATAATTGGATAATTTTGGAGCTACATCTCTATCAGTCAAAAAACATAAAAGCAAATCTCTTATTGGAAGATTTTTAAGGACGGAGTTAAGGGGTTGAAAATGTATGCAGAAACTGCTAAATGATGAAGATGAGGCACTAAAGACCCTTCTTCCTAGGCATTTTCCCCCTGATGTCATGCTATTTAATTATCACTGAGGGGAATTTCCTGAAGATTCAGTTGTTAATTTTGAATTGTTTTGCGAAAAATATCTGAATCTTTGAGAACTGTCAGATCTCTGCAAAGTTTCTAGACTTCATCAAAAAGCTGATGGATGTGTGGGGCAATGAAGTCAATAAGACTCTTTTTCTGTTGGCGTCAGGAAGTCGTTAAAGCAGTGCTGGCATACAGTGGGAGCCAGTGGACCCATATGTTTAAATATTGTGTTGTCTTGTGTTTGATTATATTGCATGCATTTCCTTTACATCTCTAACTAGGATAAGACACGGTTACTGTAGCAGATAAAATGTATTATTAACAGTACTTTTTCACATATTAATGTGCAAAAATACTTTATTAAAAAATAAACAAAACCTAAATTCCCAGACACAATATTGGTTGCAGAAAACATTGTAAATATATATCCATTACATTCATGGAGCATTATGAGAACCTTCTGGGTTAAAAAAGTGACCCACAGGATTCTGAGTCAGTATACTTATAGTTAAGGTTTCCAAGAACTTTAATTGTGATTCTATATCAATGCCCCATCTCTATCTCCTCACCCAGCATTCCCTCACACCTCAATCCCACAAATAACACACTGTCACTGTCACTATTAGTAAAGAGATAAAGCAACTGAGCTGCTGGAAATGGAACAGTATAGGTGTTGCAGGACTCTTGGCTCTGGTTAATACTAAAAATACCAATTGCCACCATACAAGAGATACAGATCTCTTACTGCTAATGACATAGGAGCTACCCTCCCAAACGCAGAACATACTCCACTGCAACCACAACAGCAAGACACCTCAAACATCATCCTTTACATCCCTCTCCCCACATATAGTCTAGAGGAGAAAACTCTCCTAGGCTCCATTCAACCTCGAGTCAGGAAGCAGTCTCCCTCATTCATTTGGAATATCATAGGTTGATTGAAATAGCCCAAATATTTGTGCCCTCCATATATGACTCAGAGGGTTGATCATAAACAGGTTGACTGTGGGTGGAAATATGAGGACAGAGCTAAGGGTGGCTTTTTTTGGTAAATTTAACTCTGAATTCTGCGACTCGTGGGAAACTGTAACTATTACAGATACTTCCTGATTCCATCCCAGCTTAAAGCAGAAAATGCCAAAAGCTATGTGAGATGGCACATACTAATAGACCTTCCAGACTAGTTTTTCATATAATACAGATGACTTGGATAAGCATCCAAAGTTATGCATGCTTATCCAAAGCAAACGCAAACTCTCCACCTTTTGAGATTTGTTCTCTATTAAAATTTCCTTTGCCATGCCTGGCACATGAACTTCCTGCTTGCAAACTGAAAATGACCTTTCAAAGTGGTAACCTACTGGTAATGTTCAAAAGCAGATATATTTAGCTATACTGGATACTCTCCGGGGGGGGCAAAAGGGACAAAAGTGCAGACAACTGAAAGGAAATAAAGTAACCTGGGAATACAGGCTTGTCGGAACCAGAAAGCTGGGAAATATATTTGTCTAGATAGCTCAACAATTCAATGAAAATAATTGCAATTTAGCAAAAACCTTATGTTTTTGAAAAAGCACTCAAGACTTCGTGTCCACAAATGACCTTAAAGACTGACTGAGCATGCAGGGATTTCATCCCGTTTAACATTTACCTAGCACTATGCATAGTATGGCAGTTTCTATTACAGTTCAGACACATTAGTCTAAAGTGTACAAAATAACAAAGAGAAAATGACAGTTATCATGATGGAATGGGGATAAGTGATAAAAGAAAAAAATCACTGTACATATATAATTTTCCCTTTTTTAGCACCTTGTCTCTAAACCATACTTCATTTAAGATTTCTCTGCCTGGTTTGATGTGAAGTATCTAATTTATTCAACACCAACATTTTTGTAAGATTTATTTTGTTGTTTTGCAAGTCAAGTGCAATCTTGCAACTCCATGTCTTACTCATAAATGAAAAAAAAAATCTGTGTTTACTGGAGCAGTGATCAAAACATGAACATTAGATGCCACATCTAGTTTAAAGCATAAATATGAATGCCCAATTTACCTAAAATCAAATCACTCAGCCAGAAGGCACAACATCAAGGAGTTGTGATTAGAGCTGACAATCAAGCACAAGGCACATGAAAGGACAGTCAACAAAGCAACGGAAACTTACTTTACTTAATGCACCAGGCTATACTGACTGCAGCAATAACAGTATTTCCTCATTCTTCTGAGAGGTAATAGAGATCAGCAAAGGTAGAATGCCAAGACCCAGTTGGAAGTTGAATGTCCTATATGACTTGCAAACATCTGTTTAACTCATGTTTCTACACTCTGTAGCAGCTAGATATAGGGAATTGGATAGTTCAGTTTTTCTAGATTTCAGTCCCAGAAGTCTCTTCAAAACAGTCAAGTGACTGGAAGAGCTCCTTTTTTAAATTAAACACTGATGTATTGCCTAGCCATTTCATTGTGGTCAATGATTACCATGTACTCAGCAAATTAAATTACTAAAGAGAACTAAGGAAAAAAACATTCAAAACTTTAATACTTTGTTCAGAGTTTTAGGGACCACAAATGGGATCAGCAATTCTGCTTGTAATGTTTACTGTGTGCTTTAAACCAAAGAAGATATAGGCAGAGGGACTTTGGTTCTTTTTAATAATGGTAATATTTACATTCTGTAGCCCCTTTCATCTGAGAGTCTTAAAACATTTTTTAAACAAATTTATGAAGCTTCACAACGTTGCACTGAAGTTGCTATTATCAACCCATTTTACGTATGGATGAACTGAAACACAGAGAAAACCCTAGTAAGATCCTTTGTGTAGACAACCTTTAATCGTGGTAAGGAGCAGTTTCTAAATCAAGGAACATGTTACAAGACTTCTCTGTCTCTCCGCTACCCCTTAGCCCCATGGTTAGGAACTCTTGGAAGTTAAAGACCCAGATCCACATCTTTACTCCATATCTGACAGGAAAATTGAACCCAGACCTTCCACATCTGAGGTGAGTACCCTAACTACTGGGTCAAAGTTATCATGGAGAAAGTACCACCTCCTCCTACTATGGCCAGTGTATGAATCTAGCCTTTAAAAAAAATTAAAAAAACAAAAACAAAAAAACCTCAGATGGTTCCAGGTAAAACACAATGTTTTGTTCAACCTAAATGGACTAGTGGATTCACTAGATTTTTTTGCATTTTTTTCCATTTCAATTTGCCTGGAACAGTTTGTTGTTGTTGTGTGTTAGGTGTTTATTTGTTTGTAGGTTTGGGTTTGGTTAGGTTTGGGAGGTTTTTTGGAGCTGCCAGTGAACTGAAAAATCTGTTGTTCTCCCAGCTCTCTGTCCTGAATGCATGTGTAGGCTCCACCCCACCCTTCCATCCACCACATTCATCTCAAGCTTTGGACCATCTCTCGGGTAAAGTGGAGTCTGCCCTTAACTCCTGCTCTGTGAAATATAGCAGGCTCCTTTTTCATATCATTAAGAATTTCCTTTCCCTTCACTTATTAGATGATCACTTCTAAAGAGCCTTTGAAAAAGCTGCATTATACAAAAAAATTACCTTCTAATTTACAAACAATAATTCACCCCAGATAAACTTCATACATTCTCCTCTTGTTCAAAAGATGCATTCTTCATCCCATAATTGCATAACGATTGCCCCTTTTCCATGGACTTCTCTTGAGTAGCGAATTTTGAGTGTTTTCAGATACTGGCCTAATGGTCCGTGCCCTGTGTGGAAACCCATCCTACCCAGAGTGAGATTTAATTAAAACAACAGCAATATTTCAATTTCTTATGGAATACAGTGTGGAGGGGGAGAGAAATCGTGTATCTTTGCCACACTAACCATCATGACATAGTTCCTACACAGATCAGGGGTCAAAGCAAGTTTCACATGCTGAGGCCTCATACAACTGAATGGTATGATAGCTACAGATTGTAAGGAATCCCCAGTCCACCCAGCAGTTACAGAAATTGGGTGGAACCAGGCATATACTGGAATCCACAAAAAGAGCAAGACTAAGAGTGAGTTGGAAAGAGAAAGTGACTGGTAAAGCCCAAAATATTGAGCTTAAATATTACGTGGTTAAAGTTATACATCTAAATCCACGCTTTAATGGGACATCAGCACCTTTGAAAATCAGATTATTGGCATAGCTTCCTAAATATAGATTACAGGTGCCTAACTTTAAGTACACAACTAGAAAACATTGGACTGACTGGCCCAAGGTCACAAAATAAATTAATGACAGAGAAGGGATTAGAACAAGGACTCCTCAGCTCTAACACATCACAACTTTCCAGAAACTGAATGTGCCATTTGTATGACACTAAATCATTATAATAAAATGTGAATCTAATCCTTTAACAGCTTCATTTCAAAAACTACTTATCATATATTAAATACCAGTATCTCAATGCTAATTAGCAAATGCTATTTAAAAAAAAAACATTCATTTTCTGTGGGAGATTACGAACCTCACATTGACATGCTGTATTCCAATTCATTAATGAGGTCTGATTAATTAAATCCATACCATTCCTCTGCACAGACAGAACTAAACTATACAATGCTCTGATGAACTATTGCCATTTAATTTTAGATCATAGGCTGTGAAGGAATGATCTAAGTAGGTATTTTCATTAACAAGAATTTTATATGAGTGAAATTCAGGTTGGTTATAGTATTTACCAGCCAAGAGATTTGAACTAATGGATCTTCTGTGTGCTGAACTCTGATTTGTAGTTTATATGAGGGGGGAAATGTTTGCACTGAAGGAAAGATCACTTAAACCTGTTGGAGAAATGGTAAAACTACTTTAACTCACTTGTATGGTTCATTTTTCTTTCACAAAAGAATTTTTGGAATCTAAACATTGTAGAACAGGAAGCCTTTAGAAGGAGATGTTTTCTACAGTTTAGAAATACTTCTGCTGTAAAGCGTTCATTATGCACTATACCAGGGGTTGGCAACCTTTCAGAAGTGGTGTGCCAAGTTCACTGTAATTTAAGGTTTTGCATGCCAGTAATACATGTTAATGTTTGGAGAAGGTCTCTCTCTATGTTTATATTATATAATAAACTATTGTTGCATTTAAAGTAAATAAGGTTTTTTAAATATTTAAGAAGCTTCATTTAAAATAAAATTAAAATGCAGATCGTATCATTTTAGTGTGTTCCTCCCTGGGATCCTTATCTGGGGTTTCAGCCACCAGCCCCGCTCAGCCCACTGCCGGTCTGGGGTCCAGCCGCCGGCCCTGCTCAGCCTGCTGCCGGTCTGGGGTCCAGCCGCTGGCCCTGCTCAGCCTGCTGCCGGTCTGGGGTTCCATTCACTCAGCCGGCAGCGGGCTGAGGGGGGCTGGTGGGGTGCTGGCAGCACTCAGCCTGCTGTTGGTCTGGGGTTCCGGCTGCCGGCCCCTTGCCAGTCAGGGTCCTAGCTGCTTGCCCCCCTCAGCCTCCTGCCGGCCTGGGTCAGCAGAACCCCATGCTGGTAGCAGGTTGAGGCGGGCCGGTGGCCGGGATCCTGGCTGGCAGGAGCTGGCGGACAGAACCATAGATCAGCAGCCGGCTTAGCAGCTCAGCCAGCTGCCGGTCTGGGGTCCCGGCCACCGGCCCCACTCAGCCAGCTGCCGGTCTGGGTGAATGAACGTTGTGATCAACTAGTCTGACCTCCTGCACATTGCAGACCACAGAATCTCACCCATCCACTCCTGTAACAGACCCCTAACCTCTAGCTGAGTTACTGAAGTCCTCAAATCATGGTTTAAAGACTTCAAGTTATAGAGAATTCACTCTACACACTAGTTTAAACTTGCAAGTGACCTGTGCCCCACGCTGCAGAGGAAGATGAAAACTCCCCAGGGTCTCTGCCAACCTAACTGGGGGGAAATTTCTTCCCAACCCCAAATATGGCGATCAGTTAGACCCTGAGCATGTGGACAAGACCCACCAGACAGATATCTAGGAAAGAATTCTCTGTAGTAACTCAGTGCCCTCCCTACCTAGTGTCCCATCTCCAGCTGTTGGGAATTTTTGCTACTGGCAGTCACCAATGGACCACATGCCATCATACGCAGTCCCAGCATATCTTCCCCTCCAGAAACTTATCAAGCTCAGTCTTGAAGCCAATTAGGTGTTTTGCTCCCCTTGGATGGCTGTTCCAGAAATCACAATAGTCCTTTCTGGCCTGTAATCTATTAGTTGATGACTCACATACTACCACTAGGTGGAAACCATTGTTACTATTACACTGAATAGAGAGAAAACAGCAAAGGCCAGATTCTGCAATCCTTACTCATGTTGATTAGCACCAAATTGTCTCATTGAAACCAATGGGACTACTCGTGAGTAAATTCTATTCAAGAATAGTAAGATTGCAGAGTCTGGCTCCTGTGTAACTACTGCAGAGCTCTCTTCTTTTACTGTTTCATTAGGGGATGCAAGAGTCTGCTCAGTGACGCATTAACAAATAAAGAATCAAGTTATCACATCACGTGTCTGCATTGTTACATGGTGTAGTAGTTTGTCTGAGCCCTGGGATGCTTGAAATAATGAAGATTTGGGAAACTTCTATTGACAAGTATGTCTGTCCATCATATCTGACAATGACATTACAGCATCTTCTTTGTTCTCTTATGGCTGTATAGTCCGATCTGTGAGGCGCATGGTCATGACCAGATGTCACACAGGAATGTGTAGGCTCCCACTGAAGACTTGCCATGACGCTAGGCCCTTTTATCAATCCGTTTTTTGTTTGCTTTTCTCCAAGTGTTTACAACCATTATTGATGGTTGCTGTCCATTCAGGGCTGTCACTGGGTGTATCTTCAAAGTTATCAGTATTTATGCCACAAGTTGAGATTATATTTGAGGGTGTCTTTGAAGCATTAATTTGACCATCCTTCCTGTGCTTTCTGAATTTCTTTTCACCACAGATTCCCAAAAACTGTCCTGTATCATCACCTATTCTGATACTATGACCGGTCCATCCAAGCTCAGCTTTAATAATCATTGCCTCAATGCTGGGACTTCTTACTCTTCCAGGGTTGTTTAGTGTTTGATATTTTGGGTATGTCTGCACTGCAGCAAAAGACCTGTGGCAGTGAGTCTCAGAGCCCAGGTCAATAGACTCAGGCTCACGGGGCTCATAGTATGGGGCTAAAAATAGCAGTGTGGATGTTCCCAATCAGGCTGGAGGTGGGGCTCTGACCCCAGGTCACTTTTTTTGCAGTGTAGATATACCCTTTGTCTTGCCAGCAGACCTTCAGAATAGAGTGAAGACAGCACATGTGAAATGTTTCAGGTTGCTTTATGTGTCTGCGGTAAACTGTATGTTTTACACCCATATAAAAGGGGTATTATCACTACTGCATTGTATGTTTTCAGTTTTGTTGACAAAATGAAGCTAATTGGTATAACATCGTATTGAGTGCACATGAATAACCTGATGGGCCTCATGCTTTGAGTGTAGGAAGTAAATCTAGACCTCTTTGGGGATGTTGAATTAGCTGAAGTTTGCATTTTTTGTCTACCTTACACTTTCAAGGGGTTATTGGCAGCAATAACCCCTCCAATGTCTGCACCTAGTGATGACATTAATAAGATTAAGAGCTAGGGTGCAGCCCATTCCAGGGAAAGGTCTGGTTTTTACCAATATATTTATAAGGCCTCCTATGCCAGAAATATCCATATTAGTAACTGGTGAAGATATGCATATACAAATATATACATAAACAAGCTCAATATAAAGAATGGTGAAACATCTTACCAGACATACATATTGTGGTGCAGCCTTGCTGAGAAACCCACCCTCAAATTTATGTGAAATACTTAAAGTTCTTTGGGGTTTTCTTTCTCTTCCTACGTAAGTTTGGGCATGTGACTGCTCTTAATAAGGTGAAGGCACAATTACTGTCAGGGCCTCTGTGTTATGATTCTTTCTTTTCCATACATATGAGGCAAGTCTCAAAGGAACTATACAGCACTACCACTGTCTTGTCTCAGTTAAACAAGCCAAGTCGGTGTGTGTGTGTGTGTGTGTGTGAGTAATGCACATGCATTATGATTGTATTCCATTTTGGTTACTGAAATCATACTTATTTGGGGGATTATTATGCTCCAAAATGCTTGTGAAAGCCATGAGTGATGACATTCAATGACGCAGAGGGATAAGCCGCAATGACATCTGCTGCACTGCTAGGAGGTAACTAATAACCACAACCTGTGAATAGAGAAAGAAGCCCTTAAAAATGACTGCTGACAAACACAATGAAAAAGATGCATGGATTGTGTGCTTCAAGGGTGCTTATCCCTTGTGGAGTGGATTGCTTGTCTAATTCATTATGTTACTGTGACATGAAAATGGCATTCTGCTTTTTCGGAGGTCTCTGCTGAGTGAATGTCAGAGACACTCTTCCAGGGAAAACAGTAAACACGAATCATCCACCCACTGAACTTTCAGGGGTTTTAGTCCTTCATTCCTGCAATGTTTCAGGGAAACAGAATGCCTTTAGAACCTAACAGAAGGGATATCAGCTTATCAACAGTACAATCCAGGAGGTATATCATATGGCTGTGAAGTAAAAGCCACTTTTAAATCAAATTATGTGGATTCTTATAGCCTTTATTCTTGCCAGGTTTTTTACTGAATCAATGAAGGCTGATATCTCCAGTGTTGAATATACCTGTGATATCCTCTTTCCAATACGGGGGTGAGAGAAGATAGAAAAGACACATTGGATCAAATATGAAAAAGAAAGAGGTCCAGGTACAGATGTTATCCCCCAGACCACTAGACTAACATGCAACTGGGACACCTATATTGGGAGGGCACCTTGGAATTGACCCTAAAGCTAGCACTCTAACCCCCATACTTAAACCTGCTGGGTAATTGTAGAACAGGGCTACAAAATCTAAAAATAGAAATAGTTTTGTTTCATATAAATTCCCATGTTTCCCTGGCACTGTCCTAGATGCAGTGGAAAAGAGGACTTTCATCCTGAAGCTGCAGAGCCAGCAATTCTTGAGTGAGCCTGAGTTGACACCAAATAAGTAGTTACTGAAAAGTTTCTGTCTCTTAACATAGCTCTTTTTCTAAGTCCTTGAGCCAGAGCAGAGATTACCCGAAAAGAATAAGTTATTACAAAAATGCTCTGTTCCCAGTTCGTCAAGTCAGCCACCTCTGAACTACATAAACCACTTATGGATTCCCACAGTGGCCAAGGGATTAATTTTGCATCTAAATTAATAGATGAGCTGTATCAAATCAATCTATATATCTCTATCTATTTTAGGATTTGGTATTGCTATCTATCTATTCTAGTATCCAGCACCTTCACTACTCTTGTTCAGCTGGGTTACCCTTGGGCTGATATATTTAACCATATGCTGGGATTGAAGTACCAGAAGTGGGCTGCTTGATGCAAGTATATAAGAACATTATTTCATGTGTATGGTTGTATGTACAACAATGCACCTGGATTCTGCTTGTACTTCCTGGTGGTGTGAGCAGCAGCTTCTGTTCCCTAATGATTTATGTTTGAGAATTAGATATTCTGTACAGGTCACTCAGCTGCTAACCATCAAAACTATGTCAAAAAATTACAGAAAAGGCTTTTATGGCTACTGAAAAAGCAGAGAAAAGCCCAGCAGTAACAATAAGCAGTGGGATGAATGAATCAAGAGTTCACACATTTCCAAAGAGAGAGACCACTGATACAAAAGCTGACAATAAATAGTGGTAGGTCTACACTCGCAGCTATGGGTGGAGTACAAACATGGCACACCCAGCTAACATAGGTTTAAATTGCAATGTAGATGGTGAAACACTGCTTAAGCAAGTAGAAATGCTCCTGAACTCCTAGGGTATATACCCTACATGGGCTATCTACATGTAGAAAAACTGCCTCCCTTGTCAATGCTGCTATTTTTTGGCAGTGCAGTGTCCTGCTGCCTACTGGCTGCTGGAGCCTTTCCCCACTGCAGGTGAAAGACTCCAGCAGCAGGGAAAGGCTGAGGCAGCAGGGAAAGGCTCCTCAGTGAGGAGCTGCTAGACTCTTTCCCATTTTCTCCCTCTCTGCCAGAGCCTTTCGCTGCCATCTATAGCTACATATATCCTACATGCTGTCATAAGTGTAGACAAAGCCTAAGGGTAAAAATAAATTGACAGGAAGCTGGGAACCCATGGGCCACATTGTGGAAAGGCAAATTAAACTAGCATACATGGTATAATTTGGGGGGAAAAATGGGTCCCACCAGAATGCTTCTACAGAGCTTGCCTTACAGATGTTGATTTATTTTGGCTCCCTAGACATGTGAAGTTTATTCCAGTGCCTATGACAATGCACTATGTCTATCCAACAAACATCAAATGGAAGAAGGCCAAGAACTGTCCATAGATATTATTCATTATTGCCAGTAGTAATATTAACATATCATCTGGAGATATACCTATCTCATAGAACTAGAAGGGATACTGAAAGGTCATTGAGTCCTACTCACTGCCTTCACTAGTAGGGCCAAGTACTGATTTTGCCCTAGGTGGCCCCCTCAAGGATTGAACTCACAACATGGGGTTTAGAGAAGGCCAATGCTCAAACCACTGAGCTCTCCTTCTCCCCTGAAAGCCTTAGTCTAGAAGCCTTAGTCATAGACCATATACAACCACAAAAAGATGGCTCCTACCCCAAAGAACTTAAAATGTGAGTATAAGACAGTTCACAACAGGTAGATACAGACAGACGGGGGAGTACAAAAAAGAGTGAGACAATACTGGGCAGCATGATAGGCAGTGGTCTCAGCACACCAGTGGCCTAACTGTTGTCAAGGTTTTTTTTTCTAGGCATCATAGCAAAGGAGAGGTTTAAGGACAGATTTGTTGGAGGATAATGAGGTAGATCTGAGAATGTTTACTGGAGTCGGGGCAGGGAGGGTTCAGGCATGAGAGGTAGCCTGGGAGAAAGTATGAAGGTGTTTGTTTGAAAATTTTAACAAGTGGAGAGTAGAGGTTGGCATCAGTGTCCAGTAGATTTCAGGAGTAACATCTCACTAGTGCATGAGAGATTATGAATAGGGTGGGAATAAGCTGTGAAGGACCTGGAAAGCAAAGACCAGCAGCTTATGTTTAATGTGGTGGAGAAGGGAGAGCCAGTGGAGAGTTGCAAAGATGGGAGTGATGTGGTCAAAGTGATGGCCAAGGGAAATGACCTTTGTACCAGTATTTTGAATGGAGATGGGCGAGGCAAGATTATATTTGTCAAGATCAGAGAAAAGGATGTTGCAGTAAATGACACACAGTAGGATGACAGCTGGATGAGAGATAAATGATATTTCTCATGTAGAGCTAAACCCAAATGCTGAGAAATTTGTGCCAATTAATGCTCAGCATGATGATGTTCAGAAGCAGGGTCCAGGAATCCTTGAATTTATTGAGGCAATGCTAGAGCCTAATCATAATCCAGCCATAGCAGTGAGTGCTAGACCCTATTTGCCATAAGGAGAACTATTACCGTAAGCAGGACACCTGTTTAAATTAGTTATTATGTGACCAGTTACTCTCAGCTTTGATCTAATTCTTAGACTTGACAACGTAGGGACATCTGCACTTTAACAGGTTAAAATGGGAAACAGTGATTTGTATATATCAAAAGTGAGTTATCATGGTAGATTAATAGCCCCTATAACACAAAAGATGCAGTATGGTGTTCAACATTACAGAAAGACAATCTGTCTGCCTATCAGCAACATTTCCAAAAGTACCTCAAATCAGTCATCCAGAAACAGACGTAGGCCAAATCAGTGGCCACAAAGACCTCCAGCCTGTAGGACTGTCTGATCACATTCTCTACTGTATTGGATTGCTCTGTTTCATGGGGCACTCCCTCAGCTATCTAGTGTGCTGTGTTGCCTGGCCTATTTGGATTTCCTCTTACAATATACACACAGTCTGTTTCTTTTCCTCATGTATATCTTTAATTTTTAGATTCCCAGCACCACAAAACATAATACAGATCTCTGTCAAGAGAAGCCCTCCACTCAGCTTTTTCTGCCACATGCGGCTTACTTTCTGAGCATCCTCCCATACTTCCTGTTCTGGCAAATTATATATCTTCCCATGACAGGTCTGTAAGCCCCCTGCTGGAGGCCTTTTGGCCCTGCCACATCCTGCTCCAGAAAAGGGCAGTAGAGAGGTCCTCCAAGGTGCCTAGAGCAGCTGTGTGGAAAGCAGCCAATCAGGGTCCAGAAGGCTTGTATAAGAGGAACTGCAGGGCCAGAATGAGATCAGTTCTTTGTTAGACCTGGAGGAGAGTGGATAGTGTACCTGGCCGGCCAGCGGAGGGAGCTGCAGGACCCTGGACAGGGCAGTGCTGTGCTGCCAGAAGTCAGGGAGAGCAAGCAGGAGTGCTGGGCTGGCTGATGGGACTCCACCAGGACAAGACCCTGAGGTAAGGGTGATGATTGTGCTGGAGCCACGGGGAAGTGACCCAGGGAATTAGAGCAGCAGTGTGGCTTAGATAAAGGGATGTGACAGGGTTGCTATCTATATGGTCTCTGGGCTGAGTCCCAGAGTAGAGGGCAATCCTGGGTATCCTTCCCCACCAGCCTAGACTTTGAGGCACCTCAAAGGGAAACTGAACCATAGTGGCCCAGCTGGAGAGCTGCAGCCAGAAAGGCCCTAAGAGGGCAAAGACATTGCTTCCAGGAAGGGAGCCAGGGGACACTTCTCTGTTCTGGAGCAGGGACAACTTGAGAGAGACATTACAGAGGGAACTGAGACAGGCCTCTGTTGGACTTGTACCCTGGAATGGGGCTTGCTTTGTCTTTATTTCACATACAGACTGTATGAAGACCCACAGCAAAGAGTGTGTGTGCAAGCACATGCACTGAGAAAGGGGGTGCTTGTGAGAGGTGCATGCACCCCATTACACTCCCTTTGTTGTGCTAATTATTCCATTAGTCCAGTCATTGCCCCCAAGTATCAAGGTTAATTGGAGGCAATTAAGTAGTCTTCTCTGTTTTGCAATGACTGAAGTGACCAGTGTGCTACAGGTAGTACTGTCACATACCCACTTGTGCCTTCTTATGGAATTCAATAGGAATTGGGCACCAAACTTCCTTTAGACACCTGTGAAAATCAGACTTTCACCTTAATTAGGGTGCTTCACACCCGTGGACTTGCTCATCTGGTATATGGAAAATAGTTTATTGTTAAAGAAAAAATAGTGATGATGTTCACCTTTGAATGTCAGCCAATGGGCATGCATAATCCCATTATTAAAATAAAATCACAGTAAACTGTACATCTATGTATTGGGATCATATTAATCATCTGAAGGAGCTACTATACTTTCAAGTCCTTATTTGCTGCTAGGAAACTACCTGTTCTGAAAATTATCTTCATATATCTAAAATGTATGAGTCAGAGCTGTTACTGCCTGTCATGAAAAATAATAATGTGTTAGGAACTTAAAAGCTGTGCAAAATGTGTTGTTCCTATTTCAGGAAAATTAGGATATTTTTATATTTCCCTGGCAAAAATTTGTTTTTATTTTTGCCTTGATATATAATTTTTTGAAACATACCAGACATTTGAAACTTACTGGTCTCCTAAAGTCACTTTTAGCTACTGAACTGGACCCTTTTCAATACAGTTATCCTACACTGTTTCCATATAAATCCCTGATTGGTGAATCCAGGTCTGGTGAGTAGAAACCTATGTGCATTAAGTGCACTTGCAGAGGGCCTCTTATCTCAGGGCGGGGGGCCCACTCCAACCAGGCTTGACCAAGCTGATGGAGGAGAGGTTGGCCCAAATCGAAGTGGTGTAGCAGGTGACATACTGAAGTTTCTCCCTGCCTGCATGCTGTAGAGAGAGTCACCTGGTCAGCACAGGGAGCCAGCACAGCCCCACAAGACAAACTGCTCTGGAGTGCATGCAGGGTGAGCTTGATCTCCTGTCCTGCCTCCCACCCCAGGAGCAGAATTCAATGTTGCACACCCTCTTCCCCAGACCTCTCACCTTGGGGGCAGGGCCTGCCCCTCCAAGTGTCTCCCACTCCAGGGAAGGTGGGGAAATCCCAATTTCCATAGTGCACCGGGCCCAAAATTCTTTAATCCAGCTCTTTCTCACTACTGGCCAGTGTTCTGGTTTGAAGGGAGACGCATGGATTTTCAATCAAGATGGCCTTAATTTCACAATAAGGAAAACGATAAAGGAAAGAGGCAATGGACAGGTCCAACTCACCTGATTTCAATGGTGCCACAGAACTAGAGTAGCAGTTAATCAGCTCCAATGAATGTCAGCCTTTATGAAAAAGAGAGAGCTTGGTGTGACTCACTCCATCATAGGTGTAGTTGTGGCTGCCTCCAGCCATTGTTTAGAATGGCTATGAGGAGTCTTTGTGTGAGAAATATAAAAGCTCTAAAATTAGCAATAAAGATCATTCACTTGCACTCTTTCTTGTGTCCTGAATTTCTGGGCCACCTTGAGCTGATGCACAGCATTGTCCTACTCAGCTGACATAGTTCTATGAACCTTGGCTTTTAAATGGGAGTAGCCCCTGCCTGCCAGCTGAGCGGGTAAGTGCTGAGAGTTAGTTCAAAGTAGCCCTCATTGAAAGCACAGAAATTCAGGACACTGGCAATACTGTAAGTCAGTGATCTTGGGGAAGAGGGTGGGGAGGAGGGAGAGAGAGAGCTATAAATGTCAGTGCACATCTGTTGCTATAACTGAGAACTACATGTTATATGAGTTTGTTTTGTTCCTGGTAAAAAAAAAAAAAAGTTTTGTAAAACAATTTTATCGCCCCCCCAAAATTTTTTTAAAACACAATACCATAAAGATGCAGGCATCCTTTGGATTTTATGTCAGGCTATGGTGCTAAATCAGAGATGACCGGCCATTAACCCTTTACGATGACTCCTAGCATCCTTCAGGCATATTCAAGATCAACCAGAGAAGCCAAGAAAACATTACAGCATTATAACAGGGACACAGGTCCCTATGAAAGTGTATTTTGTGGGGGAAGGGGGACACCTCTGTGCCCAAAACCTCTGGAACGCTTTGTTGTATGGGTGTCATGGAGTGATTCTTTTGCCAGTACAAAATGCATTTTTTTGTGTAGAGCAGGGGGGTTTCAAATCTCTTAATAATGCAAAGCATATGATTATCTTGTGGATATCACACCTGCCATTTGCTATCCTATAACATCCCTGCTGCAATGACAACTATTGTATAGGTGGGAAAGTACTGAACATATGTTTGCTGGAAACAGGGAGGAGTTGGAGCTAGCATCATAAAAGCAGCCAGTGCTCATGGACCACCAGCAAGTGCTTCCCATACCACCAGTACTCTACAGATCAGTCTGGCAACCTATAACTTAGTGAACTGAACTAAATCATAGGCTGAGAGTCATGCATTTATGTAGTTGGGGGGCCTTTGAAGGGACTGTGAATAGCTAATCAGCCAAACAATGGGTTTTCTGCTGAAGCACAGATTTGAAATGATGGAATTTTAGGCGGTAGGCCATTTACATTCCCATCACCTCAAGTGATTCCTAAGAAATCCACTTAATACATATGTCCCCCAAAATCCTTTGAAGCTCACACATACAATAACACAAACATCTGTATTTTAATACAATGACTTCCTAAGCACTGAAGGTTGTAGTTTAAATTGAGACTGGATATTTTTCTAAAAGATCTGTTCTAGGAATTATTTGGGGGAAGTTTTATGGCTTGTGCTAAACAGGTCAGCGTAAATGATCACCATGGTCCCTTCTGGCCTTGGAATCTATGAATTTCCCCATGTGAGATTAACTCTGAAATGTTTTGAGGCCTCTCTGATCCTTTGTTTTCCCATGGATGGGCTCTGCTTGGGGCCCAACCCTTAAGCAGTCAAATCTGATGAAACTTGTTTAGCCGAATGCCTAAAATGTCAAGGCATTCTGGCCCAGGCTGGGTTTTCTTCTGGGGACAATCTGACATTCATCATCTACACTTTGCATTTGAACCCTTCTCTTCTTGCTTGCTCACGTAAACTGAGTGTCACGTTTGGCAGCTTTCTCGTAGCTTCAAGCTTGTGAATAATTTCAGCATTGGCTGACACGTAAGGCTGCTCTTACAACATTGTTGTATTAGGTGTGTGTTACTTTGCCCACATATAACAATCTCAACACTTATAGCATCCTGACCTTGCCCAGGCTTGTTCCCCTGCACAGTAGAGTCCTTCTCAGAAACGGCTTCCTTTAGAAGATGCAGTGCCACCTTGCATCTGGGCTGATGTGCTTAGGGTGACCAGATGTCCCGATTTTATAGAGAGTCCTGATATAGGAGCTTTTTCTTGTATAGGCTCCTATTACCCCCCTCCCCCATCCCCTGTTTCACACTTGCTGTCTGGTCAGCCTAAATTCACTCCCTGATGCAATCCTATTCCCAGGGCTATTGCTTGTTTGAAAGAGGGCCTCAGGTGGCCTCCAGCTCTGAAACTGTAAACTTGCAATCCCAGTGATCAAATTAAAGGTGATTGGCAGGGGTTCAGGCTCACTTGTCTGACACACTTTCAACTGCACGGCAATAGTTATCTTTGAACCATATTCCAGAAAACTGGCTGGGTCTGAGAATGGGAATTGTTTGTGGGTTGCTGTCACGGCTATCTAATGAGAGAAAGTTGTAATGAATCTGACTCCATTGTGGTATTGCTGATCAACGTCTTCAATTAAACAAAGACATCCCTGAGCACCAGACCCTGAGAAGGAGGCCCAGCTCTACATGTACTAACAGGAAAACTATTGTTAAAAGTATCTGGGAGTATAAGGTTCCCTTCATAACAAGCATTCAGACAGGGGCTGGCCAGTATTATCTTGTCACAATTTATTAGAATTTGTCAGCAGGATATCACCTCCATATATGTGGATACAATGTACAGCTAATAGAAAAATGACACACTTCTGTTATCATTCATGTTATCACTGTTAGACTGAGTAGACCCACATCTATCTCTGTTCCTATTGAGTTGTCCCTGCTATCACCCTCATGCCTTATAAAAGGTCTAGTGGCTACATTCTGAGATCTTTGCTTTGCTGATAAAATGCAAATTCTTTTCCTTTCCCTTTTATGTGTGCATGGGCTACTTCTTATTGCTTGCTATGTCTGCCTGCTGGCCATGAACAACTTGCTGCATCAGCATTAAGAAAATCAGGACCTTTTTTTAGATCATACTTTCTCTTGAGAAACATGTAAATGATATGGTTAAAGCAGCCTTCATGTCTGCAGTAATCTTCCCCCCGCCCCCCAGTCAGTCTGGGGTGGTTAACTGTGCTCTCATTACCTCAGACTTTATTAATGCAATTCAGGCTTGAGTGTCTTGCCTGATAAGACTGCATTAAACCCCAAATGGTGCAAAATGGTGCTGCCAGTTTTCAGAAGAAAAGCGAAAGCCAAGAATACATATCCCCTATTTAGAAACCGTTTTTCTTGGCTGACAAATGCATTTATCTTAACTTGACTCCCTTGATATGCTGTTGAGAATTTTACATGATCTCAATATGTACTATACTTGCTTCTAGTGCTTATTTCAAACATTCAGAAACATATTTCAAACCATCATGTCAGTTGTCCCTTTGTGGAATAAAGGCTGTTATTGATGGTTCATGAGATCCAATCCAGCAAGTTCTAACAGGAGTTGTTGCTTTTACTGCAACAGTGAAGACACAGGAAAGCAGATAATAGTCAAGCCCAATATACTCCATGGCACCAAAATGAACCTGCATTCTGCAGCAAATATCCTGGTTTATGTAGCATGTCATGTGATAAATCTGCCATAGAATGTTCTTGTTTGTTTCCATTTTTTTAATGGATTTTTAACTGATCATGAAACTGACTAGTACTTTTGGTACAGCAGCCTTTTGAAATTAAATGCAATCTATTTTAATCTGCCCCACAGATTTTTCCATTTTTGTTGTCCATTTTGTACTGAAAGTGTACAACTGTTGTAGAAGTTGTTGGTAAGGGAAGCCAGAGACTTTGGCAAGTGAGGAGGAAACACATGGAGGGCAATTTAGAGTTGTCTCAGTGACAGAGTAGCATCAGTGTTTGATAAAATGATTAGCAGTGAGAGCTCACAAGACTACCATCTTATCTGGGTTCCAGATGTTATACCACATTGAGATGAGTGGAGAAATTCACTCAGAGTTACTGTTCCAGGCTGCCTGCAGACTTAGAAAGACAACACTATTGGCTTGCATTCGATTAACATCTTTATACTTTTATGTAGCCGGGGTGCATCCTACTACAAATTTTTCAGGCAAAGACATTGCTTAAAACATTCTACTCTCTTCACAGCTTCATTACTTTACTTTTTTCTGTTTATTTTCTGACAGCAATTTCTTCCTGCTTTTACATAATCTTTGCTCTTGGTTGAAAGCAGAGTTTTCATGTTATCACTTAGTTTCCTTTTTAGTGTTTTCATTAGTTTTAACCTTTTTCTATCTGTTGCTGTTTATCTTTTTTTATTTTGTTTCATGCAAACCTCTCTACTGACTTCTCCCCCCGCCCCAAAAATGCTATTTACTCATCCCATGCCTTAATTCTCTTAATGGCCGATTATTCTCTTACCTGCTTTGTGCCACTTGCTATAGCAAAATTCAAGTAGCACTCTGACTTTATCATCATGGACAGGTCACTGAAGACATCTGCTCAATGTGTAGCTGTAGTCAGAAAAGCAAATGAGCTGCTCGACTGCATTAGGGAGAGAAGATAATATTGGCTGCCTTTCCAGAGGTGCTGAGCACATGCTCTTCTCATTTACATCTGAAAATCGGGCATTATAAATGTGATCTCAATTTGAAAGTGGAATTCAGTTTTACTCCACTTTGGCAAATAGGGGTATTTAGGCCAAGATCACATAGGCGATAGGTAATGACATCAAAAAGGGCTGTGTGTGTAGAACTTACACATGCCGTTTCAGGTGGCCACTTTGGAAAATGGGGCCCTTCATAGATTCCAAAGCCAGAAGGGACCACTGTGATCCTATAGTCTGCCCTCTTGTATAAGGCAGGTCATGCAACTTCCCCAAAATAATTCCTACAGCAAATGTTAAAACAAAAAAAAAAATCCAATCTTAATTTTAAAATTGCTAGTGATGGAGAATCAGCCAATGGTTGTTTACCTTCACTCTTAAAAAAATTATTCCTTATTTCCAGTAATTGACTCATGTTATACCTTTCTCTGCTAGACTGAAGAGTCCAAGTTGGTACTTATAGACTATAATCACCCCTTAACCTTTTCTCTTTGTTAAGCCAAATAGATTTAGTTTCTTAGGGGAATGGTGGGGGGAGGGACAGGAGAGCAGAAAGAGGAAAATGTCCAGTGTAGGACAATGAACACAATTAGAGCTCTCCCTGGTGGTAGGCATCAAAGAGCATCAGTTGGTACTGCTCAGCAGATAAAGCAGAGCTGTGTTTTGGCCTCACCTTTCTCTATATTTAAAGCAATGGTTTAATGTGTCCTAGAGTCCAACTACCCCAATCTCCTACACCCCCAGGCCTTGACCTTCTTGCCTGCAATAGGATTTAAAGGTGTGACATCAGCACATGTCAAGGCACATGCCCATCTTATATGTTAAAGGTAAAGTTAAAGCCTGGACTCGCTTTAAGCTTTAACTCGACTAGCTTAGGACAAGTTAAAGGCAGTGTGTGGGTTTTTGTCTAGACTAGACTTTTTTCTTTAGTTTTATGCTAGTTAGTAAAACATTCTAACATGGAGATCATCATGCCTTACAGCCTGGTTGAATAGGTGCAGGAACTAGGGATGCAGGGGGTGCTGATTTTGCCCAGGGTCCCAGCTGCTGGCCCCAGCCTTGGCCTCCTTACCCCCATCCATGTGTCTCCCCCATCCATGTGTCTCCCTGCTCCACAAAGCCATGGCTCTGCTCCCAGCCCCAGCTCTAGGGGGCAGCATAGGATGTGGACTGGGGGGGCTGCACTCCACTTACCCCCTACTTAAAGTGTTCCAGCACCACTGCCTGTTCAACACAAGGCTGGAAATGAAGCAATATAACTTTCAACTTTTCCTGAAGACTATTCTAGCACAGTGCAGGAGTGTCCAGAAATGGAGGGTCCAATACATATTTTTGTTCCTACCTAGAACACAGCCAAACTACCATTTTCAGAAGTATTTCCTTCTATGTGCCAACAGTTAATATTCAATTGTATAAGTTAATGTAGGTAATGATTTCATATTTGGTATATTGCCAAATATACCAAAAACAAAACCTGAATATTGCAAAATTTAAGTTTCTTTACTTGTATATAATTATTTAGGGCCCAATTCACCCTTACTTAGGTTGATTAATACTCCTCAAGCTGCTCTACTTGAATGAAGAGGAGTTACTGAGTAAGGGACTCAAGTTATGGTGTCAGAATATACCTAGGGCTATTTTTGGGGCGGGGGAAGGTTGTTTTGTCTTGGGGCATGCGCCCATGTAGGGCCATAAAGAGAAGTAAGTATGGTGCACTGAAAACTGTTAGAATTGTTGTCCATCCCTTTACATTTCAGGGTTTGTTCCTGGTGCTTCTTGAAGACTAAGGGGCTCCATAGGGAAGTGTGTGATCCAGGCATAGCAGCAGACATCCGAAGACTGCAAATGGTAAGGTGGGGTGAGTTGTGCCTTCAATCTCTCTCTTTCTGGTTTTGGGTGCTTGTGTGTTATCATTCTTAAAAAATGGTGGTTGTGGTGTTAATGTCCAGCAAAAGTATTTGTTTTAATCTATCACAGCATACATGCAGAGAACCCTTAAGCCTCTGTTTAAACTAGCTAGACTTGGGGTCTAGGTACACACATGTAACTGCACTAAACATCAGGTTACTCCACCTTCTGAAGCAGATGGCTAGGAATGAGTTGGGGATGGGTGAATTAGTCACACTGACACTCTCAGTGTGCTGGGTGGCTGAGGTTGAGCCAGCACAAGGAGTGGGAGCAGTGAATTCCTGCTTGTATTGTCTGTAAATTATTCCCCACCTGCAGTAACCTCCATGAAACCTGGAGGGAGAAGCACAGGTTGCAAGAGAAAAGCTTGGAGGAGGCAGCAGGAAGTTAGTCCAAGTGTCTAGACATGCTAAATTGCAGTTAGAGCAGCTCTGTAAGATGAGAATGGTGGGGAAGGTTTCCTCCCCATCAAAATGAGTTCACAATTTCAAAATAACTGTCAGAAGTGGCTGGTTTGAAGACTTCACTGACCTAGCATAGCACATTACAATCTATGCTTCCACTATGAAATTTTCTTCATGCAATCACCCACTAGTGTGCTACAGTAAACAACAATGTAAACATAGCCAAATGTAACAGAGCTATCGTCAGTTTCACATTCCAAAAACAGTATATCAAAACCTATATTTTGTACTTTTATACCCAAAACTTAACTTGATTACTTGGTCCAGGCCATAAATAAAACTGTTAATTGTATCACACACTGAGGAGTCTGCTAGCCAGTATTTCAGGAACACTGGGACCATGTTTCTGTGGCCTGCACTTAAATAAGAATGTGCATGATTGAGCTAGAGTCTAATTTATGGGTGAGCCTAAAGCAATTTTATCAGCTTAACATTGCAATAGTTCTTTGGGGTATTAGAAGTAACTGCCTCCCTGCAATTCAGAAATTTGATAGCTCTATGATGAAGGCATGTGAAATAGCAAATAGTTTTGCTGCCTGAACTGTTTAGCTGCTTTATGAGATGACCAAAACTGCTGACGGATTTGTTTTAAAATCTGCTTAATGGGACCCTTTAAATGTACTACTGAGAATAAGAGCCTCACAATTAAGAGGCTTACAGAAGCTGGAGACTAGAAGAATCAAGGACAAGGGACAGATCAGTTGAGTGTTTACAGTCTCAGCATGGCATTCTGTAATGCTTCTGAAATATTGTTGTCATTCTTAACCAGACTGAGCAAGTCTTGGTTGGCTAATCTGTGTAAGCCCATAATGTCGGTTGTCAGTGTGAAGTGATGGAAAGAGGTTGAGAGCTCTGTTTAGAATATTGCCAGGTTCAGTCATGGCCATCCTTAGGATTTATGAGGCCCTATGCAGTATTAAACTGGTGCCCCCATGCTCCACTGAAGGTGGTCCCCAGCCAGCACCACTGACCCCAGTGCAAGGGGACACAGCCACCACCCCTGCCCATTGACCTCCCAGAACCCCAACCCATCAGCAATGGCTCAAGGCAAGCTTCACGCTGTCACAGGGGGGCTGCATCTTACCAGAGCCCACAGACCTCCTGAGCCCCTAGTCACTCCTGGCTCACCACAACCATTTTGACAGGAAGTACCAAGTAATAATAATACGTGTCTGTGTGTGTGTGTCAGAGCCAGTGAGCATGACTGCAACACAGTCTGTGAGGGACTGAGACTCATGAGAGGCAGAGTGTATGTGGGTGTGAGAGACTGTGTGTTGGGGAAGGGTAAGACCGTGAGCATACTGGCAGTTTAAGCCCCTCCCCACCCCACTTGGCATGCCGCCCCCCCCCCATGGAAGTTTCCCTTCTCCTGTCCTGACCCCAGCCTGGCCCTTGTCAGAGATTGAGCAGCACAGGCAGGGAGGGTTTAGGGAGGAACTCTGTTGGGAGTGGTGATGGGCTGGACCACCATGCCACCAGTAATTGGCTGTGCCTCTGGGCTCCCCAGGGTGGGGTGGCAGAACCAGAGGCTGGAGCCCTCAGCTGGCCAGCTAAGGAGCAAGTGGGGGGAGGGGGCAGGGAGAAGCCCACCAGCCCCATGTGGGGGAGGGGTTGGAGAAGAGAGGATTCCAGCTGTGACCAGAGAGGGGAATGGTGCCTCACATTTTTGGGTGCCCTATGCAACTGCATATGCTGCGTATGCCTAAGGATGGTCCTGGGTTCAGTCATCACTGGGATTTGTAGTCTGTTTCCCCCCGATTTGAATTCTAAGCAATTTGACTCTACACCCATGTAGTGTAATGCTAGAGTAGGGCAAGTATTTGTCATGCCAGGAGTGATATCAGAGAACTCAACCAATCACCACCCTCCCCGTACAGCTAACTTTCAGGCAAGTTTCATTGGTTGTATGAGGGGAAACTGGCAAACAGAGATTGTTGGCTCAACTGCCACACCTGCACAACAAGATGGGTTTTCATCATCTAACAGTAATACTTTGAGATCTCCATATGGAAATGTAAAGTGCTTTACAAGTGATGAATTAAGTCTTGCAGCAACCCGGTGAGTGAACTAATTATTTTATAGAGGGGGAAATGGAGGCACAGATTAGGCAACTCATTTTCAGAGGTGCTAAGCACTCCAGCTGAAGTTACTGAGCTCTCTGGTCAGCACCTCTTGAACAAATCACTCATAGCCTGCCTTTAAGATCACACAATGAGTCTGTGGTGGAGACAGATTTTTCTGACTCCTAATCTGCTGCTTTAACCACAAGGCGGTCCTTTCTCTAATGGTTCTTGTGCAGGGGTTCTCAAACTGGGGTTTGGGACCCCCTCAAGGGGCCACAAGGTGTCAGCCTCCATCGCAAACCCTGCTTTGCCTCCAGCATTCATTATGCTGTTATAAATGAAAACTTAAAATATTTAAGGGGGGATGCACTCAGAAGCTTGCTATGTGAAAGGGATCACCAGTACAAAAGGTTGAGAACCACTGTTCTTGTGTGTATTTTTCTGGAAAATGAAAATAAATTGAAATCTTGTGCTACCATGTGAATAAGAATGTAACATAAGAACAGCCATACTAGGTCAGACCAATGATCCATCTAGCCCAGTATTGTCTTCCGAAAGTGGCTGGTGTCAGATGCTTCAGAGGAATTAACAGAACAAGGCAATTATCAAGTGATTATCCCCTCCCTGTTCAGTCCCTGCTTCTGGCAGTCAGGTTTCAGAACACTTGCAGCATCATTGAATCCCTGACCATCTTGCCTAATAGCCATTGATTGGACATATTCTCCATAAATTTATCCAAATCTTTTTTTAAACAGCTATAGTTTTGGCCTTCACAACATCCCCAGGCAATGAGTTCCATAGGTTGACTATGCATTGTGGGAAGAAATACTATTTTCTGTTGTAAACCTGCTGCCTATTGGGAAGCCCTGTTTTTTGTATTGTGCAGAGGGGTAAATAATAGGGCTGTCACTTAATTGCACATGATTAATTCAAATTAATCATGATTAAAAGATGTAATCGTTGTTCATTGCAGTTTTAATTTCAGTACTAAATGAATGAATTTCAGTTGGTATTCTGTAGTTTTGGATTTTTTTCTGGTTTTCAAATATATTGATTTCAATCAACACAGAATACAAAGTGTACAGTACTCGCTTTATCACTCTTACAGTGCAAATATTTGCAGTCAAATATAAACAAAAGAAATAGTTTTTCAATTCACCTCATACAAGTACTCTGGTGTGATCTCTTTATCATGAAAGTGCAACTTAGAAATGTAGACCTTTTTTGTTTTTGAGTGCAGTTATGTAACAGTGTAAAACTTTAGAGTCTACAAGTCCACCCAGTCCTACTTCTTGTTCAGCCAATTACTCAGACAAACAAGTTTGTTTACATTTAAGGGAGATAATGCTGCCTGCTTCTTGTTTAGTGTCACCTGAAAGTGAGAACAGGCATTCACATGCCACTTTTGTAGCAGGCATTGCAAGTTATTTACATGCCAGATATGCTAAACATTTGTATGCTCCTTCATGCTTCAACCACCATTCCAGAGGATATGGTTCCACACTGGTGATGCTTGTTTAAAAAAAAATCACATGTTAAGATTTGTGAACAGCTCCTTGGGGAGAATTGTCTCTGGCTCTGTTACCCACATTCTGCCATATATTTCATGCTAAAGCAGTTTTGGATGATGACCCAGCACATCTACACTTTCACTACAGATTTGACAAAATGCAAAGAAGGTACTAATGTGAGCTTTCTAAAGATAGCTACAGCACTTGATCCTAGGTTTTAAGAATCTGAAGCACCTTCCAAAATCTAAGAGGGATGAGGTGCGTGGCGCATGCTGCCAGGAGTCTTAAAAGAGCAACACTCTGATATGGAAACTACAGAACACAAACCACCAAAAAAATCAACCTTCTGCTGGTGGTATCTGAGTCAGATGACAAAAATGAATATTCATTGGTCTGCACTGCTTTGGATCATTGTCAAGCAAAACCAGTCATCAGCGTGGATGCATGTCCTCTAGAATGGTGATGAAAGGACATATGAATATTTAGTGCATCTGCCACATAAATAACTTGCAACACCAGCTACAACAATGCCACGTGAATGCCTGTTCTCACTTTCAAGTGACTGTAAACAAGAAGCAGGCAGCATTATCTCCCTTAAATGTAAACAAACTTGTTTGTCTGAGTAATTGGCTGAACAAGAAGTAGGACTGGGTGGACTTGTAGACTCAAGTTTTACACTGTTTTGTTTTTGAGTACAGTTATTTTTGCATGTAATTCTACATTTGTACGGTCAACTTTCATGACCAATAGTCTGCACTACAATAGGTGAATTGAAAAATATGATTTCTTTGGGGCTTTTACAGTATTCACTTTATATAAAAAAATATAAAGTGAGCCCTGTACACTTTGTATTGTGACTGAAATCAATGTTTAAAAATGTAAACATCTGAGATTTAAATAAACTAATAGATTCTCATTTAACAGCACAATTAATTTTGTAATAGCTTGACAGCCCTAGTAAATAACACTGCCCTATTCACATTCTCCACACACTTCATGATTTTATAGACCTGTCATACCCCCCAAATCATTTCTAAGATGAACAGACTCAGTTTTTAATCTCTTCTTGTATGGAATAGCTTCCATACCCCTAACGTTTTTTGTTGCCTTTCTCTGTACCTTTTCAAATTCTAATATCTTTGAGATGGGGCAACCAGAACTGCATGCAATATTCATGGGGTGCAAAAAGCATGGATTTATATAGTGGTGATATTTTCTTATCTATCCTTTATCAAATGGTTCCTAACAGTCAGTTAGCTTTTCTGACTAATGCTGTAGACTGAGCAGATGTTTTATGAGAACCATTCTTGACTCCAAGATATTTCTTGATAACTAATTTAGACCATCAGTTCGTATGTATAGTTGACATTTTTTCCAGTGTGCACTACTTTGCATTTATGAGCGTTGGATTTCATCTGCTATTTTGTTGCACAGTCACCCAGTTTTGTGAGATCCTTTTGTAACTCTTAAGTCAGTTTCGGACTTAGCAGATGTTACTAAATCATTCAAGATAACTTTGCCATTTCACTGTCTCTTCCTCCCCTCCCCCCCAGCCTTTCCAGATTTTAGTATGTTGAACATCATGGCTCCAAGTACAGATCCTTAGGTAAATAGCAAGGTCTCCCATCTCCATTGTGCAAACTGGCCATTTATTCCTATCACTTGTTTCCTGTCTTCTAACCAGTTGCTGATCTATGAGAGGACTCTGCTTCTTATCCCATAACTGCCTACTATGCTTAAGAACCTTTTTAGAAAGCCTTTGACAAGGTCCCTCAAAGTCCAAGGACACTATGAAAACTGGATCACCCTTTTCCACACATATTGACACCCTTAAAGACTTCAAGTGGATTGAGGCATGATTTCCCTTTTACAAAAGCATTGTTGACCCTTCCCCTACATATTGTGTTCATCAATGTGTCTGAATTCTGTTCTTTACTATTTCAATTCATTTTCCTGGTACTGAAGTTAAGCTTATGGCATGTAATTGCCAGGATTGCCTCTGGAGAGATTTTTAAAAAATCAGCATTATATTAGCCATCCTCCAGTCATCTGGCCAGAGGCTGATTTAAGTGATAGGTTACATATCACAGTTAGTAGTTCTTCAATTTCATATTTTAGTTCCTTCAGAATTCTTGGTTGAATACCTTCTGGTGACTCACTACTGTTTACTTGACCAATTTTGTTCCAAAGCCACCTCTTGATACTTCAATCCGAGACACTGCCTCAGTTATGTCACCTAAAAAGAATGGCTTACATGTTTGGCATCTCCCTCACATCCTCTGAAGCAAAGACCAATGCAAATAATTCATTTAGCTTCTATGCAATGGACTTGCCTTCCTTGAGTGCTCCTTTGGCACCTTAATCGTCCAGTGGCCCCACTGATTGCTTGGCCAGCTTCCTGGTTCTCAAGTACTCTATTTTTTTTCTGTTAATGATTCATGCATTCTGTGATCAGATGGCCTACCTCAGCTTTGGCAAAAAAATGACTTTCTTCACAAGAATACTACTCTGGAAAATATTTCTGTACAAGTCAGTCTAGAAAATATATATTTATCGGGGATGATCCCTAATGCCTAAAATCATTAGTCAGACTGCCCTGAGTTCTTCCCCATTACATTTGAATTGTCTCCTTTTTTGTCTTGTCTGAGCACACTGTTGGCACTTAACAAACAAAACACCTTTTCTGTTTTAGTTTTTAAATGGTAAAATACACTTGTCTCTTCAAATACAGAACTTAAAGGGTGTTAAGATATCAGTGATGGGCATGGTACAAACTGATTAGATAGAAGCTGATTCTGCATGGCTCTAGTCCCAAATGTTACTGACCCATAAATCAGCAGAATATGACCAAAAAGACTGACTAGCAGCCAAACCCTGTCAGATATTTGTGACCCCCCAGGACCCATTGGTGCCAATTGGCAGAGGACCTCAGAGTGCATAGGGGCTTACAGGGATCCCCTGGGTCTGAAATCTAAGTAATAGTGCCCCAAAGGGTGACATGTGAGGTCTCTACCAACAGCCAGTAATGCACTGATTGTTCTAATCACTGTAAGATGTATGTGCAGATGATATTTAAGGAGCTGTGTATACTGATACTCTTAAGAATAGTTATGTGAGTTAAGACAAGTCACCAAAAAGTGACAAATTCTAGTCCAGTAGGGAGTAGCAGACTCTTATTTCTCTGTCTTGTCATGATGTATTGTGTGGCTTACATTGTTTTTACAGAGCCTGATGCTAATGAAGAGCTTATGAATTTACATGAGAAACTGCAGAGAAAAACAAACAGCAAAGGGGCACCCTGTTTACAAGTAAAGACAATGGATTTGGGGGGAATAACTGGGAATACTGAAGTACACCTTTGTGCCTTCAGCAAGGAGACGGTTCTCATTCTGTCTTATGAGAAGAGTCAGTCAACCTGGGTGGAAAATGCTGCAGAGCCTTCTCATGTCTACATTTAGACTGCTACATTGCCACTGTAGCACTTCAGTGTAGACATGACCTATGCTGACAGGAGTTCTCCCATCTGTATAGGTGACCCCATCCCAGAGCAGCAGTGACTAGGTCAATGGAAAAATTCTTCAATCAACCTAGTGCTGTTTACATCAGGGGCTAGTCAGCATAACTACGTCTCTGAGGGCTGGATTTTTCGCTGAGACATAGCTATGGCAATGTAACCTCCCAGTGTAGACCAGCCCTTTGAGGGAGCAAAACTTTATCAGAGTAGTTTGGTAATCAAGTCTAGGCTTTCGAGTGTTATGGTTGGTTTTTTTTTTTTACATGAAACCATTTCTTTTCAATACTTTGACTTGCTACTACTCAAGACTCTATATACTCGTATGTTTAAAGTCAAACAAGTAAAAAGTTTAAGTGCTATATGCTAAACAGTGTAAAAAGCAACACAGAGCCCTATGGCACCTTAAAGACTAACAGATGTATTGGAGCATAAGCTTTCATGGGCAAATACCACTTTGTCAGATGCATGCATTTCGCCCACAAAAGCTTATGCTCCAATACATCTGTCGGTCTTTAAGGTGCCACAGGACTCTTAGTCTGGATTTGTAAAAAGCAACAAACACGGCTACTCCTCTGATGCTAAACAGAGTGGTGATCTGAAGGGCAACTGATAAGCTGGTTGGGAACATGTGAGTGTTAAGTGGAAGTACAAAGAACAGGGGCTGGACACTCCAGGGGGATGCTCAGAGGGATTGGTGGCTGGAGCATGCCTATCGCTAACCTGCAGAGCCTGCATAGGCTGAGAGGAGAGTGCTTGTGTTGCCTGTGACCAGTTGGGACAGGGGACTGACCTACAGCAGTCACAGACAAGGATTCCCCATGTTGTGGGCAGGTGGTGGCAAGATGCCTCACAACCCTGGGTACTCCTGGGAAGCAACACAGTGTAATGCAAGGGTGATTGTCTCATTGATTTTAAGCAGATTGCTTATCTGAAAGGCAAGCAGCATTTGGTTGTAAGAATCAAGTGTCAAAGGAATAATGTTTAGGGATAACAAACTGGCAAAAGTATTGTCAACAGAAGTTCAATGAGATACTGATGACAAAATTTGAGTACTTGGTCAAATAGTCAATATCCAGGAAGAATCACTGCAGTGGTAGCATTTGCATGAGTGTTCCATTTATAATGGCACATACTTGAAGATCTGAGGATAAGTCCTAATATCTGATCCTAGGTGTAATGAAAATGTTAACACAACACATCCTTATCAATCATACTTGCCATCGATCTCAGTTTGAGTGTTTTCTGTGCATGATAGGAAGAAGCCTTGGCATCAGATACAAAGTATTGATCAAATGATGAATGCATAGGTAGTGTAACATGCAAGACTTTTAGATTTGACATTTGTATGATTGCATTATCAAAACTGATTGCCAGAGATGGAAGTAAGCCCACAAAGTGCCTGGGACTGAGTAATAAAGATTGTTAGGAAGAGTCTTCATGCGTTTCTTTGTCATCTGTGTTCAATATGATGTGAACAAGTTAAAGCCAATAAAAGGAAATATATTTTAATACAATGCATAATTAGCCTGTGGAACTCATTGCCACAAGATGTAATTGAGGCCAAGAGCTGAGCAGGATTTAGAAAAGCATAGGCATTTATATTGATAGAATGAAAAGGTGTTTTATGCTTCAGTTTGTATACCTGTAAGGGTCCGGGTGCGGGTCCCCCTTTCCAGTGAGGGGTCACTCTTTGCCTTCGGGTGCCTGGGATCCAGGCCACCTCACTACCAGAGGCTTGAGTAGCAGTTCAGTCTATAAGCCCAGGCCCTAGCTCAGGGTGGGGCAGCAACAAGATGCAGGGCTCAGACCCTCAGGCAGGGCTGAGCAGCAGTTCAGTCTACAAGCCCCAAGCCCTAGCTCAGGGCGGGGCAGCAACAAACAGAGGGCTCAGACCCTCAGGCAGGGCTGAGCAGCAGTTCAGTCTACAAGCCCCAAGCCCTAGCTCAGGGCGGGGCAGCAACAAGATGCAGGGCTCAGACCCTCAGGCAGGGCTGAGCAGCAGTTCACGTCAGTCTGTAAAGCCCAAGCCCTAGCTCAGGGCAGGGCAGCAACAAGCAGAGGGCTTAGACCCTTAGGCAGGGCTGAGCAGTAGTTCAGTTAATAAGCCTGAGCGCTGGGGTGATGGGGAGACTGCCACCTGTGGGTGGGGTGGCAGGGGGGACACAGGCCCACCCACTCCACTGTGTCCCAGCCCGGGGCCCTAACAGCGGCGTGGATCCGCTGTAGTCAGTGGGGATCCTGGCCGCAACACACTGACATAGGCTCAGGGTCAGCGGCAGCCAGACTGGGGTCGGCTATCCCCGGGCCACTTCCACTCTCCCCCTCCACTGGTACCTGTGTCGTTACGGCTTCAGCCGGGGGGTCTACCAGCATGGGCTCCTCCTGAGATGGGAGTACCGGTGGGCTCGACTCCTCCTCGGGGTACCGAGCTTGGGGCAGGCTCGGCCTGTCCTCCTCTGGGTACCGGGCTTGGGGTAGGCTCGACCAGTCGTCCTCTGGGTACCGGGTCTGGGGCAGGCTCGGCCAGTCCTCCTCTGGGTACCGGGCCAGGGGCAGGTTCGACCAGGCGTCCTCTGGGTACGGGGCTCGGGGCAGGCTTGGTTCGGCAGGAGCTCGGGCACCAGCGCCTGTCTCCTCCCGCGGTCAGGCCCCAATTGAGCGCTGGGCCCGGGCTTTTGTACTTCCTGTCCCGCCCCTTGACTTCCGGGGGGGCGGGAACAGGCGGCGGTGGCTCCGCCCACTGAGGCAGCTGGTCCGGCTTATCCCTCTCAGCTGCGCCTGGGAGCCAGGCCGCCTCACTACAATACCCATTACTAATTGTCAGTTAATGCAAATTGATTCCATTGTCTACTTCAGGGTATCTTGCAATTCCTTGGTAGTATCTGGTGCTGACTGCCAGAGAAAAGATACCAGACTAGATGGATCACAAATGAAATGAAGTGCTAGATAAATCTGTATATCACCTAGATAACAATGAAATGTTCAACTATAGTGACAGTAATGGACTCCAGAGGTTGGCTTAGATGGTTTGTCATGGAAGACAGACAGGCAGACACAAACAGATGCCTGACTTTCCACTACTCTGCATCTTGTGCTGCTGTTTGCACCTGTAAAAGTGAATACAAAATGAGTGTAACACTGCCATTCTCATTTGATGTCTGCACCCTTTTTGCATAGGTGTAATTACAAATGACTAGCAAGGCAGTGGAGAATTAGGATCTTACTGTTTCAGATGAGAAAATTCAAAGGTCTCTGATTGCAAAGGAAAACTAGAAAAGTCAACCATGAGCATGCATATACACTCCCTCTCTCTTGTTCCCATTGCAATCCTAAAGTATCAGCCAAAATTACTCACTGCACTAAACAAAATAAAGCTAAACTTAAGTCACCCTGCATGATTAAGAAGCTCATAAATAACACAGAAAATAATTCAGAATTGCAAGGCAGTAATTCTTCCCCAGGGAAATAGTCTCAGAGTAGGCAGTTTCCAATAGTCAAGAACTTCATTCTCCATCTGGAGCACCTTTACAGGCACAGGCAGCAGTACAGCATTACCATTCATTCCTGTCCAAGGCTTGTTCCTCCATTAAGCCCACTAACTCATATCTTTGCATACAATTTCCCACCATCTAGTCTGTGGCTAGACTCTAAGGGTATGTCTACATTATGGGATTATTCCAATGTTACAGAAACCGTTTTTTAAAACAGATTGTATAAAGTCGAGTGCACGCGGCCACACTAAGCACATTAATTCGGTGGTGTGCGTCCATGTACCGAGGCTAGTGTCGATTTCCAGAGTGTTGCACTGTGGGTAGCTATCCCATAGTTCCCGCAGTCTCCTCTGCCCATTGGAATTCTGGATTGAGATCCCAATGTATGATGGGGCAAAAACAGTGTCGCGGGTGATTGTGGGTAAATGTCATCACTCAATCCTTCCTCTGTGAAAGCAACAGCAGACAATCATTTCGCGCCCTTTTTCCCTAGATTGCCCTGGCAGACGCCATAGCATGGCAACCATGGAGCCCATTTTAGCCTTTTGTCACTGACACCGTATGTGTACTGGATGCTGCTGACAGACGCGGTACTGCAGTGCTACACAGCAGCATTCATTTGCCTTTGCAAGGTAGCAGAGACGATTACCAGCCCTATATCACCATCTGCAATTGGAAATTGGCAATGACAGTTATCAATCCTTTTGTACCGTCTGCTGCTGTCATGGGTGCTCCTGGCTGGCCTCGCTGAAGTCGGCCAGGGGCACATGGACAAAACTGGGAATGACTCCCCAGGTCATTCCTTTTATGTTTTGTCTAAAAATAGTCAGTCCTGCCTAGAATATGGGGCAAGTCTACTAGAGAACCAGAGAGCACAGCTGCTCCGGGTCAGAGCCCCAGAGATCCCGCAGGAATGACGAGCTGCATGCCATTATGCTAGGGGGTGCCCCTGCAACAACCCCACCCGTTGCTTCCTTCCTCCCACACCCCTCCTGGGCTACTGTGGCAGTGTCCCCCCCACCCCCCATTTGTGTGATGAAGTAATAAAGAATGCAGGAATAAGAAACACTGAATCTTTAGTGAGAAAATGAGGGGGAGGCAGCCTCCCGCTGCTATGATAGTCCAGGCAGTACAGAATCTTCATTAGACATGAAAGCGAGGGGAGGTGGTGCTCAGCCTCCAGTTGCTATGATGAGGATGGTTTTCAATCCTTCTGTACTGTCTGCCGGGAATAACAGGGAGTCATTCCCATTTTTGCCCAGGCACCCCTGGCCGACCTCACCGAGGCCAGCCAGGAGCACTCACAGGATGATGACAGATATCAGTCATTTTGCACCATCTGCCACCAGGGAGGGGAGGGGAATCGAGTTCAGATTGCTTTCCAGAGCAGTCACAATGGTGCACTGTGGGATACCGCCCGGAGGCCAATACCGTTGAATTGCAGCCACACTAACCCTAATCCAACATGGCAATACCGATTTCGGCGCTACTCCCCTCATCGGGGAGGAGTACAGAAATCAGTTTAAAGAGCCCTTTATATCAATATAAAGGGCTTCATTGTGTGGATGGGTGCAGGGTTAATTCGGTTTAACGCTGCTAAATTCGGTTTAAACGCGTAGTGTAGACCAGGCCCAAGTTGGACTTAATTGTGTTGCATTATTCTCTTTGGAATCCTAGCATCTATTTATCTCCTACAGTGTCCACACACCACAATCTTTTCCATTGGATACAATCTTAGACACTGATTTCCCAACCTACTTTCCTTCATTTGTTTTAAAATCATTCCACTTTACCCCTACCATATTTCAAAGAACTCTCATCTCTACTGCCTCCAGCCTTTTAATACCTGTTTCATTGAATGCAGCTGTTTTCAGACCATAAAGAAATACTATCAGTACACTGGTTTGATAAATTTTTACTTTGGTACCAAGCAAAGTTTTTTCAGTCCATAATTGTCAGTGTCTGTGCCACACCTGTGGCTCAGGCTGGGGTGAAAGTAACTTAAAGGACTTACCAGTATGCCAGAGTCCTGAGTGGGGGCAGGGCCTCAACCAGAAAGAGGTGGGGCTTAAAGGCCCTGGGGCTCCAGCTGTGGCTGGGAGACCCAGGGCCTTTAAATCACTCCGGAGCTACTAGCTGCAGAGGCAGCTGGGAGCCCCGGGGCTTGGGGCGAATTAAAGGACCCGGGACTCCAGCCGCCGCAGAGCTCTGAGCCTGGCTGCCGGAGCTCTGGCAGGGATATAAAGGGCCCAGGGATCCCCGCAGCAGCTGGAGCCCTGGGCCCTTTAAATCACCACTGCAGAAGCTGGTCCAGTCCAGCACGGCATACTGGCTCTTGCCAGTACACCCTACCGGCAAAACTGGCTTCCTTTCACTTCTAGCTAAGGCATATCTCCTTTTAACATCCTCATCGATGGAACATTGGCACTGATCAAGCTTCCTAGGTACACAACATCCTACTTGTTCTACAACTTCACCACTGCAGCAGTTCAACTCTCTATTGTTTCATTTCCAAGATGCAAGCACTTTGTCATCTTTGCATTTATTTTAAGTCCAAGTTGACTACACCAATTTGCCAAGGTAGCAAAGAGTATGTGCATTAGTTTAAACATGTCGACTTTAAGAACATAAGGCGCAGTGATTTCATGCCCCCTTGTCTTACCCCATACTTGAACCCATTGCTTATTTTTTCATCAATTCATATGACACTGCAGAAGTCTTTCTGCATAGGTTTTATAATTGCAATGATCTCATCTGGAACTCCATATGGTTTAGCTACTTTCCATACTGCTTCCCTCCAAACTGAATCAAATGCCTTTGTGAAGTTGGTGAAAACAAACATTTTAATACCCGTTTTTACTCTTTCTCCCCTCCCTCTCCTCCCCCCCCCCCCCCAATCAACTGTAGGAATGTGACTGTCTGACCAGCGTACCTGTGGCCTGGTCTGAAGCTGCACTATTCCTTGCCTACTACTTCCTCTAAAACTGGACTTAATCTGACTATTACTTTCATCATGATTTCCTCCTCCTTCCTCTCCCCGCCCCCCCACGGACAATAAACTTAAACTTCTGTTCAGATCAGCTGGATCTCCTTTCTTCAAGATTGCTAAAACTATTACCTTTAGCCAGTGATCTGATACCTCTCCTTGTTCCCATACCCTCTTATACATTTTCTAATGCTTTGACAACACTTGTTCTGCCAGCTTTTAACAGATCAGCTGATCTATCGTCTATTCCTGCAGCTTTCCCACTTTTTTAAAACTGCTTCACTGCTCTGTTTTCTTCTGATGGTGGTAGTAGTACAGTGGAGATGGCCGCTTGCAAGGCAAAATGAATCTGTTCATCTAGCATATCTAGAATGCTTGTCTCCAGATGAACATCAGGGTTCAAAACTTTGTTCTAATGCTCCAGCATTTGTTGTGAGTTCACTGGTAGCTTTTCTTTCCACATGCATTGTTGTGTATCCATCTAACTTAAACTTTTTGTATATTCATATATTTTCTTAATGCTTCCTCTAGCTGTAGAGACTCTTCTTCCCACCCGCCACCCTCTGCAAACCTTTGCTTGTCCAGTCTGTGACTTCACTGATTTGCATAATACTTTTACTACTTCCAACGGTCTTGGTTTGTTTTTTCCTGTGTTTTTTTTTGAATATCCAGCTTTTCCTTGTTTACTTATGCCTTCCTATAGCTTCCTCAGCTGTTTTTTCACTTCCTTGAATATTTCCTATCCAGTCTGCAGTGAGGTCTTCACAAATTTAATGGCCAGAATCTCCTTGCAAGCATCACCTAGTATGCCTCCCTCACAGAACTGCCTTTTAAGTGATCAAGATCAAATTTGATTCCAGTTGCATTCACCTTTTTCTTGGATTTTAACTTAATCTTTCCTATTGGTAGTACATGATTATTGCCACACTCAGTGACCTTTGACCACTCTTATTGATCTTATTGATAAAAGGCAATGCAGTTTTTGGTTTGATCAGCTGGTGAGTTCCATGTAACCTTGTGCATGTCTTTGTGAGGAAACCAAGTACAGCCAGTAATCACACTGTGCACTTCACAGCAAGTTCTAAACCTTTCCTCATGATTGTTAGCTATTCTGATGCTGTGTGGTCCAACATTATTTATTTGCTTACCATGTCCACAACCAACCTTTGTATTCATATTGCCTATTATCAGAATCCTATCATCACCAGGAATTTCTTCTATGATGCTTTTCAGATGTTTGATTAAAAGCTGTCCTTCTCTCCTTCTGCTTTTGCTGGTGTATAACAGCAGGACAGTTATGAATAGCTTATTGTCATATCAAGCTTTACTACTGCCTACAATCTGCTCAAACACTGGTTCCCAGCTGTTCTTATCCACTGCTCTAGCAAGCCCACAACTATGCTTTGCTTGTCCACTTGAATATCCAAGGTAAAAGTGTTGTTTCCAACTTTCAACTCTCTTGTACCCAGCCAGTGAGTCTCCAGTATTCCAGCAAAGGAAACTTGTGACTTCCTTAACTCCTCTGCCACTAGCTCAGTCTGACCTGGAATAAATAGTGCAAGCTGGAATGTTAGAACCCAATGTGTAATATGTTTGGCCATTATCCAAAATCCATGACTCTTTCCATTTGTTAGGCCTGAAAGGCCTAGGTTAGACTCCATATAAAGCATCTTGGTTTGCTGTACTATTTCTATAACACATCATGTTCAGATGTAATGACTTGTTAAGCCAATCCACCTTTCCCAACTCATGGGAATGCCAGGCTAACCTGGCATTCCCAACCTAGCAGATGAGGATGGAACAGCTGATTACTTTCCAAAGTAAACAAGCTGGACTACTCAGATTTGAAATCAGAGGTTTCCTTCTCCTAGACAGGCTTGCCTTAAAATCAGAAGTTTGCTTCTATATACTGTTGGTTCTTGGCACTTTATTCCATAATATTCAGTGCAACTCTCCTGTGTCTTTTCCAAGATGGGCTACCCCAAGCCATCACCTCAGGGATGTGCCTCTATAGCACTGTATCAGATTTCCAAACCTCAAAATAAGTAACTTTAGTTTTTTCTCCACTTAAATTGAAGTCATCAGCTCTTTATTTGTAAGACACCAACAAGATGCTAAGAGTATCTCTCCTTTAAAACACTCATAACTGAAGTACATATAGGAGGATGTTTCTTCTTAAATATTAACACATTTGTGCTGCTAATATTTAATGCTCCATGTACTTTTTCTGAAACAAGCATTAAATCAAAGTTAGAAAAACACAATATGGTTTAGGTAAGACAAATACTTTATTCATAAGAATGAAAAGACATAAATTGAAAAGGACCTCAGAGTTGCTGATAAAACTTCAGCTTGGTGAAAATCTAGTAACACAGATCCCAAATTCTAATTAAATCCAACTAATTGACTTTTCCACGTGCACACACTGCAGTACATTGAAAGACCTTTTTTTGTGGCCAAGAAATGGTAAGAAAATTGTCATTTACATTGTCCATGTGACTAGTAAAAACTCACACCACAAATAAAAGGTGCATTATTACCAAACCACATACAAATTCAGAGAAATTCATTGAGGAAAACCATCTGAAGGTATCTTGAAGGATGATACATTTTAAAAAAATGCAATCCGATGATAGTAAAATACTCAGATGAATTCAACACTTTGAATCAGCAGTTCCAAACTTTTTTAAGTGAGTCGTATTCATTGAGAGGTTGTCATGTGCTTCACCTACCATACTATTTGTGATTACAAACTATAGCCGATGCTTACATAGGCAAATGCTCCAAGCCAAAAGAAGGATAGCCTAGTGGTTAAGACACCAGCATGAGTTTTGGGGAGATGTGGGATCAGTTATGAGGTCTCCTGCAGACTCTGTCTGGCTACCATCACACAGGAATCAGCTCGTTTTCCATATTCAAAATGAGAGCAAAAGCACCTCACTACCTCAGTTGTTGTGAAAGGGAAAAAAATGTTAAAATTGTGAGGTGCTCAGATACTGTGGCAATGGGCCCACCAAAAGCACCCTTTTCTGTATTTTCAGCTGTTTAATGCAATCGTATCCCTGTTCCCCTTCTCCCTCTTTCCCCTTCATATATTTTGCTGATGCATGGTTCCCTTTTTTTTAACCTGGCTGTCTCATTTCCTCTGTTACTTCCCTGGACATTCTTCTGCTGTGGATGTCTGGTGGCTCCAGTCCTTAATGGCAGCTCCAGTCTCCTCCTTAGGTAGAAACAGCCATTGGCAACAAACTGCCTCTTCCTTATTTTCACTGGCCTTTCTTTGAAATGAACAATGAGGGAAGCACCACATGACCAGCCAGCTCTCCTGGACCACTAGCAGATGCTCCACAAACGACATCTTGGAAATTGCTGACATCGGTGTGTGGGGTTGGTTTACATACTTCTGAGTATGTTCAACTGTACAAATGCTAAGTAATGATGAAAATTGAGTTAAGCACAGAGTTGTGCCTTGAATCCCTCCCATTTGCCAGGGTGGGCATTTGCAGGATACTTCAAGTGAACCAGGATGTACCAAGAAAATTTCAGAGGGGAAAATATTGAAACTATCTATCTTAATGTTTTTGTGCTGAATATTTTCCAGAGCCTGCTTGAATAGGGAATTCAACACAAGAACAGGTACTTGGTTCCATTTTCATTTTTGCTTTGAATTTGAGCGTCAGAAATGGACTACCTTCAACTTTACCAAATAAAGAGAGATGAAGATATGCTGGTAGAGAAACAAGGAAAATCCACTCAAATAGGTTACAATACTAACCAAAAAATAAACCTCTTCACCCTAAATAAGATATGATCTAATCTCGAAAAAGGTTTCTGCTTCTGATCTCATAAATTGAAGAGTTACTAGGATAAAAACCCTATCTGGATGTGGCTGCATAAAAGCTGTATAATTTTAGTAGTGAACATATTAGTATTTATGGAAACTCCTGCCATGTGCTAGGTATTTTCCAAATACTCCTAGTTGATGCACTCTAAAATCATTAACAACATTTGAAAATCTTTTTTATAGCATAAAAAAAATCATAGAATCATAGAATTCAAGATCAGAAGGGACCAATATGATCATCTAGTCTGACCTCCTGCAAGATGCAGGCCACATAAGCCGATCCCCCCACTCCTTTAGCAAGCGACCCCTGCCCCATGCTTCGGAGGAAGGCGAAAAACCTCCAGGGCCACAGCCAATCTACCCTGGAGGAAAATTCCTTCCCGACCCCAAATATGGCGGTCAGCTGAACCCCGAGCATGCGGGCAAGACTCTCCAGCCATACCCTCAGGAAAAAGGTTAAGAATATCATATCATTGACCCATGTACCATTTACCAGTGTGGCACTTTATTGACTAAGCCCGGTATCCTATCATACCATCTCCTCCATAAACGTATCTAGCTTAATCTTAAAGTCATGGAGGTCCACTGATCTCTCACTGTAACAATTTATGCTGTTGTCCTTCTGGTAAGAAGTATTGTGAAAGTGCCTTAACCTCATAGATCTATGGGATTACTGTGCAAGGGGATGGGGGATATGTAAAACACCATAAATATTACCTAACCCATGAAGCAAAAACATCCACTCCAACACACAAACAGGAAAAAAGCAGCCTGGTGTTTTAAATTCAGCATCTCTTACTAGAAATAAACAATGCATTTTAGACTTTGTGGGACCATATTCTCAGCTAGCATAAAGCAGCCTAGCTCTGAAGTCAGTGAAGCTAGGACAATTTATACCAGCTCAGAATCTGGCTCAGGGAAACTAAAATCTAAAGATAAATTTCCTAAAGTTCCATTCTGTTCCTTTACTCAAGTAAGCAATGGTGTGGTGTCAGAAGGCAATGAATCCTGATTTTAAAAGGAGCAAAGAGGACAGAGGTAACTGAGAACAGAACAGTTGATGAAGTACCTAAAACCAATTTCTGTTACAATGGTAGATGCTGGCGACACAGTTTTGAGATCAGCAGGAAGGTGTCTGGAGCAAGCTGAAGGCTAAGTGATAGCTGTGGAGTGTGTGCAAGTGTTGATCAAATTATTGCTGCAGTTGATGAGACTGAACATGTTGATGGCTATGCAGTCAGATAACACAATGCAAGAAACCAAAACATAAAGAAACCAAGGCGAAAAAAGATATTTTGCCAAATAAAGCTGTGATGGATGAAACACAGTTTCTGTGGGACTCCATTGCAAGTTAAACATGGTCAAGGAAAGGTTAGAGTCATAGCTCAAACAGCAAGGTCCATAGATTAAGACTGTTTAGTCACCATTTGGTATGGTCCATTATCTCACCCATAGGCGCCAAGTTATATGGGCTCGAGGCGCCCCAGCCCCAGGAATATTCAAGGCTGAGGGCTGTGCCCCACCAATATCTGGAGCTGGATTTCTCCCCTGGCCCTGCATGGAGCAGGCACTGGCCCCTGCCACTACCACCACCCCTAGCCCCGGAGCATCCCTGCCCACCCAGTAGCGTAGTGGGGTGGAAGGGGGGAAGCAGCTGCTCCCCTCTGAGCACATTTTCCAAAATCAACACCTTTCCAGGCAGCCAGCACTGGGCTCTGGACTTGGAGTCCGGACCGGGTTTTGCGTGTGGCCGCCAGCTGGCTCTGGGCTCTGCACCACCCTCCTGCAGCCCCAGCCCAGGCTGGGGGCTGCAGGCAGCGTCGGCTGGTTGCGGGCTCCCGGGGAGAGGAGGAGGAGGAGGCGCCCGCCCGCTTGCAGCTGCCCGCTCCCAGAGCCAGGGTGGGCTCTGCCGGGAGGGGGAGGGCTGGCAGCGCAGCCCCCCACAGTGCGGCGGGGGACTGAGGAGCAGCAGCCCTGTTGGTCCCAGGCAGCCCCGTGCAGAGCAAGGTGGCCGTGTGGCAGGGAAGGGGGCTCTGAAGCCCAGCTGGTGCCGGTGGAGAAGGAAGGAAAAGGGGGGGGGGATGTTTTTTTCTCGTGGTCTCTCTTCAGCAGAGGGGACGGAGGGAGCAGCAGGACCAGGAGGCAAAGGAGCGACTTTGGGTTATTGCCCCCCCCACTTACCCCCCTCCCCGTGCTGCGCCCAGGGCTGTGAAAGGGTGCTTAGTGCAGCTTGTGAAGGAAGGGGAGGGGTAAAGGTGCTTTAAGGTGCCAGTTGTGTCTCCTCATCTCACTGCTGACTAGCTGCAGACCCAGTGCTCAGAACTCAGCAATGATCTCAGGGCCTGCACAGGGCTCTGTAGGAGTTCTCAGTTGCCTGCTAAATGCTTCCACAACGCCACCTTTTCACTCAGTACATCCTGAATAGTGGGGACTGGGGGTGGGGGAGGGGGGAGTGTAGCTGATGCCAATTTGAGGAGAATGGTCTCTTGGCCAGATTCTACTGCGTTTATGGTGCTTTGTGCCATGGGCTGGAGCAAAGTGGCTGGTGGATAACCAGGAATCTGGTTAATAATTGTTCTCTAAATTCAGCTTTCTTCTTTCTCTCTCTCTCTGAATTATCACTAATTCAAAATAGTAGCGTGCAAGCTGACTGGATAATGGTAATAGCATAATCTCTTGTTATAGCACTGTAAACCCTACTACCTGATTAGTAATTGGATATGTTGGCTGGCACCTTTTTTTACGTGTTCGATCCCCCTGATGTTAGAACCTGGCTACACCACTGGGGAGGGGAGCTTCCTAGACCTGTGCAGCTGGGGCTTGGGTGAATTTTTTGATACTGTGCCCCTCCCCAGCTACCAACCTGCAGTCCCCACTCCTGCACCATGCTGGGCAAGGGGCAGCCCCATCCCCAGTGAGGCTATGGTGAGGGGTGGCAGCAGGGGAGGCCACATGTGATGGCAACCTCCCCCCTCGGTACCCACCATAGGGGAGGCGAGTGGGCTTTCTGGACCTGAGAGGGACCCTAGGAGCATGTGCAGTGAACTGGGGGGGAGAGGAGGGGTCCCTCCCCTGAAGCTTGCTGCTGCCAGGGAGGGTGGAGGGGAGTCCTCTTTGGCCCTAGCCCTGGGGCAGCCTGTCTGCACCCCAAGTTCCTTATCCCCACCCCTGCCCCAGAGTCCTCACCTGATGGGAAAAACACGCAACTTAAATTTGGTGGTCAGTTTAGAGTATCATAGAATATCAGGGTTGGAAGGGGCCTCAGGAGGTCATCTAGTCCAACCTCATGCTCAAAGCAGGACCAATTCCCAACTAAATCATCCCAGCCAGGGCTTTGTCAAGCCGGGCCTTAAAAACCTCTAAGGAAGGAGATTCCACCACCTCCCTAGGTAACCCATTCCAGTGCTTCACCACCCTCCTAGTGAAAAAGTTTTTCTTAATATCCAACCTAAACCTCCCCCACTGCAACTTGAGACCATTACTCCTTGTTCTGTCCTCTGCTACCACTGAGAACAGTCTAGATCCATCCTCTTTGTAACCCCCTATCAGGTAGTTGAAAGCAGCTATCAAATCCTCCCTCATTCTTCTCTTCTGCAGACTAAACCATCCCAGTTCCCTCAGCCTCTCCTCAGAAGTCATGTGCTCCAGCCCCCTAATCATTTTTGTTGCCCTCCACTGGACTTTCCAATTTTTCCACATCCTTCTTGCAATGTGGGGCCCAAAACTGGACGTACTCTAGATGAGGCCTCACCAATGTTGAATAGAGGAGAATGATCATGTCCCTCAATCTGCTGGCAATGCCCCTACTTATACAGCCCAAAATGCTGTTAGCCTTCTTGACAAAGGCCAGAGGAGGGAGTGTTAGTGCCTGTGCGGACTTCTGGGAAGTGCATGGGGTGGAAGGGGATGCTGGGATGCTCTGGAACCACTCCTTCAAAGCCAGTCAGGACTCTGGGGGAGCCTCCTCTCTGAGCAGACTGTCTCCAGGGCAAGAAGCTTACACCTTCCTGGGTCTGACCTCAGAGCATTCAGCATGCCCTTCCACACCATCCACTTTCCGCAGTGAGTCCGCCCAGGCAGAGTCCTGGGGCAGCCAGAGGTCCCTGCACCCCAACTCCGCAGTCAGATGTGACTCTCAGCCAGACAGTAAAACAGACAGTTTATTAGATGCCGGGAACACAGTTTAAACAGAGCTTGTTGGTACAGAAAACAGAACCCCTCTGTCAGGTCCATCTTGGGGGGTGGGGAGCCCAGAACCAAGTTCTGGGTCTCTCCCCATTTCCCCAGCCAGCTCCAAACTGACACTCCCTCCTCTGGCCTCTGTGTCTCTTCTGGACAAGGAGGCCACCTGAACTCTTTGTCCCCAACACCTTCAGTTGGCATCTTGCAGGGGAAACTGAGGCACCCACACAGTATTCAGAGAAAATATTAAGAACATTCCCACTTCATCACAACAGGTGCAACAAAATATAATACTGTATATTGAAGTAGGCAAGTGCTGCTTCTGACTTTCCACTTTTAATTGACCCTTGTAATCTTGTGGCACTGACGCGTTGTAGCTTCATTTTATATTGGCTTACAGGGCGGGAGCGGGGGGGGCACCACCATTTTGGGCCCCACCAAAAATTATACAAACCTGCCGCCTATGATCTCACCTAGTATATTCCAAAAGAGGCTGATATCATTGCACCTTTGAATACACTTCTGAGTAAAGGCATTATGTGATCAGTACCACTCAGGAAATGCACTTGCACTGATAAAGGATAACCTGAGCAATGTGCTTGCTGTGCATATTTTGACTCCTGTTTACTACTATTGATTCAAGCGGATGCGCTAAAATGTGATGTGAATGTGTCTTATGCAAAATGGTAGTCCAATAGTAATCTAATCTTTTTTGTTCTGGACAGAACCATGAACAAAATAGAGCTAGTTGGAATGTTTTTGTTTAAATAAAACTTGAACAGAAAAGACTAGCAACTGCTCATGTGTGTGGGGTTTTTTTAATTTTTTTTGTTGGTTTATTTCAGCCAGCTCTACTGCAGACAGTATGAGCTTTATTGGCATTGGCTTACGCCACTCTAACATTTCATTCTTATGTTAGGCAGGCAGAGAAGTATGTCTGATTACAAACCATTCAAGCCTTTATTGAATACTATACCTGCCAGACTACAGGGAAGGCTACTACAATTAACATGATGAGTTAAAAGTGAGGAACACCCATGTCAGGACATGCTTTATTGATAAATTATTGAGCATCGGAAGCCCTTCCAAATGAGGAAACAGACAATCATTGGACTACACACCAAATAAGGGACAACTGAACTTGAGTACAGGTAGCAGAATATTGCCATAGGAGAGATGAGGGATTTCTTAGGAACATTTGGATTATCTCTGGGCCTAGCCCTGTGAGGTGTTGAGTGCTCTCAATGCCCTAAGTGTCATTAGGAGTTGGGGGTACTTGTAGTTTGCAGAATTAGGCCCCCTTCTCCAATGAAGCTGTGCATGGATTGGTCACTGTATGTGCAGTATGCAACATGGAATGTGCTCTGGGATCCTTCAATGCAAAGATGATCAGTGCTTAATTTGTGCCAAGGCTTGCCAGGGCTGATCCCAGGCACGTCTAGGCTTGGCAGTTCATAGCTCCGGCATCTCTGGGCTTGACGCATCACTTACGAAAGTAAAAGAAATTGCTTAAGCCCCCACACCTTTCATTACAAATTAAGCACTGAAGGTGATAATAGCCTTAACTCTCTCATGTGAAAAATCCAGAGCTATTAACAATATTTCAAATAGTTCTAATAACGTTTTCCACTACTCCACCATATTTTTACTTAAAGGAATTGATTGCAGTCTGTTTAGAAAATTGTACAATATATACAGCATTTGCTTCAAAAACATCCACTGTTGCTCAATTTCTTTTTGCTGTTAGCCCTTTATATACTGTCTTGTGCTTCATATGTGGCTTTTTTTTAATGTCACCCAGCCAGTGATCCTATATTTTTAGGATCATTTTAACCTTTTGAATTTTTTACTGTTTTGTATTTGTTTTCCACTTCCCTGCTAACCCCCATTAGTTTCCTTTGTCATTTTTGACACCTAAATTCCACTGTAATGAACACATCGTATTGTGCTGTCTATCATTGCTTCAAATACTTCTCATTCTTCCACAGTGTATTTTCTGAGCAGTCATTGATTCTAATCAGTTTTGAGCAGTCCATTTTGGTGTTCTCTCAAAATTTGCTGTGTTCAGGTCCCAACTCTTTCATGTTGTTGCTTTTTGAACATATCTTCATGAATATTTTACCCAGCAAGTATAGTGATAGACTGCCTTTTATTCACTTACCGGGATGTGTGGAATGCTTTTTCACACTGTCTGTAAATTTGCTACATCTCTATGTAAGCAGCTACAAATTAAAACTGATAGCATAATAGCCAAAGCAAACAGGGGTTTATTAAAGAGAGGCTGGCTAGAGCAGTGGCCCCAACCTTGTCTAAACTGGGTCTACTCTAGGACTTGTCTTTATCCAAGATCTTGACTGGAACCCTCTCATTATGCATACGGGAGGGGCAGGGTGGTTTTGAGCAGGGCTGTTTTGAGATTTTTCTGTGAAAGCTATTTACAATGCAAAATTGGGTGCTTGACTAAAAATAAACTTTCTGTGTGATTTCAGCAGAAAAAATTGACTTTTCATTTACAAAACAAAACTTTGTAGATAACATTTGGGTTTCGTCAAAAAAAAAAAAAAGTGGTGGGGGTTTTAATGAGATCTCCATGATATGATCCCAACAACCACACACGTGTTAAGCCTGGAACTTAAGTAAACTGTCCAGTAAAAGATCACATCACCTGCAAGTCAGCATGACAACCTTCCTCTTTATTTTAATTTTGCCATATAGAAACAGGCATAAGATTGACATTGCCATCCATATTTTTAAGGTAAACTGTACAACAGGTCAGAATTTTTTTACTAAAACAATATTTCAATAACTGGATTTTCAACTATGTGAGAGGGTGATGCTCTGTCCCCATCCTCTGATGCCTCAAATTGTTCAGACCAACTTTCTTTTAATATTCAGTGTGTTTTATTCCAAACTTTCCACAAACAGTGTAGTGCAACATCACTAGTTTTAATCCCTATATCTTTCAGTCCCTCTTTACCAAGGGGGGGAATCTCCCTGTCTTGAAAGATCTTGCAGTCTGGACCCTGCTATCCCAGTCTTCCCACCCTCACTTGTAATACTTCCTTCCTGGCTTTTATCAGGTTAGCCAGCTGAGGGCTAATTAGTTTCTTGCCTCTCCTACTGATTAGCTAATGGCTTAATCAGCCATCACTGGGGAAATTAATTGAGACTACAGTGATCAGAGTGCTGACCCACCAATCATGTCTCAGTAGGCTGTCATAAATCAAAACAAAGCTCTGGTTAAAAAAATGTTCATTTGGTCAATTTCCAGTTAATGAGAGAACAATTTTCTTTAGTACAGATCGTCAGTTTTCTAAAACCAATTTTGGAAAGCTGAAAATCTCAGTTTGATTTCTTCATTGAAACACCCCAAAAATCAGAGGAAACTTAAAACAAACAAACCCCTAGCATTTCCTATGAACACTAATTGGTATGTTTCTACCAGCTCTAACAGACTCCTAAAGAGGAGCGTGCTGTCTACAGAAAAGCATACAGAATATCCATATTTTATAGGATAGTTCCAGTGTTTCAGTAGAGACCTGGGTTATATGGGTCTTCCAGGCTGTACTGTACACCACTCCTTCAAAGGAAGAATATAGAACTTCCACTATTCCTTTCCTGTCTTGATGGTTTTCCTGGGCTGAAGAGCACAGGGCCTGTAGTTGCTAACCCACTATAATTCTAAATTGATTCTTAAAAGATCACTTAAAGTACATCGCAAAAGCTACTTATGTTAACATAGGACATCTCCAAATGCTCAGTCAAAATATTTAATAATCTTTTGAGGGACAACTTTCAATGACAGGTTTGGGTGGTGCTGAGTGCCTCCTGTGAGGTGGGGGTTGAACATACTCAGCACCTGACTGAGCCCATCTTTTCTCTTAAAAAATCAGATGGTTTGATTAATAATGACTCTGTGTGCTAGGAGTGGTTATGGATAATATTCCTTACAAACATAGGGTCTGATCCAACACCCATTGAAGTCAATGGAAAAACTCCCCAATGGATGTTAGGTGCTTTTATGGTTAGCAAATCATTCATAAACAGATTCTGATTTCTTTCAATTTATCCATTTGTAAATATTAGCAGAAAAAAAAACATTGCCAGCCTATATCTTATTCATGAACTGTTCACTTCAACTATTTACTCACGCTTTTTCGTGGTTGGTAGAGTTGCTAAACCCTGATTCAAATTAAAATTAAGCATAAGCTTAGTACCATTGAAGTCAAAAGGCTCTTGAGCAAGTTGTGATGCTGGCGGATCAGGTGCCAGCTCTTGCCAAGGCTTTAGGCATCAGCTGAGCACTGACAAATACATTGCTGTAAACCCAGTCTGTTTCACCTGTGGTTTAGTATGGTTAAGATGCATATTTGACTTAACATTGTGTTTAGTGTTTAGAAATATGAAATGTCAGATTAATGCATGCAGCAATTTACAAACTTATATCTTTATCACATACTATAAGGTAACATTTACATTTTTGCTTTATAATGTAAAAAATGTTTGCTCTAAAACTGAACCCGGTCAGGAGGAACTGCTTCCTGCCCATCAAGAAGGCATATCAAAACTAAATGGGCCATTGTGGGACATCACAATACAGATACTTTAATTGCTTCTTACATCCATGATGAGACCACATGCAAAAGAGCTCATCCCATCAGCTCGAATTCTGGAAGAAGGAAATAAAGATAGTTGACGAGAATTGTTCATCTCTTTTGCTGTTTGGACTCTCACAGGACCAAAGCTACAAAACAAAAGCAGAGATCCTCAGGGTCAGCCTAGTTTAGTGATAAAAGATATTCAGACCTGACAGATTACTACAACTGTCACCTTTTTGGAACCAATTGCTGTACCTCATTTATGTATATAAACTTCAACCTTGTAATTCTTTTTTTTTGTTAAAAAAATCATTAGTTTTACTACAGGACTTGCTACAAGCATTGTCTTTAGTGTGAGATCTGAGATGCAAATTGAACTGGGGTGAGTGACTGATCCTTTGGGAATGGGAGTAACCTGAATATTTTGTGCAACCATCTATCACTAAGTCCAGCTTGCCTAGGTGGCAAGATACACTAGAATACCCCAGAGGACTGTCTGAGACTCCATGGTAAGATAGTTATAGGGCTTTAGGCATTTACACTCGTTACAGAGTTGGTGAAATCTACTCAGAGTGTACAAGCTGTTTGGGGCATCTGCCATGCTTCTTGATAGTCTGCCCTGAGGTTGGCACTCCAGGTCGTGAACCACTACAGATAGTGTGACAAAAGTGATTAACTTTCAGCAAAAGCACTTAGTTACACACATGTGAGTAGTTCCACCAAACTCACTGGGACCACTCCTGTGCTTGAAACTAAGCACCTGAACAACTGCTTTGCCAAACACATGGTCTAATTTACCTGGATGGATGACTGACCACTTTTAAAGAGAGGGATAGCCAAGAATGTACTCCCAGTACACATTTTATGACACAATCACTCATGATAATATTTGGGATTCAGAAACATTTTTGTGAAGACCCAGAAGAGGTTGCAATCTATACAGATCACTAATAGTATGATCCCACCAATCATAGCTAGCCCCTTTTTAATACTAAAAACCAGTTTTTTAATTCAACCATCTCAAATAATAGATGAGGTACAGGTGGATCAGTCTGGGGGAAAAAAGGGACCTCTCCATATCTGCCAGTTTATTAAAGTCCATGAACAGAAGAGACAAAGATCAATGGAGTTGTGACAGACCTTTCAAGGAGGTGTCGTAATTCAATTCAATACTCCTGAGAGCTGTAATTTTTAATCTCACAAATGTAACTCACCACTCTAAGGCTTTTGCCACCCATATAGCACATTACTTTTTCTCATTCAGAGGGTATGAAGTACAGTGCATATCCCCACTTGCTTTTAAATGAACTACAGTCACATGAGTATTCTTTGAAAAGTACTAATGTCACAACTGTTGTGTCTGCATTCCAAGCCAATTGCACTGGCTCAAATGCATTACACCTGTCACTTGTTAGTCTTGCACATAATTAATCTGGCAATCTCTTGGGTTCAAAGCTTGGGCTCTGTCTTTGTTTGCCTGTTTTATTTTTTTTAACCTCTCTTAACAAGGATGTTGCATGCTCTTTTGTTTCCCTAGCATATTTGGAATGCATGCCACATGACCGTCATTTAGTGTTGCATATGAATACAGCAATAAGGCCCTGCTCAGATAACACAGTTTTATCACATCTTGTAAGTTGGTATTAAATTATGAGTGTACATGGTGCTCGTGCTGCACAGTGGAACATAAACCACCAGACAGATAACAATGCCTTGTCCCAAAGGGCTTACAGTGTATAGGCACAATTCAGACATAAAGAACAGTGCTGGGCAAAGGTTTTCAGCTGAATATTTTTTGCGAAAAAAATTAAGATTTGGGTGAACTTAAACATTGTTTTGGTTGAGGGGAAAAATTTAAGTTTTTTTTTTACATCTTTTAAACAAAACTTTGTTTTTTTTTTAATTCTAAGGGATTTTTATTCTGTTCCATTTTTTATAAACAAAAAAAAAAGTAGGGGAAAAAGGACATCATGAAATGTTCAACACCTCATGCGACTGGGTCTTTCCCAGTGCAATAGCAAGATATCAGAGCATGTGAAAGGCAAAACCTGATCATTTTGCTTTTTCTATTTTTTTTTCATTTAAAGTATAGAAAAATATATTGTTCTAGTGTTTGATATTGGCATTGCTACAGGGTGGTTTGGGCCCTTCAAGAAGGAATTGCTCCTGTGCAGTGTTAACTGCCTTTCTGGGGCCTGCCCCCTATAAAAACAGCAGGAAGCTGCAGACTGAGGTACAGGAGGTTCTTGTAAGAGACCCTGTCTGGAAGGGTTAGGGTCTGGAGCCCCGAGACAGAGGGCTGAAGAAGTCTCAGACCAGTAGAGGGGGTTTGACTGCTGACATATCAAAGCTGAGGAATAGACAGCACCAAGAGGGTATTGGACCCTTTCCTGGAGGAAAAAAACTCCAGCCAGGAAGACTGGGGAGTTCCTGCTGGGAAGAGCAGGGAATGACTCCAGCTAGAAGGGGCTGAAGTAGCTGCTTGATAAATAGCAGGTTGGGACTGAAGTGCTCTGGGACTGGCAGAGCTGAATGTGTTGTGTTGATGAACTATATTGTGGAACTTTGAGCATGGTTGGAATTGTTTATGTTGATTAAATCAGGAACCCAACAAGGGGTGGAATTGGCCACAAGAAAGCCTCTAGCAGTATTCTTAAGGGGCTCTAAAGAGGGGAACTCTGGAGGTGGCTGACCCTGTTACAAACATTTTAAAAAATCAACTGCATATGTGTTTCTAAGCTATTCAGCAAGAGTATGAGAAACCGTTGCATCAAGTCACCTATCTAATGATCTATGTGTCATGCAAGCAAATCAGGCTTTTGTTAATTATGTATAAGCTAATTAGTATGTAAATCCAATCACTCTGTACTCTGGCAATTGTTTTTAATAGAGATATGTACCAAAAGCAGGAAGTAATGATGTTGTGGTGTTATAGAATTACCAGAAAATATGTGGTGACTTGGGGAATATGTATAATTTTATGAATTCTGTGTGAGATTATGAATCCTCTGTGTGTATCTTAACCAAGCTGCAAACTCCATTTTGAATGTGCAGTCACTTTGGTGTTTGTCTGTTTGCTTCCATGTTAGACTGAAATTCCAAAGGTGGTGGCAAATGGCTAACAAAAGAGGGTTGTTTTTTGAGTGGTCTCCCACTGAAATGGAATAGCTCTAAACAATAGACTGGCTTCCAACCAGCAGAACTGGCTTATCAGAGGACAGGTCACCTGGCAATGAAATGACCAGGTATGGGTCTCTGGTCACCTGAGGAGGTTGATCAGGAAGTCACCTGACAAAGGGGGTGGAAGGTTTATAAAAGCAGAAGCTGCTCTTTCTTCTCGGCCCTTTCATTACCGCAAGCTGAGAGAGCTGCATGTAGAAGTCTGACAAGGCAGCAGGAACCCTGCCTTTTTAAACACAGATGGAAAGCCTTTAAGGGTTTAAGTGGGCCTTACCTGGCAACAAACATTGTAATAGCTCTCTGGACAAGATTGAATCAATTTCAAACTAGTATTCTAGACTGCCTGGAACAACTGATATGCCAGAGATCATAGGTGCAGAAAAGGACAGGATTTGAGGGTGAGTAGCTGAAGAGGATCACTGAAGTAACATGGCTGTTGGTGGGAGCAGGGATGCTGAATATGAGGCTGAGAAGCCGACCTGTGTAGGTAAGAATGATAGTGATTGAACCAAGAACATTGTCCGACATGGGGGATCAGAAGAGTTTGATATTTATTAAAATAAAACAGGAAAAGAAATAGACTAATGTTTTCTATCCCAGCTTTTTTAAACATGACTAAAAATAGTTTTTCTTTTAAGTTGTTTGGCTTTGTAAGTAACTATACAACTATGAAAGAGTTACTAGTAACTTTTTTCTTTCTGCCTATAAACTACCTAAAAATGTCCTGGCCAAAATATACTTTGGCCTTGTAGTACATCATGCTGTACCATGTGTCTATCAATGCTGCATCAGGTAGAGTATGGGCCCTTCACTCACTATGGTGAGCATTTACTCACCCAGGTAGTCCCAGTAGGACTTCACCAGAGCTCCACAACAGGGCCTGTAATATTCACTAAAAATTCTGTCCAAAAGCCAATCCTTTCCTTCCAAGATTTCTGTGGTCTTCTCCAGTCTAGAAGCTGGGCAGCTTTTCTTGTATTCAATCCTGTGTTGCAGTCAGCAGTTCCAATATAAAACCATTTTCACGGGCTTTTAGGCCACCATTTTAAATCACAACGGGCTGAAAGTTTGGTTTTGCAGGTGATTGGTCCCACTGTGAATTTCTTCAGTATTGAGAACATTTAGTTGAGCTCACTTAAATAAGAGAGGGTTAAAAAATAGACTTAACAGTTTTCGGTAGCTTTTCCCCAGGTTGTAACAAGATGTACACTGTAATGTATGTTAGGAGGGAAAAGAGGTTTGGTTCATTAGCTAGTAGATTGCTGGGAAAAGAACAACATTTTTCCGTTCATGCTCAGAATCCAGGAAATTTAACTTGTTCCCCTGGGGTCTGAGGTTAGTGGAAAGAGTGGGGGGAAACGTGGATCCCCATACCTGCTGTGATTGCTTTTCCTGTAGAGCTGAATCCTGAGAAGCACTTCATGCACCAAAGCTGCAGGTGCTTGTACAAGGACTGGGCACACGGGTCTGATTCTGCATACAGGAATAGGAGCTCAATGCACTCAGTGCTACAGAATCAGCTTTAGTTCTATAGATATAGCTGCATGTGCCTTATAAAATATGAGCTCAGGTAGCACCTAGCCTTTTCTCTTTTTTCTTTTTTTAATTTATTGGAGCTCATTTAACTTTAGACAGTATAATGGAAAAAAGGCATGGGATTACATCAGTAGCATTGGCAGAGAAAGAAACCCTACATTTTTCACATTGATTTTCTTATGAGCCACTCGTATGCAGTGCTACTGCCACAGGGGAGCATAAACAGAACCAGTGTCGTCATCCTTACTATCTTCCTAATTACTTTCTTCAGCTAGTGTCAATGCTACCTGCAGTATCCCTGGAGAAGATGCTATGGTGAGAGAAAATGGGGATAGGGATGAAAGGACAAAGTGATCCCGTGAGGGCAGGGGGCTTTAGGTCTTCTGAAATTGGGCTATTTGGACTTGGATACCAAAAACTAATTATAGACTCAAGCTGTTCAAAAACTGGTGTGGAGGGAATAGAAAGAAAACAAACTAATTTTATTTTTTTCCAAAGTGTTAATATTTTTCTAAAGTCATGAATTTTAAAAAAAATCTGACTAGTTCTATACAAGTACATGAGACTGGGCTAGACAGACCACTGGCTTGACCCAGTGTGACCATTCTTATCTACAAACTCTACAACCTCATTATTTACCCCTTTTCAAGATCATTTATGAATAAGTTGAACAGCACTGGTTGCAATACAGGTCCTTGGAGGACCTCACTATTTACTTCTCTTCACTGTGAAAACGGACAATTTATTTGAACCCTTTGTTTCCTTTCTTTAACCAGTTACTGATCCATGAGAGGACTTTCCCTCTTATCCTATGACAGCTTACTTTGCTTAAGAGCCTTTGGTGAGGGACCTTGCCAAAGGCTTTCTGAAAATCTAAGAACACTATATTCACTGGATCCCCCTTGTCATCATGTTTGTTGACGCCCTCAAATAGGTCGAATAGGCTTTTGAAGCGCATTTCCCTTTACAAATGCTGTGTTGACTATTCCCCACCATATCATGTTCATCTATGTGTCTGGTTCTGCTCTTTATTATAGTTTTAACCAGGGTGCTGAAACATTTTTAATAGTGGGGGTGCTGAAAGCCAGTTCCCTGTCCACGCCCCCCCACCCCCTCAAGTGAGGCCCGGGAGCATGGTCCTGTCTCCCGGAGTAGGGGAGGGAGGGATCCAGACAGAGGTAAGGGGGCCACAGCGGGGGACAGGCACAAGGCAAGGGACCCTCAGGTGCGGGGCTGGCAGCTATGTGCGGGGCCAGAAGTGGCGGTGCAGAAGCTGATATAAGAGAGAGGTTATGTACCACAGTTACTAGTTCTGCATTTTCATATTCTGAGATCCTTCAGAACTATTGAGTGAATAACATCTGGTCCTGGTGTTTTATTGCTGTTTAATTTCTCAATTTGTTCCAAAAGCTCATCTACTGACACCTCAATCTAGGACAGTTCCTCAGTTATGTCTCCTAAAAGGAATGTTTCAGGTGTGGGAATCTCCCTGATATCATCTGCAGCAAAGAGTGATGCAAAGAATTCATATAGTCTGTGGCTACACTTAGCGCTTCAAAGCGCTGCCGCGGCAGCGCTTTGAAGCGCTAAGTGTAGTCAAAGCGCCAGCGCTGGGAGAGAGCTCTCCCAGCGCTGTCCGTACTCCACCTCCCTGTGGGGAATAACGGCCAGCGCTGGGAGCCGCGCTCCCAGCACTGGGGCTTTGACCACACTGGCGCTTTGCAGCGCCGCAATTTGCAGCGCTGGAGAGGGTGTGTTTTCACACCCTGCTGCAGCGCTGCAAATTTGTAAGTGTAGCCAAGCCCTTAGCTTCTCTGCAACAGCTTTATCCTCCTTGAGTGCTCCTTCAGCACTTTGATCATCCAGTAGCCCCACTGATTGCTTGGCAGGCTTTCTGCTTCTGAGGTACTTAAAAGTAAATGTGATCTCTGTTTTGGTGTCTCTTGCTAGTTGATCTTCAAATTCTTTTTTGTCCGGCCTTATTATACTTTTAGACTTGACTTGCCAGAGTTTAGGTTCATTTCTATTTTCCTCAGTAGGATTTGACTTCCAATATTTAAAAGATTTTTTTTTTCTCTAGACGCGTGTTTTTATTCTGTTTAGCCATGATGGCTTTTTTGGTCCTTTTACTGTTTATTTTGGGTATACATTTAGTTTTAGCCTCTCTTATGGTGTTTGTTAGTTTCCATGGACTTACAGCCATTTAATTCTTGTGATTTGTTCCTTATAATTTCTGTTTAACTAGCTTCCTCATTTTTTGTGTGTGTGTGTAGTTCCCCTTTTTAAATTAAATGGTATGTGGTGGGTTTCTTTGATATTTTGCACCTACAAGGATGTTAAATTTAATTACATTATGGTTGCTATTACCAAGCAGTTCAGTTATGTTCCCCTCTTGGACCAGATCCTGTGCTCCACTTAAGACTAAATCAAGAATTGCCTCTCCCCTTGTGGGTTCCAGGCCTAGCTGCTTCAAGAAGCAGTCATTCACGGTGTTTAGAAATTTTATCTCTGCATCCTGTCCTGAGGTGACATGTTCGCAGTCAGTATGGGGACAATTGAAGCCCCTGTTGGTGGGTTTTCTGCTTTTGTAGCCTCTGTAGTCTCCCTGAGCATTTCACAATCACCCTCACCATCCTGGTCAGGTGTTCAGTAGCATATTCCTTCTGCTATACTCTTATTATTTAATCATGGAATTTCTATCCACAGAGATTCTAGAGTAAGGTTTGATTAATATTTTTAGCTCTACGCTTTCTTTCACATATAATGCCACTCACCCACCAGCAAACCCTACTGTCATTCCTATATATTTTGTAGCCTGATATTATCGTGTCCCATTGATTATCATCGTTCCAAGTTTCTATGATTCCCATTGTATCAATATCCTCATTCAAGGCCGGTCACTCAAGTTCACCTGTTTTAGTATGTAGACTTCTAGCAGTTGTATACAAGCACTTATAAAATTCATCAATATTTAGTATTTTGCCTTCATGTGACATAATTGAATGGAATTCTTTTGTTTGTCTGTTTTGTCTCTGTTCAGTTCCTATGTTTACTTTATCAACTTCTGTCCTCTCCTTTTTACTAGGATCTAGAGTATCTCCTTTAATCCAGTCCTCCCATAAAGGAAGTGTCTCTCTGAAACATGTGCTTCTCCACACCTTTTGGCCTCCTCCAACCTTTCTCCCCCCTCCCTGTCCCCTCTTAAAAACTCAGCATTCCCCCAACCAAGGAAAACTCATTTACATTTTGTCAATTTTTTAGTTAACTAAAAACAAAAATTGGAACAACCTTTGAAATGAACAATTTCAAACAGCTATACTTTAGTCTTCAGCTTTGAAAATGTTTGCCTAGGTAGTTCAAGTTGGGTCTTTCAGGGCTTTACTATAGGACATCTTGGAATGACTAGCAAATAGAAATGACTGAAATTAGTTTGTGTGCAAAGCCAAATGGGATTTATTGTGCTTGATAAAGTGGTGTGCACTTCACAAGAAGAGAAGTATGTTGAAGTGTTTCTGTAATACTTTAGCGAAGATTGAGACTAATGGTGCACCTTCACAAGGAAAAAGGTGTGTTCTTGCCTTAGGTTAGTTAATGCATGCAGGGGCAGCTCTAGGTATTTTGCCACCCCAAGCATGGCAGGCAGGCTGCCTTCAGCAGCTTGTCTGCGGGAGGTCCCTGGTCCCGCGGATTCGGCGGCAGCCTGAGGGAGGTCCGCTGAAGCCGTGGGACCAGCGGACCCTCCATAGGCATGCCGCCGAAGGCAACCTGCCTGCCGCCCTCGCGGCGACTGGCAGAGTGCCCCCCATGGCTTGCCGCCCCAGGCACGCGCTTGGTGTGCTGGTGCCTGGAGCCGCCTCTGAATACATGGTAAGTAACATGAAATGAAAATCCCAGTGAAGAGAAGGCAATGTGTAAGTTTCACATGAGTGAGCAGGTCAAATAAAAGGCTATGACTACTCTGTGAGCTGGGGTTGTGATTCCCAGTTCAGGTAGACATGTGTTAGCATGCTAAAATAATACTACAGCTGTGGTAGCAGTGATGACACCATGCTAGCCACCTTGATTGCAAACCCGCCTGATCTCTATGGGTATGTACTCGGGGCAGTTTGTACATGCTGCTGCTGCCGCCGCCACCACCCATGGCTATACTACTATTGTTAGAGTGCTAGCTCAGATGAGGGCTAATGCTAGTATGTGTATGTGAGCTGGAAATCATTCCCTTAACTTGTAGTGTAGCCATCATCTTGGGCTGTGGGGAAGCCCAGAGTTACTTTGGCCTGCTAACTCATGTTAAAACTACAAACTGCCTTGTCTTCACTGGGATTTTACCTCATGTTTTACCTCAAAAGATTTTACCATGTTAGCTAATAGAAGGCAAGAGCACACCTTTTTTCTTAGTGAAGACAATGGGCCTAAGGGCCCATTTGGATCCAGAGAGGTAGGCAGGGGCGGCTCCAGGCCTCCGCACACCAAGCGCGTGCTTGAGGTGGCAAACTGCGGGTGGGGGTGGGGCGCTCTGCTTGGGGCGGCAAAATGCCTAGAGCCGCCTCTGGAGGTAGGGAAAGAAGGGTTTGAGGCACTAGGCTTGATCTTGCCCCATTAATGTCAATGGGAGGTTTTACATTAACTGAAATGGGAGCCAATTATGTGTGGGGAAAGCAGGAGAGGATATGATGCCTTCAGTTTGCTTGGGGGCAGTACCCTGTGCAGTGGCACCTGCTACGGTTTTAGAAAAGGTGGACTTCCCTTCCCCTAGACAGAGTCCCACAAAAATGCCTCAGCCTTTAATAAGGCTAATGAGGAGCTTAGGGATAATGGAAGGATGACAAATGGGAATGAGGATATGGAGGTAGATATTACCACATCCGAGGTAGAAGCCAAACTCGAACAGCTTAATGGGACAAAATCAGAGGGCCCAGATAACCTTCATCCTAGAACATTAAAGGAACTGGCACATGAAATTGCAAGCCTATTAGCAAGAATTTGTAATGAATCAGAAAACTCAGGGGTTGTACTGTACAACTGGAGAATTGCTAACATAGTTCTTATTTTTAAGAAAGGGAAAAAAAGTGATCCGAGTAACTATAGGCCTGTTAGTTTGACATCTGTAGTATGTAAGGTCTTGGAAAAAATTTTGAAGGAGAAAGTAGTTAAGGACATTGAGGTCAATGGTAATTGGGACAAAATACAACATGGTTTTACAAAAGGTAGATCGTGCCAAACCAACCTGATCTCCTTCTTTGAGATGGTAACAGATTTTTTTAGACAAAGGAAATGCAGTGGATCTAATTTACCTTGATTTCAGTAAGGCATTTGATACGGTTCCACATGGGGAATTATTAGTTAAATTGGAAAAGATGGGGATCAGTATGAAAATTGAAAGGTAGATAAGGAACTGGTTAAAGGGGAGACTACAACAGGTTGTACTGAAAGGTGAACTATCAGGCTGGAAGGAGGTTACTAGTGGAGTTGCTCAGGGATTGGTCCCAAAACCAATCTTATTTAACCTTTTTATTACTGATCTTGGCACAAAAAGTGGGAATGTGCTAATAAAGTTTGCGGATGACACAAAGCTGGGAGGTATTGCTAACACAGAGGAGGACCGGGATATCATACAGGAAGATCTCGATGACCTTGTAAACTGGAGTAATGGTAATAGGATGAAATTTAATAGTGAAAGTGCAAGGTCATACATTTAGGGATTAATAACAAGAATTTTAGTTATAAATTGGGGACACATCAGTTGGAAGTAACAGAGGAGGAGAAGGACCTCGGAATATTGGTTGATCACAGGATGCCTATGAGCCGCCAATGTGATATGGTCGTTAAAAAAGCTAATGCAGTTTTAGGATGCATCAGGCGAGGTATTTCCAGCAAAGATAAGGAGGTGTTAGTACCGTTGTACAAGGCACTGGTGAGACATCATCTGGAATACTGTGTGCAGTTCTGGTCTCCCATGTTTAAGAAGGATGAATTCAAACTGGAACAGGTTCAGAGACGGGCTACTAGGATGATCCGAGGAATGGAAAACCTGTCTTATGAAAGGAGACTCAAAGAGCTTGGCTTGTTTAGCCTAACCAAAAGAAGGTTGAGGGGGGATATGATTGCTCTTTATAAATATATCAGAAGGATTAATATCAGGAAGGGAGAGGAATTATTTAAGCTTAGTACCAATGTGGGCACAAGAACAAATGGATATAAACTGGACGCTAGGAAGTTTAGACTTGAAATTAGACGAAGGTTTCTAACCATTAGAGGAGTGAAGTTCTGGAACAGCCTTCCAAGGGGAGTAGTGGGGGCAAAAGACATATCTGGCTTTAAGACTAAGCTTGATAAATTTATGGAGGGGATGGTATGATGGGATAGCCTAATTTTGGCAATTAATTTAGCAGTTGATCTTTAATTATCAGCAGGTAAGTATGCCCAGTGGTCTGTGATGGGATGTTAGATGGGTTGGGATCTGAGTTACTATAGAGAATTCTTTCCTGGGTGCTGGCTGGTGAGTCTTGCACACATGCTCAGGGTTTAACTGATCGCCATATTTGGGGTCGGGAAGGAATTTTCCTCCAGGGAAGATTGGCAGAGGCCCTGGAGGTTTTTTGCTTTCCTCTGCAGCATGGGGCAAGGGTCACTTGCTGGAGGATTCTCTGCAGCTTGAGGTCTTCAAACCACAATTTGAGGACTTCAGTAACTCAGACATAGGTTAGGGGTTTGCTATAGAAGTGGATGGGTGAGATTCTGTGGCCTGCATTGTGCAGGAGGTCAGACTAGATGATCATAATGGTCTCTTCTGACCTTAGTCTATGAGTCTATGAGAAATGTACCTGGGCTATACCCTGACCTCAACAAGCCACACCCCATCTGAGGTGTTGATTGAGCACTGCCAACAGCACTAGAAGCCCCCTTGCACTCAATGGGCCTGATTCCCTTCTCATTTAAACCAGTTTTACACCAGTATAACTCCATTGACTTTGGTAGAGTAATTTATTTACATCAATATAAGTGATAGGAGAATCAGCTTGGAGCAGGCAAGCAGCTGTATTATGGCTGCTGACTATGTGGGAACACAAAAGAAAATAATATCTAGCTCTTACAGTGCTTCACATCAATAGATCCCATAGCCCTTTACAAAGGAGGTCAGCATTAACCCCATGTAACCACTGCCTGCTCGGAGTGGCATTTTGTCCCCCTTTAGTGGTGGCTAGGCCAGCTAGAGAATGATGAGCCTGCTACAAGCTTGGTAAAGAGAGCTGTCTTTTAGGAGCCTCCACTGCCTGCCCTGCATTAAGCTCCAGAGGTCCCAGATTTGATCCCAGCTGTTTGCAGTTTACACTTTACAGCTGGCTTCCTATGTTATGGGAGTGCTACATAAGAGAGTACTGGTATGTGTCTATAATGGTTTTAAAGAGCAACATCTATTGGCATATAAGACTATGTAGCATTGTTCATAAGTTGTAGGTTCAATACAGTTGTTTATGCACTGCAAGTGGCTTCCCAAGTGCAGCTCTTAGCACCGGGCCCTTGGTAAATCCAGTGTTGCCAGCTGTCATGATTTCTTCATGAGATTTCTGATAGTTGGTGTATTTCTAAAATCCCCAGCTCCTGGAGTCATATGAATATGTGAGGGTATTTATTTTTCATTTAACAAAATAATTTTCTAACCCTTAAGGGTGCAGACAAAAGCTAGAAAAGGTAACCTACATGCACCCTAAAGATTAGGGTGGGAGGGAAGTAAACAGGTATTAGTTTTAAAATCTCATGATTTTGGCAGCCTGACTCATGGTTTTTGAACATCTAGGGTTTGCAGTATTGTGAACCTGTACTGGGACAGCCATAGGTTAGCCCTGAAATATTTGATGTACCTTTATGCTGCCATGAAGATGCAAAGGTGAAAGTAGTCATTTTAAAATATCATCAATAATAAAAACTTACCATGAATGAAGGGACTTTTCTTGAACCTTAAAAGCCCGATTCTAGTGATGCCACATACATTTCTTTTGGTTTTCACTTTTCCCTTTTCCCTTGCCTAGAATTTGTCAGAAGTACTAAAAAGTATCCATGATATAAATGGCAGGTCATTAACCTACAGGGGGAGGGGGAGGTGATAAGCCAAGGACAGCTATAATCTTTCAGACCAATCAGGCAGAGACCGCTGCAGCTTTTTAACAGTTGAAGGGAAGGCAGATGCCACAAAAAAATTGCTCATTTACATACATGGTTGGGTGCCTGACAAGAAATTAGGTGAATTTCTGACACATCGTCCTGTTATATGGAATATTTACAAGACAAAAGCTTCTTTACATCCTAGACATATTTTACCCTCAGGGTGAGTAAGTTGTAATAGATGAGGTTAAAAATAAACATGTTGATGGGTTTTTTTGCATTCCAGGATAACCAGACATGTCTGCTTTTCATTCAGTGAATAGGGGCTGCTAACAGGGAGTTGCGCAAGGGAGTTCTCCAGGTGAAGGAGGAGCAAATACAGCATCTGTGGGGTAAGTGACTATCTGTAGTGTGTGTTTGTTTGTGTTTGGGGGTTACTTGCTGTGTGCTGAGCTTGTGTTTGTCAGTCTGTTTGTTTGGTTGTTTGAAGGACCGTGTGCTCTGGCTGGCAGTTGGAGGCCGTGAGCTTCAAAGGAAGGTTTGAAAGCTCGAAGCCTCTGGTAATTGGCTGAGCCTTAATCAGTGGGCGGGGCATTCACTCAGGCCAGGGCTTTATAAAGCCGCGCACAAGCGACCAGGGAGCTTTGCGACCAGGGGCTGCTAACAGGGAGTTTCGCAAGGGAGTTGGGAAGGGAGTGGGAGTCCCTTGCCGGCCCTAACCCCTTCCCTGTAGTCCCCTTAAGCCTATAAACCGAACTACATTCCAAAACCTCTTTCTGTAAACCACCCTTCCATTAACTAGGAGACAATGCAGGCAGAAGCCCAGCAGCAGAGTGAGGGCTATCCAGTTTATTGCACTGAGTGTTGCATGTATGATTACCTGCCCTGTGGGCGGGTGGCGTATGTGTGCAGTCGGTGCAAGGAGCTCCTGGCCCTCAGAGACCATGTACGGACTTTGGAGGCCAGGGTGGCGGAACTGGAGGAGCTAAGAGAGGCAGAGAGGTATGTTGATGAGGCTTTCCGGGACACTGTAGAATTATCCCACCTCCGCTCAGACAGCCCCTGTGCTGTTGAGGAGGAAGAACGGCCCAGGGAAGCAGAGCAGTCAATGGGAGCAGAGGGAAACCTTCCCGTAGTTGGGACCCTCCTTCCAGATGGTGCTGGGGTTGCCTCTCACACTGAGGTTGCCTCTCCGGGGGAGGGAACTCCAGTTTCTAGGAAAAGGCAGGTGTTGATAATGGGAGATTCGATTATTAGAAACGTACATAGCTGGATTTGTGATGACCAGGAGAACCGTATGGTGACTTGCCTGCCTGGTGCGAAGGTTGCGGATCTCTCGAGGCATCTAGAGAGACTTATGTGTAGTGCTGGGGAGGAGCCGGTGGTCGTGGTACATGTAGGTACCAATGACGTAGGGAAGGGTAGGAGAGATGTCCTGGAAGCCAAATTTAGGCTGCTAGGGAAGAGACTGAAATCCAGGACCTCTATGGTGGCATTCTCAGAAATGCTCCCAGTTCCACGCACAGGGCCAGGTAGGCAGGCAGAGCTTCAGAGTCTCAACGCGTGGATGAGACGATGGTGTAGAGAGGAGGGGTTCACGTTCATTAGGAACTGGGGAAACTTCTGGGATGGGAGGAGCCTATACAGGAGAGATGGGCTCCACCTAAACCAAAGTGGAACCAGATTGCTGGCACTAAACATTAAAAAGGTTGTAGAGCAGTTTTTAAACTAGGAGATGGGGGAAAGCCAACTGCTGCAGAGGAACGTGTGGATCGGACACAGACTTCTCTTAGGGGAGAGTCTGATGATAGAGAATCTCCAGGTTATAGTCAGGAGCAGAGGACTGAAGAGTATAATGTAAGGGCCGGATCAGATGATAAACAGTCACATAAAAAAGAATCTGGCACATCAGAAAAAGGCAGGCTAATAAACAGGGACAAGTTTTTAAAGTACTTGTACACAAATGCCAGAAGTCTAAATAATAAGATGGGTGAACTAGAGTGCCTTGTGATAAAGGAGGATATTGATATAATAGGCATCACAGAAACCTGGTGGACTGAGAGCAATCAATGGGGGACAATCATTCCGGGGTACAAAATATATCGGAAGGACAGAATAGGTCATGCGGGGGAGGAGTGGCACTATATGTGAAAGAAAGTGTAGATTCAAAAGAAGTAAAAATCTTAAGCGAATCCACATGTTCCATAGAATCTCTATGGATAGAAATTTCATGCTCTGGTTAAAATATAACATTCGGGATCTATTATGGACCACCTGACCAGGACAGTAATAGTGATGATGAAATGCTAAGGGAAATTAGAGAGGCTATCAAAATTAAGAACCCAATAATAGTGGGGGATTTCAATTATCCCCATATTGACTGGGAACATTTCACTTCAGGATGAAATGCAGAGATAAAATTTCTCGATACTTTAAATGACTGCTTCATGGAGCAGCTGGTATGGGAACCCACAAGGGGAGAGGCAACTCTAGATTTAATCCTGAGTGGAGCGCAGGAGCTGGTCCAAGAGGTAACTATAGCAGGACCGCTTGGAAATAGTGACCATAATACAATAGCATTCAACATCCCTGTGGTGGGAAGAACACCTCAACTGCCCAACACTGGCATTTAATTTCAAAAGGGGGAACTATACAAAAATGAGGGGGTTAGTTAGACAAAAGTTAAAAGGTACAATGACTAAAGTGAAATCCCTGCAAGTTGCATGGGCCCTTTTTAAAGACACCATAATAGAGGCCCAACTTCAATGTATACCCCAAATTAAGAAAAACAGTAAAAGAACTAAAAAAGAGCCACCGTGGCTTAACAACCATGTAAAAGAAGCAGTGAGAGATAAAAAGACTTCCTTTAAAAAGTGGAAGTCAAATCCTAGTGAGGCAAATAGAAAGGTGCACAAACACTGCCAACTTAAGTGCAAGAGTGTAATAAGAAAAGCCAAAGAGGAGTTTGAAGAACAGCTAGCCAAAAACTCCAAAGGTAATAACAAAATGTTTTTTAAGTACATCAGAAGCAGGAAGCCTGCTAAACAACTAGTGGGGCCCCTTGACGATCAAAATACAAAAGGAGCGCTTAAAGACGATAAAGTCATTGCAGAGAAACTAAATGGGTTCTTTGCTTCAGTCTTCACGGCTGAGGATGTTAGGGAGATTCCCAAACCTGAGCTGGCTTTTGTAGGTGACAAATCTGAGGAACTGTCACAGATTGAAGTGTCACTAGAGGAGGTTTTGGAATTAACTGATAAACTCAACATTAACAAGTTACCGGGACCAGATGGCATTCACCCAAGAGTTCTGAAAGAACTCAGATGTGAAGTTGCGGAACTATTAACTAAGGTTTGTGACCTGTCCTTTAAATCGGCATCGGTACCCAATGGCTGGAAGTTAGCTAATGTAACGCCAATATTTAAAAAGGGCTCTAGAGGTGATCCCGGCAATTACAGACCGGTAAGTCTAACGTCGGTACCGGGCAAATTAGTCAAAACAATAGTTAAGAATAAAATTGTCAGACACATAGGAAAACATAAACTGTTGAGCAAAAGTCAACATGGTTTCTGTAAAGGGAAATCGTGTCTTACTAATATATTAGAGTTCTTTGAAGGGGTCAACAAACATGTGGACAAGGGGGATCCGGTGGACATAGTGTACTTAGATTTCCAGAAAGCCTTTGACAAGGTCCCTCACCAAAGGCTCTTATGTAAATTAAGCTGTCATGGGATAAAAGGGAAGGTCCTTTCACGGACTGAGAACCAGTTAAAGGACAGGGAACAAAGGGTAGGAATTAATGGTAAATTCTCAGAATGGAGAGGGGTAACTAGTGGTGTTCCCCAAGGGTCAGTCCTAGGACCAATCCTATTCAATTTATTCATAAATGATCTGGAGAAAGGGGTAAACAGTGAGGTGGCAAAGTTTGCAGATGATACTAAACTGCTCAAGGTAGTTAAGACCAAAGCAGATTGTGAAGAACTTCAAAAAGATCTCACAAAACTAAGTGATTGGGCAACAAAATGGCAAATGAAATTTAATGTGGATAAATGTAAAGTAATGCACATTGGAAAAAATAACCCCAACTATACATACAATATGATGGGGGGCTAATTTAGCTACAACGAGTCAGGAAAAAGATCTTGAAGTCATCGTGGATAGTTCTCTGAAGATGTCCACGCAGTGTGCAGAGAATGTTACTCTAAGTGTCAGATATTAGGCTAGACATGTAATCGCTCTCATCACTGGGACTGAGTAATCAATTCAAGGTTGAGAATGTTTTAATTTAAGCCTCTTCGGATAAAAGCACAGTGATAGATGATGTTTCTTGCATTTATCTTCTTTTCAAATATGGTGAGAAATAGTGGGAAAAAATGCTATTTGAAGCTAGGAAGGTAACTTGTCTAGAACAAAGCTACAGCTCAGTCTTAACTGGACTGGAACATATGAGAGCAGGCAAACCTTGACTCAAAAAAGCAAACAGGATGTTAGGAATCATTAAAAAGGGGATGGAGAATAAGACTGAGAATATATTATTGCCCTTATATAAATCCATGGTACGCCCACATTTCGAATACTGTGTACAGATGTGGTCTCCTCACCTCAAAAAAGATATTCTAGCACTAGAAAAGGTTCAGAAAAGGGCAACTAAAATGATTAGGGGTTTAGAGAGGGTCCCATACGAGGAAAGATTAAAGAGGCTAGGACTCTTCAGCTTGGAAAAGAGAAGACTAAGGGGGGATATGATAGAGGTATATAAAATCATGAGTGATGTTGAGAAAGTGGATAAGGAAAAGTTATTTACTTATTCCCATAATACAAGAACTAGGGGTCACCAAATGAAATTAATAGGCAGCAGGTTTAAAACAAATAAAAGGAAGTTCTTCTTCATGCAGCGCACAGTCAACTTGTGGAACTTCTTACCTGAGGAGGTTGTGAAGGCTAGGACTATAACAATGTTTAAAAGGGGACTGGATAAATTCATGGTGGCTAAGTCCATAAATGGCTATTAGCTAGGATGGGTAAGAATGGTGTCCCTAGCCTCTGTTCGTCAGAGGATGGAGATGGATGGCAGGAGAGAGGTCACTTGATCATTGCCTGTTAGGTTCACTCCCTCTGGGGCACCTGGCATTGGCCACTGTCGGTAGACAGATACTGGGCTAGATGGACCTTTAGTCTGACCTGATACGGCTGTTCTTATGTTATGTTCTTAATAGTAGAATCTATCTCAAACTGTCAGTATGCAGTATAAAATGTGTAGAACTAAAGGAACCCTTGTCGTAACATTTTGGAGGTGGAGCGGCTGTCTACTTTCCCAACATCTTCAGTTTAAATGTTATTTCTAGCAAACTACAGGGATAAAAACATCTCAAAATACAATCTTTAGTTTGGGGGTTGGGGGAGAGAAAGCGGGGAAGGTCTTGTATTTCAAAGAATGAAAAATGGTGCTGCCACTCCTTATGGGAATCATAACACCCATGCAAAGATGTGCATACCTTCAGCTGGTGACATGCACCCATTATCAGTGAGTACAATCTGGTTCCCAGTGATTAGAAGTAGAGACAGGTCCAAAACAAAACCATTGATCTGAACCCCTCAGACTCTCTGGTAGTTTTGTTGGAACCTCAGGGCAAGCATCTGGCTTTAGACTGAATGAAAACCAAATGTGTGAGCACCTGCAAACTTTGGAGAAATATGGACCCACATTTGGTTCCTGATCCAATCTTTGCACCTGAGTCCCATCTCCAGTTAACAGAACCTTGGAATTTCTCTTGGTGGAGTTTGAAGAAGGAACTCTGGACACACTGGAAGTGATTAGAAACTGTGGACCCAATCCGAAGCATCTTCTGGAAGCTGATTTCATTTCTGCATTAAAATGGGAGTTGTGGTCACTCAGTACCTTGCAGGATCAAGCCCTATAATTTTATCATGGTGGAAAATGCCTCCCTGGCTATTTTCAGACCTGCCAAGATCGTCACTTTCCAAGACATTTTGGATATTGTACAAAGTACTGGGTAAAGTTACCTAGCACCAGATTCTGTTTTCTAACACCTTGTAGTTCTGGCTGTCAGAATGGCAACAAAGTGTCTGCCCCATCCCTTACGTTCATCATGGTTTCTGACTGACCAGAGGAGGACACTGGGTAGGAGTGGGGAGCAGTCATGGGATGAGGATAGCTTCCATGTTACCCAAATCAGCTCCCTCCCTCAGCGCTAACCTATATCCAATTGGAACTGAGAACTGTCAGACCCCTATCTCTAGTCATCTGCTCCTTCCATGGGGATTCTCCATCTTGATTCAGCCATAAATACCTCCCCATATCTCTGGTAAGTGAGAGGTTGACCAAGCAGCAACTGTTTGAGGAAGAGTGCCAGGAGTAGAACAGAAGTGTCAGCAACTGGGGAAAGAGGAGACAAGGGTCATTCATTAGGGATGAGGCCATGTTGTTGGAGTTGACTGCTGTACCCTCCAGCCAGAGCCGCTAGCCATCAGGTAGTAATGTGATGTAGCTGCTATTCCATGGCTCCAGCAATGCATTTATTGCATCATAGGCGTGGGCTGGGAGTGATTCCTCCAGCTGGGCACATGAACCACTTGGTGCACCAAACTGGCTCTGCCTTACACTCTGGCTGAAAGGGCCTGACTGTATGTTCACTGCATGGTGATTTCTCAGTACCCATTCAGTATGCAAATCCCTGAACTCTGACTGGCTCTTTTGTTTGATATTATTTGTATTTCATTAGTATGCAGAGGCCCCACCACAGGAGCAGGCTCCATTGTTCCAGAGTCAGTTGCTAGTTATTAAAACAAGATAAGTTGTATTTATTGCCTGATTATTGCATGTTTTTTTGACAATATGAATTTAAGACCATCTAAAAGTATGAAGAATGGACTGGTGGGTGCTTATTACCATAAACTGAATGGTAGAATAATTGTGGATCTGAAGGCTCCTGAATACTAACTAATCCCAGCTAGGATTTTCAGGCGTGATAGCATCTGATATAACAGAGCTCTCCCTTCACAGGAACATTCAAAGCTGACTTCTAACAGGTGTATACTCTTCACACATACATGGATATTCTTAAGGGCAAACTGAAATGCTTTTTAAGAGTGACTCTGTTGGAAGTGAAGTAAATTTTCCACTGACTTGAAAGGGAGCAGGAGCAGGTTCTAGATATATAAATCTGTTTAAGATCCTAAGCTATTAGGACTGAAATTCACCCCTGTGCAGAGGGCTTGCATTAAGCATGTATTCATCAATTAAGTCCCACTCAAGCCCTTAACATAGGGCTTAGATATCATACAGCTGGCTCTTTGCATGGGGTGAATTTCGTGGCTTTTTTTTTTAAAGAAACAACCTTATGAAATGCATAAGGCTATTTTTTCCTCTTTTACACGAGTGCATTCTCTATTGAACATGATTGAGGGGTGTGTGTGAGAATGACACTAACTGATGGGAATTTAGCCTGAAATTATTTTAAATTACAATAAAATGACATTCTCATTTGTTATTTACCTACTTTTGAATGTGAAACATCAGTGATAACTGACTTTCTCTATTTAATGTAATCTGTACCTACATGCTAAAAATAGCTCTGTTCAATAGTTGTGGGCTACCCTGCTTCCACAAATATAAAAAAAAGGTAGTTATTGCTGAGCTACAGAATCTCCAAAGAAGAGAGATGGGGGCAGATTTTCAAAGGCACAAAGTAGTAGTGAAATGTATAACTCCTAACTGTGCCTTTGAGAAACTCCCTAGAATGAATAGCATTATTCATTAGTATTTCCTGCTCATCCTAGTGGTGAATCCCATGCTTGCTGCATATGATATAAAGTAACAAGAAAAAATTATATATTCTTACACCACCGATTTATGCTCTCTCCACCTGTCCCTTTTAAATCGTCAACTTATTATGGACTGTGATCTATTTAGCACAATAAAATTAAGGATTTGATACATACTGACAAAAGCAAGAGACTTTTTTGTCTGAGCCACAGGGATAGCCTGGCCATATATATAATTTATTTGATGAAATGTTGCTGTTTGTCAAATTATTGAATGAATGGTATTTGGCTACGCCGAGAGGTGATTGAATGCTACCTAAAATATTCCCTGAACACAGTATTCCATGTGAAGTGACAAATATTGTCAATAACATATTTGACTATTTGAGCAGCTCTGTGCAGAGATTAAGTAGCTTGCCCAAAGTCACAACAGCTCACCAAATGTCAGCCAACAAACTCAAAGCAAACAAACCCATTTTCTTTTCTATTCCTTTGTCTCTGTTCCTCAGCACAATCCATTTTTATTATAAATATAATTCTGACAAAAGACAAACCCTCTGGTGTATCTTTATGAATCATAGAAATGATTGAAAGTGGAGAACAAGGGAAGAGGATAAGATAAAATAGTCAGATTAGCAGAGCATGGTCAGAGGGTTGACCTTGGTTGTGAAGGGCTTCTATAGTACCTTGGTGGGTGCTATAGAAAAAACTTGACTAGATGAAATGGAGCAAGGAAAGAAAGCAGAAGAAGGACCCGAGAGGGAGGGAAGGAAGGACCTGAGAGAGGACTGAAGAAAGGAAGGAAAGAATAAAACCAGATCAGAAAGAGAACTCCCCCACTGCTCCTAAGAATAATCCTCTTAGAGAATTCAGTGTAGTTTTTGCAATCATTCTGTCTCAGTTCTTTGTTCATTACCTCAGTTATTCATGTCATAGATCTCTGGCAAGAAACAAAACAACCCTCTCAATTTTTCAAGCCACAAAGTGTGTCTGGGAAAAAGGTGCCCTTTCCCATACCTACTCTATCCCATAGCCTCTCTCTCTTACAGCACTCCAGTGTCTGGCACTCTGCCATTTCAGACTAAGATTCCTCTGTACTGCTAAGAATCACAGAGCAAACAGGAATCCAAATGCCTTTGTTTGTGAAAACAATACATTTTTGTTTCCACTGAACTACAAGGCAAACAGAAATTGGGTATGTTTGTGAGTGGTTTTGTGTAAATGTACCTTTCAGCAAGCCACTTGCCAATGAATCAATGTTAATATTTTGCCACCCTCAGAATTTAAAGTTACCTTCTGAAAATGGTGTGTAATAGAAGATCAGTTTCAAGTATTCTAGTGGGTGAAACAGTGTTATCTACTCCAACCTCCCCACCCTATCTTGGGAATCAAACTAGTTTAAAGAGTTTGCAGGGAAAGGGGAGGAAAACTGCATAACCATGCTCTCCACCCCCACTGCAAATATGCTTCTTATTCTATGAGTGACCCCTTGAAGTTCCACCCACTTTCTCTCCTGGCTCCTGCTGCGGCCCCTACTGTAGCAGCCACAGGGCACAGCTCACCTGCACCTAGCTGGAAACTCAGGTGGTTGTTTACCAGCCATTTTAAGCCTCTCATCTCTGTCTGTGGACTTGCTTAGCTTCATCCTAGGTGGTACCAACTGATGTTCCCATCTGTGAGATAGAAAGGGGGTGTTTTCAGGGTGTTGAGTGCCAAGTAATTTTATCCCCGTAGCAGGGTGCTGGTGCAAAGGCACCTAATTAGCCCCCTGCTCAGCCAGCCCCAGTCAGGGGAAATAGATTGGGGCTGGGGAAAAGTCTGGTGCCTGGCCTTCAGAACTGGCTGCGCCTGAGGGTTCAAGGGCTATAAAGGCTGGCTGGCAGCCAGAAGAAGAGGGGAATGGCCAGGGGAAGGTCAGTCCCCAGGCTAAGGGCAGACTCTGTGCGGAAGAGGAGATTGTAAGGCCTGCAAGCTGTACATAGTATATCACCGGTGGTGGGAGAACCTGGTGTAAATAAAGCCACGGGTGCTGAAGAACTAGAGGCCTCTCTGAGTTTTATTGGGGCCGCCAGTGGGTCCCAGGAAGAGGGGCGGGGCAGAGGACCTGTTACAATCCTCAACGTTTCTCTAGCCTATACCTTTGTAGCAATAAGTATTGGTATGCTCCATTCTCTCTCAATGCCAATTCAATGAGGAAACTCCCACTATTTTTGTCATAAGGAATTCTTTGCCAGGCCTTAGGGAAAACCACAATTAAAGACAACCAAAACAATTACAAACTATGACTGTTTTACTGGTAAAGAAAGGAAAAGAAAATATTAAAACAAACCAGAGCACACACAAAATAAAGTCACTTCAGTTACAATCTTTTCTGTATAGCTCTGTAGTGAACTTTCAGAAGATATTACACCTTTGAGAAGCAATCTACCCTTACAGGGGAGCAAAGTACTTTATTTCCAAAATTAGTAGTGGGTCCTGTCTTGATGTATCCTAGATAACAAAACAATTTGCTGATGGATACAAGAATTTTCTTTAAAGACAGGTGAGTCTTGTTTGATTTATCATGGATAACCTAAACATTTTACTCACCTTTGCCCACTTATAATCCTAACCAAGGCCTATGAAATCAAAGAAAGTGTTTAAAACAGTAACTTAAAAGAAGCTAGTCAGAGTTATCTTGAGACAGGCAAATCAATGAACATCAAGAATCTTAAATCCAAACTAAATCCCACTATATCCCTCTGTTTACCAAGGCATAGCCTATATCGCCTCTCCAGGAATACAGTATCTAAACAATTTGGTGTTTAACAGAAAAATGTTGTTTTAAGTGACAATGGCATTTCAATATCCCATTAAAATTATTACAAGAAAAAATTAAATCTAATTCCTTGGCAGTGCTTTGTAACTTCATCTCACCCACAATAGTGTAGTCTGAGTACTGTCATGATACTGCAGAAACAGTGCTGAAGTGGACTGGTGCGTCTTCTGTGTGCTGTGTTATAGCCTCTTAAGATGGATTTATCAGGAACAAATCATGCCAAACCAACCTAATTGTCATCTTTGACAAGTTTACTGGCCTAGTGGATGTGGGAGAGCAGTAGACAGGCTATATCCTGATCTTAGTAAAAATGTTGACCTAGTCCCTCATGACATTCTGATAAGCAAACTAGGGAAAGTTTTTGGTTTTAGATGTAATTCCTATAAAGTGGCTGTACAACTGGTAGAAAAAACATACTCAAAAGATGATTATCAATGTGTTGCTGTCAGACTGGGAGATGTATCTAATGGGGTGCCACAGGGCTCAGACCTGGGTCCAGTACTATTCAATGCTTTCATTTCTGATTGGGAAACACTGCTCTACTCCATTATCCAAAACTTGGGACGTCGCTTGCATAGGGAAAGCCCCTGGTGGGCTGGGCCAGTTTGTTTACCTGCTGCATCCGCAGGTCTGGCTGATCGCGGCTCCCACTGGCCACGGTTCACTGCTCCAGGCTAATGGGGGCTGCGGGAAGCAGCGCGGGCTGAGGGGCATACTGGCCGCCACTTCCAGCAGCTCCATTGGCCTGGAGCAGCGAACCGCAGCCAGTGGGAACTGCGATCGGCCAGACCTGCGGATGCGGCAGGTAAACAAACCGGCGCAGCCCGCTACGGGCTTTCCCTACGCAAGCGGCGTCCCAAGTTTGGGAAACACTGGAGTAGAGAATGCTCTTATAAAATTTGCATTTGACACCAAGTTGGGAGGGTTGCAAGCACTCTGGAAGACAGGATTAAAATTCAAAAAGACCTTGACAAATTGGAGAATTGGTGTGAAATCAACAAGATGAAATTCAATACAGACCAATGCAAAGCACTGTATTAAGGAAGGAAAAATCAAATGCACAAATTATAAGTGGAGAATAACTGGGTAATTGCTAAAAAGGATCTGGGGGCTATAATGAATCACAAAGTAAATGTGAGTCAACAATGAGATACAGTTGTGAAACAGGCTAATTTCATCCTGGGATGTATTCACAGGAGTATCATATGTAAGTCACAGGAAGTAGCTGTCCTGCTCTACCCAGCACTGGTGAGGCCTCAGCTGGAATACTGTGTCCAGTTCTGGGTCACGTGCTTTAGGAATGATGTGAATAAATTGGAGACCAACAAAAATGATGAAAAGTTTAGAAAATTCGACTTAAGGAGGACAAGTTAAAAATTAAGCCTGTTTAGTTTTTGGGAAAAGAAGAATGAGGGCACACAAGTCTTCAAATATGTTAAGGGCTGTCATAAACAGGATGGGAATGAATTGTTCTTCACATCCAATGAAGGTAGAACAAGAAATAATGGGCTTAATCTGCAGCAAGGGAGATTTAGGTTAGAACATTTTTTCCCCTGCTATCTAACCATAAGAATAGATAGGTACTGGAAAAGTTACATAGAGCAGTGGTTCTCAGCCTTTTTTCATTTGTGAACCCCTATACAATTTTGAATGGAGGTGGGGACCCCTTTGGAAATCTTAGACATGGGCTGCAGACCACAGGCTGAGAACCAATGACCTAGAGAGGTTGTGATACCAGTCAGCTTTGAGTTCTTGGGGAACCAGGGTGCAGTATCCAGCCTGACTCACGAAATACACCCCCCACCCCCAGCTCTGCTTAAACCAAAACCCATCAGAGGGAAAAACTTGCAGAGAGCAGTGAAGGGCGTTGGGAGACACATCTAGACCCCTCCTGACAAGGGTGACAAGATTAAGACCTCTCCATTAGCATACAGAATGAAGAACAGAGACAACTCCTCTAGCCTCATCTGCATGAAAGATGGGACAGGGAGACATCTCAGTTTGCATACGGAATGGAGAACAGAGAACCGCACTGACCTCTGGGACCAGAAAAAGCAGGGAAGTACTGCATCATGGGAATCTCTGCTCCAGATGCTAATGATCCTACACCTGCACATACCCAGCTCAGCAATTATCAGACCAATTCTAGAAATGAATCCTTGATATCCACAATGCTGAAACTGCCTAGTTACATTGTGAACTCCCTGGAAGAAAACACCACCCATAGCCAAGAGTGATCAGCTCCTATTGTCTAGCCTAAAAAAAACCCTTGAGTCATCAGTTTACCCATAAACAAATCTAGTGTTCTCCCTTGAACCATTGTATTTTCTCTTACAAAAATCCCTACTCACCCTCCAGTCAGTGTTCTGATGCTTAGATCCAAACTAGGCATCAGTTCCACTGGGACTCCATATTCTCCTGACTGATCGTGCTGGGGACTCTGCCTGTCTCCTGCCCTCAGGACCCTGAACTACCACCATCACCTGGGAACCCCGACCAGTTCAAGCTTCAGGGAGCGGTGAGATTCCCCCTTCTCTTTCTCTGTCTCTCTCTGTTTTTCTTTCTAGCTTAGGTATTAAACTTTAATAATGTATGTTATGTTGGGTTAGCCCTCCTTGTGTAGTTATCACTATTAGTCAATAAATAACTTTTATGGTTAAGTTGGTTGCTTCTCTCTCTTGCTGAACTTTACTCTTCTGTGTTTTTAGCTTTTCCCCATTCACTCTACAGCAATGCTGCTTTTACCTAAGCTAAAGATCCCTGCAGCGCCCATAATACTGTGGGGTTTGCTCATCAAGTAGGTTACTGCTAGTACAATTGTGATGTGAGAGTGGGGATAGGGACGTGCTGAATCTGGGACGCATAAGGGTAACAGCTTGAAAGTGCTGCTTGAGCCAGTTCATGGAGCCCAGGGGCGTGTAAGGAGAGGCAGCTTGAGCTGCTTCCTCCAGCCCAGTGAGTCCAAAGACATATAAGGGGTCAGCTTGACAGTGCTGATTGACCCGGGCCGCTCAGACTTGCTCTGTTTGTGTGTGTATGTTTGTTCATCCAGTTCTGGGGCTGGAGGAACCCAGCCCTAGGGAACCTAGGACCTGCAGGATAGCTCCATTGGGAGGGGACTTGCAGAAGGGAGAAGTAGAGCTCCATATGAAAATACAAGGGACACAAGCAGTACATTGATAGAATTACAGGCCCCCCCGACCCGAAGAGTAACCTGAATAAATTAGCATACCCCAAAGTAACGGGCAAATCTGTTAACAGTTGTGGAATCCCTGTTGGAAATTTTTTTAAGAAGTTGGACAATCACCTGTCTGGGATGGTCTAAGTATATTTGGTCCTGCCTGAGCATAGGGAAAGTGGACTAGATAACTTCCATAAGTGCCTTCGAGCCCCACATTTCTATGATTCAATGATTCTTTTGTTTTTTCTTACCTGTTTTTTGGCAGCTGCTGTTTGATGCACAGGATGAGCTGTGAAGAGTGCTGTAAAATTAAGGAGGGGAGCAGAGAGTTTCTTGTTCAATTAAAGGGGTTTTATAACCCTTATGTTTCCGATAATTTCACCGCAGGAGGAAAATATATCTCTTCCAGGGTTGGTTAGATTCAAATTAGTTGTTGTCATCCTTTCATTGGTTCACTACTTTCATAGGCTGATCTTAGCAACATCTTCAGTTCGTGAATGTATAGGCTGTTGATGCATATACAGTAGGGTTGTAATTTTTCCTCAACTTAATTGTTATACTGTTCTGGTCTTTGTAGTGAGAAATTCTTTAGAGTTTTAACTCCTTCTTTTATTTAGTCCATTTTCTGAGATATTCCTTTAGTTCCATCAGTGTTTAATCAGGGTTGAAATTCTGTTTCAGATAAGTCCAAACACTCTTATTTTCTAAATAAAAGTTTTTCAGTTCTCAAAATAGTCTTTTTAAACTTAATCAATTCTTAAAGAGCATCTTTAATTTACATAGTCCTTCAAAAAGCTCATGGAGTATAGTACTGCTCAGCGTTGGAGCTGGGTGAATATTGGCAATTACAAAAAGGTGGAGGGTGGGGGATTTGTTTTGGGTCAGACCAGAAATGAAAAGTTTTGAAAAATCATATTAAAAAAAAATAATTTGGGATTGAACAAAACATTTTGTTTTGGCAAAATCAATGTTTTGCTTTGCTTTTGACAATTTTTAAATGTTTAAATTTAAAAAAAAAATAAAATGAAAGGAAATTTTCAAACAAAAATTTGTTTCCAACTGAAAAATCAAAACATTTTGATTTTTTTAAACAAAATATTCAGCAAAACTGAGTTTGCTAAACATTTCAGTGTTGCTCAATGTGCATTTTTCACTGAAAAGTTTTTTCGGCAAAATTTCACCCAACCCTAATAAGCTGGAATAAGGGTTGTAGTATTACACCCAAAATGTATGTTGCACAAAAATGTACATTTTAATAGACATTTATATCTAAAGATCATTCTATCATTATTCAACTTGGTTTTGATGCACATATAAAAAGCATTTAACTGACTTGTTCTTCTACCTGTCATGTAAAATAACCAAAATGCTGTTGGATAACATTTTCAAAGGTGACTAAGTTACTAATGTAAGGCTTTCTGGACCACCAAATAGGCCCTCAGCTAACCTTATGAACCTAGCAAAGCAAACAACCACTGCTTGCTGTAGCTGACACAACCACTGCTGACTCCAGAGTTCATCTCCAAGGAACAGGTTTATGTCAGCATAGGCACAGAGTGCACACCCCAGTGATCAAGATATGTCAAGCCAATGATCTGGCTGAGTATTTACAAACAAGGTTGTACCTAAACAAAGACTTAAGTCTGTGTACCCTCAAGATAACAACCTGCATTATATCAACAGCCCTTCTGATTATTACATCATAATGATTTATATCTGATCATAGATATTGTTCGTTTCTGCATTACATATTATTGTATTAGTTATAGATGGTTATGCACTTGCTTATGTGAAACACTAACCAGTATGCGATATATACACACTATATGATCCATTAAATACACTTAGGCCCTTACCATGAGGAACGTTCAGCTAATCACTGTCTCACCTCCTTACAACTTAGATGCTCAAGTCAATGCATATATCAGAGGGGCTTAGGCACATAGGATTAGATTCTTAAAAGTATTTAGGTGCCAGAAGATGCAAATGGGTGCCTATTGGGAGTTTCAAAAGCACCTAAGCTTCTGACGTTCATTGGATTCCATGACATCTAGGTGCTTTTGTAAATTCCATTAGATGCCTATCCACATCTTTAGGCACCTTTAAATATCTGGCCCCTTAGAAAATCTTACCCATTACCTTTTCTTTCTAAACCATAAGTTTGGTTATATAGAGAGATTTATTCTTTTAATTTTAAAAATGCCCCACTGCATTTCTTGTGTAATGGCTATGTTACAATTCACGGGTTAAATCAGTGTACTTCTGTAGGGAATTCTGAGACTTAACCAAAAGTACAACAATGAAAATGCTGCTTTGTTTTGCATAACTTTGATTTCACTCCGGGTATTGTGGAAAAAAAACTGTTTCGTTCAACTCTGGTTATGACCATTGTAAATGGGAAATTCCTCATGCTGCAGTCAGCTGGGCTGCACTGCAGCAAATCCTCTAGAACATTATCTGCCATACAGTTCATGAGTGCAGCCCAGAAAAATTCCAGCAAGTGCTCATCATACAGTTCAACAGGCTTCATCATAGCACACTGCATAACTTTGGCAAATTGTTCTTTTTGTGTGTGTGTGGGCTCATCCATCACTTTAAAATATTTAGTTTTAAATCTAATAGAACAAAAAGGGGCTGATGGGGGAAGTTTGGCAGAAAGAAGTATAGTCTAAATACATACTGTTCATAAAACCAAAGCAGGATTTAACAAAGTCTTGTTTCTTCAGGTGTAGAATATTATCTACTACCTTGCCATGGTCATGGCAGATTTGCTGTCACTCTCACTTAAGGAAGTATGTTAGTATTTTACTCTGTACAGTAGTTACCATGGTTTCACTATAATAGCTAGTTAGAATTTTCAGGGCTGTTGTGCGCTTAAAGAAAGAGAAGGCCAGGGTAGTTTTACTATAGTGTCTTTATCTTGAGTACATATGCACTTGAGCTCTTTATCTGTCTGATATTGTATATCTGCTGACACTGCATTTATGACTTACTGTAAAACGTAATATTGATAACAAAAGCTGTTTGTGTAATGGTTTTCTATAAATCATGCAAAGCTTTCAAACATTAAAGTTGACATAATACCTTACCAGGCTCCACTGTCGATTGTGAGTTTCAGAACAGGGAGATTTTAAAAAATAACTCTCCTGTGTAATGCAAAATTTGCCTGTATCTCTGTCCTGTGAGTGATATCACAAGAGAACATTGCCCTCTGGTGTCACAATTTGGTGACTTTGCTCATTTTCCCCACTGATCTTTCCCTCCCCCTATTTTTCTTCCTTTGTATTCAACGCGACAGTACCAAAAGCGGTAGTGCATAAGCATGCATGTGTGAAAGATGAGAGGGTTTCATTCACATTTAGACTAAGACCTTTTCACATCTCTGACAATGTAAACGGGCCTTAAAGTGATCAATTTACATTTTCACCAGAGTGGTAAAAAGTGGCCTTAGGGAAAATGCCAACTGGGTTTCTGCAAGTTTGGCGATATTGTCAGATATTTGATTTTTATTCCTTTCTGTGTGACAGGGTAGGGTGATTAATATTATACCTTGTGGTAGATAGTTTAGTAACACATTTAGGGTTAAATCCTACCTGGCCAAATGAAGCAGAGATATAGCCTGTTCATTCTCTACTACTGGAATCCTTCGAGTTCTTTATGGCAAGTCACATGGATGTGCTGGGAACTGCACTTTGCTCTAGTACCAAGCACTAGCAAAGTGCCCCCCTGGTTAGCACTCACTACAGATTGGCGCATACCTGGCAACCTGGAAACGGAATTGATAGTGACTACAGGGATGAACATCCACAGTGCATGCCTCTTTTGGCACATGCTGCGTGGACTAATGTGTTGGCTTACTATCTTTTAACACGCTCCTTCCTTGTTGGTTGTATGAGGCGAAAAGGCTCCTTGCAGCTGCTCCCCCAAAAAGTATAGTTCATCAGCAGTCAAGTAATAGTAGTCTGTAAACTTTGTTAGATTTCCAAAATTAGGCCAGAATGAGTTAAGAGTCCCCATTGTGCTCATTCGGCAGAGGATATGAGTCCATTACAGCTTGCAGCTGGAGAGTCTGGCAATTTAACTCAAGTTGTAGAGATTCGAGTTTTCAACTCTTCAGTCCCTGGTGTCAGTCCAAAATGGTTGTCATCATACAACTACGGACATTTCTGTTTTACAGAGTGAGACTAGCTATTACTCATGCAGAACATGGACCTGCCTGGTGAGGTAACCTTGATGACTCCAATTTGGGATCATCTGAGGGATCAAAATCTCTAGCTGCATGGAGCAAGACAAGAAAAAGGGTCATGCCATTTTCCTTCAACTTGTGATTCATAGAGATAATAATGTTTGCACCTTAATTAAAATTAAACATTTCAGAAGCTCATTAAGGGTTCCAATTTGCCAGGGAATAATTGACAGCAGTGAAGAGAACAAACAATTCATTACCAAGCAACTGGTTCACCTCAAATGTGTAGACAAATGTAGTGAACTACAGAGCTACAATAATTTTGAAGATCACAAGGTGATGTGTGTGCATCAGTAAAATGAAAATTGGATGGTAGTTGCAGTTGTGTCCAATTGTGATGCTTATTTGTTGATGTTGACGAATGATTGGTAACTAGTTGTTGACTATTGATTGGAATATAGGCACTTCCTGAAGGTTTTCCTCCAATATACAATTACTGATGATCTGATCAGCTATTTTTCTTTCCAGTTAATTGCTAGGTTAATAAACTGCCTCTTTAATAAAACACAGCAAGTTGCTGCAAGGAAATGTAATTTGCACTCTTGGTGAGTCTAAAACTGGCAGCACTTTTACTGATCTTCATCTCATTTGTAATTGGCTCTTGTGTCAGCTTTGCTGCAAGTGGGAGCAGAGTGGAAGGCACAGGCACTTACTTTGGGAAATAAAAAGATATCAAAATCACATCAAAACCTGGATTTTGGGGAGAGATCCAAACTAGATTTGAGGGGAAAAGATTAATGAGAAAAAATCTAGAATGAAAAAGAATGTTTTGGATACAAGATAAAATGTAGAGAACAGAAAACAAAACAAACTATGCAAATCTCTTGAGGAAGGGAAGAGGGAGACAGGGAGTTATTGTCCATGCAAACATTTTAGAGAAGCCAGAAATGCAGTATGTCATGGTTCTAGTAGGATGAAGCTTTGAAAGAATACATAGCAGTAGCAATCCAAAGTGTTGCTAATCAGGGTACTGAATTCAATGACATGTCAGGAAATTGGACTTCTATGGTGACATGATGTGACCTGCATAATCAGCAGTGGAAGTGCACCACCAAAAATGTTCAGAGGCTAGTTTCCAGGCCAGGTGCAGAGGAAATTGCCAGGGATGAAATCCTGGCCTTGCTGAAGTCAATAGCAAACCTCCTACTGACTTCACTAGGGTCAGGATTCCCCCCCGCTATCTAATTACTGCTCTTTGAATGAATCTGCAGTCCACACACACACTATGGGTTATATCTGGAAATATTTCACCTATTTTCTAGGTGATTAGTGCAGCTGGTCTAAAAATGGAAACAATATTTTGCAGGAAAAATTTTTTGCAGAAGGGATGTCAACAATATTTCAAAAATTCATAAAATGTTAACCATCTCTAGTGATTAGTCTGCAGAGGGGTCCCCCTACAATTCTTTGTGTGAGAGAGAGAGAATGAGCCAGCCACTTTTTTTTTTTTTCATTTCTTTACCATTGCTAGGATCCCTGATAAAACTGGTCAGGTTTATATTATAGCTTATAAAAGTAATCTTTCTAAAAACTGTGGAGCTGAACATTGACTTCTCCAAGCAAGGGTCTTATGGATGTTTAGTGGCATCAATAACAATATGCACGAAGTCGACGTGCTCAAAATAGAGGAAAAATGTTGTTTGGAATGTGAGCTTTTGGGCCAAAAATTCTTTGTGTGTTCGTACAGTGCCTAGCACAATAGGGCTGTGATCCTCGTTATGCCTTTGGGCATTACCATAATACAAACAATAATTAGTCGGTCAGAGCCAGTTAGGTCTGACTACAATCAAGGGTTTTTCTCCGCTATGTTTTATCAGCAGACTGTGTATTAGAGTGTGCATTGTGTTACAGAGTACTGGTACAGACCTATTGGTCTTGCTTGAATAGTCGTATCCTGCTGTTGGGTACAGAGAGAAGACCCTAGCTTTCTAAAAGTTCATTTTCAAACTCAGATCCCACAGCTGACTTGGTACTTTTTAGAGACGTCCATCCTATATAACTTTGATAAGAATTTTTACATAGAAGTTTTGTCATCCAAGTGTTTTTCTGGATTCATTTAATTTGATAATGGCAGTCCCATACCAGTCTGGCTATTTGTATCCCGTATGTGTCTTTTGCACTCACTAATATTCCTAAAATAAATTTGTTTCCAAAGGCATCCAGTACCTTACCCTCACCAGTTATAAGGAGATGGTGAAGTGGAGACTAGTAAAGACAGGGCCAGATCCTCAGGTGGCATAAACTGGTGTAGCCCCATTGGAGTCTATGGAGCTATACCAATTTACATGGGCAGGTGATGTGACTCATCTTTAGCACTTTGTGGCTATAGCATCCAATGTTTACTGTCTGTTGATGGTTACTGTTACCAGCCCACATACACTGTAATGCATTCTACTGAATCTGGACTCTGATGTACAAAGACAGGCTTCTATCACCTTAAGCACAGCAGCATTTCCTCTGGTTTTCAGTGCAACTCTCTATATACACATGCACTAGCTGACAGCAGCCCTCCCTTTGGGCAGACCCAGCCATCCCCTTGGTGCCATTGTTTTTGGAGAGCTTTGACTTTCTAAAATGCTCAAACATTATTTAATGCAATTATTTGAATTGAAGAAAGCAATCTATGATTAAAGCAGGGATTCTTTCATCTTAATCTTCAGTGTCTTGTTTATCAATGTTTTCAACCTCCTAGTAACAGTGCATATGATTTTTAAACGTGGTGAAAAATGAAATCTTATCCTGAAACACTATAAAGCTGCTGGAGAGATTACATTCTTCTCCGAAGAATAGACTATTGCTTCTACTTATTCCCAATATTCAGCAGCCCAAATATCAAGCACTAGAGGAGTGGGAGTCTCATAAAAACAGACAGTGGCCTGTTGGTAACCGCTGATGGAATGATGGAAAGGTGAAAGTTTAGTGTTAAAACTTAGGACTTGATTTATTTATTTATTTTTGCCTGTATTCAGTAGTTGATTATTAATCAATGAATTTCAAGAGTTTAGCTCAATGGAAATGGAGAAATTAATTGTTGCAGACACCTCATTACTAGAGTGTCTGTGTTAATAGAAGTTTAGTACTGGAATAATGGCAGCACCAGTGTATGTTTTTATCATTGCAGAAAATGTTGTAAAGTCTGTACACAGTCACACTGTGCAGTTGGTGTTCTCATTTGCTACACTCTGTGAATGTTGCAGTGTAACTCATTCCCCCACAATTGTGTACCTTGCCAAGTCCAATTTTAGATTCATAACTCATTTTTTTAATCCCTTATTCAGAATGAGAGAGCAATTATGAACCCAAATAAGAAGAGTGACATTTCGTTCCTATCTCCCTTTAAAGAGCTGAGAATGGACGTGCCTTATTACTAGTTGTATGATTCAAGAAACTAGAAAACAAAGAGAGAAAACATGACAGTAAGGGAAGTGGATCACACCCTAAAGTCATTCCATTTTAAAGCCTGAGGGTCAGGCTTCAACCGAGCTACAGTTATTCATATCATCTGGTCCGTAACAGTTATACATCGTGGGCCAGATCCTCAGCTGGTGTAAACTGGCATAGCTTCATTGGCTAAAAATGTATTAACCAACTCATTCCTTTTTACACACTTCTTACAAATATTGTGGTCTAGATCCTCAGCTGGCATAAAACAGTGGAGCTGTGCCAGTGTATGCCAGTGTACATCTAGCCCAAAATACTTGTGTGAAATAAATATAAATTATCTATTTAATATATTTTTCTGGATATAAATTACTGCCTATTTCCCAATATTTAATCTAATGCAATATGTATTTTTCCCAGAACCCAATTCAAAACCATTTGTATTTTATTTAATATTGGGAACATGAGATGGTGTCAATAAATATTTTTAAGATGTGGGGGGAGAGAAGTTTGAAGAACAAAGGATATTTCTGTCAGAGTGAGGCTGCAGGCGGGGACCTTTCAGGAGCTCATTGTCAGACTTCACTTTGGTGCCGATCGCAGAAATGTAACCAAGTTGGTGTTCTGTGAATAGATGTAACATCACAGAAGCAGGTTAGCTACTTTCCAACTCCTACTGTGTATGGCTGGCGTGATAGTCACATCTCTTCTGCTCACTGCCACTGGCTCTTGTTATGGAACGTGACCCTCTGTGTTTCTCAGATGAATACTCTGAAATAGATCACAAATGGCAATATAAAGGCAAAGACAATGTACAGTAGAGAATGAAAGCAGCAAAACACACCCCAAAAAAATCCCTGCCATATTTGCCTGTGGTACATCAGATCTTCTTAATTGCCTCAGGAGTATGTAAAACACAATCTATTCCTACATCAGATTTGTCATGTGTGGTTCCTTCAAATAATAAAATAACCGCAGGTCGGTAGATGCAGCATTGCCTCCCTGTTTCCTTTTTTCAATACTGTGTGAAATCAATAAGTCTGAGGTGCACACATGCTGGGATTTGAGCACCTAACTCTTTGAAAATTCCCATCCTCTGCTAATAAAATACTGAAGTGGTTCACTCCACATATTTTATGGGAAAACAAAGAATGTTCTACCATAATATCTCTGTCATGCTCTGTGGAGATAATTGTTAAACATCCCACTACATTCAGCCTACGGCAAGAAGGAAGGAATTGCTTTGTATGTGGTTTAACCCTCGCCTCAGAGATTTGAGGACAATTGTATTAGAACATGAGGCCATACATATTTAAGTGTGGTATGTATCCAGTACATAAACTCTCTCCCCAAAGACCCCTTTTGTAGCTAAATACTGAAAAGGTATCAGGGAATGCTAAATGATGTGTATGGACATTTTATTCTGTCAGAACTACAGAAACTGAACCAGACATTATATGAGAAAAAAGAAAATTGAGCAAAGCATCCTACTCATCCTATATTACTCAGGAAACTCGAACAATAGTAGAAGACATATGTAGCTTTATAGTGTACTGTATGCTGAGAAGTGTAGTAAGGGTCAAACATTTTTTCTCCACTGTCTCCTTGTATATGGTTCCCGCTTTGTACCTTCCCCTTTGAGATCTCAAATAGTGTCAATTAAATCTCTCAACAGCCAGACACACTGCCACACTTATGTGATGTGCTGCACAACAATTGCCCCACTGCCACATGCGGGCATAACAAACTCTCCGCCTATACGTGGATCAGCATAACCCTGGCCATACTGTCCTTAAGCTCCTTTCAATGAGTCACTGCCCAGCCCATTGGCATCACCCAGCCTATGGCCTCCAATGTACTATTACCGTACCTGAGGGCCATCATCAACCACATGGGAGAATACATCCAGTTCCCCTCCAAGCCTGCCACCCTGAGGTGAAACATGCTAGATTTCTACCAGATTGCAGCCTTCCCATATATGCTAGGCATTCTGGACAGCACATATGTGAGTATCAGAAAACCAGAGCCCAAGGTATATGTCTACATCAACAGACACACGACTTCTGCCATGAACGTGATGGCCATCTCCAATGCACAGCTGATTTTCATGGTTGTCATAGTGAAGTACCCGGGACTGTGTCATGAGGCATACATGTGGTTGCAATCTAGGCTGAGCGACATGTTTGTGTGGGAGAGTTCTCCTGGGGTGGCTGCTAGGTAAGACTCAGACCACTTCCCCTCCGTTGCTCGCACACACACACATTCCACCCATATCCAAGCTGTACTCACCGCTAGCCACCACTTCCCACCTAACACTCCGATTGCTACCATAAACATGTGCCCCACACAGGTGACAGGATATCCCCTCGGACTCCAGTTTCTCTCAACCCACACTCCTCCCCCACATATGGCCCCTGCTGTCTCCTGCAAGGCAGCCTATTCCTGCTCCCTACAAAGTCTCCACTTAATATCATCCAGTCCTTGTCCGTGGCCTCCTCTGGCAGCTGCCCCTAGTGCCTGTCCGTAGCAGCCAAGCTCAGTTCCTGAGCCCAGCCACCTGTAAGTTCCACAGCATGGACAGCCACAAAGGTGTTTATGGCCTGGACTTCATCTTCTGAAAAATTTGGCCTACACTGCCCATCCCACCCCACGTGGCTGGTGTCTGCTCCCTCACTCTGGGTCCTGGTACTTTCAGTGCTGGCATACAGGCTGAATGGGACCTAGACTCCAGCTTTTGTCAAAAGTGATGTTGTTCAGTGACCTCATGAGCCTGTGCTGCTGTGTGCTGCTGAAACCTAATCCTCCCCTTGGCATACCCAAGACCAGCATCCTGGATGCAACTGAGCAGTTCTCGCTGACCTAGCCCCATACGTAGTTGCTGCACTAACCCTTTGTTTGGACATATGTCTATCTCTGAAGCCAGGGTCTGGTAGTGCATCAGGCCAACCTGGAGCTGGCTTGCACAGCAACTGGCAGCTGGCCCTGAGCCCTGCGGGGTGATCTGACAGGGAGGAGTGGGTAGGATTACCCAAGCCCAGGAATTTTGAACTAAGAATTGCTTCTCTGTGGAGGGCTGAGATGTGGGGGGATCCCACTCCCCAGCACAGGTCTGTGTGTCCTCCCTCCCCCCCAGTCTCTTACCTTTTTCTCCTGCTGCATGTGGCCCTGATGGAGTGGTAGGATTCCCTCACTGGGCTAGGTGAGGGATGGACAGTCCTAGGGTGACAACTGCTCTTGTGTCTGGCTGTGTCTGTCCTGTTCTTGTGTGGGTGGAAGTGGAGAGTATTGTGGTGGAGGCAGGGGCAGCTCTAGGTATTTTGCCGCCCCAAGCACGGCAGGCAGGCTGCCTTCAGCGGCTTACCTGCGGGAGGTCCCCGGTCCCGCGGATTCGGCGGCACGCCTGCGGGAGGTCCGCCGAAGCCGCAGGACCAGCGGACCCTCCACAGGCATGCCGCCGAAGGCAACCTGCCTGCCGCCCTCGCGGCGGCCGACAGAGCGCCCCGCTCCCCCCCCCCCAGTGGCTTGCTGCCCCAGGCACGCGCTTGGTGTGCTCGTGCCTGGAGCTGCCCCTGGGTGGAGGGTATTCTGTTGTGGTGTTCTGTGGGAGCTATGAATTGGGAGGGAGGGTTGGGGAGCACAGTACAGGTGACAGTGCTGTCTGGTGGGGTGTTGTTTTGGAGAGTGGCCGGGTGGGGTGGGGGGAGACAGGAGCAGGTCTGTGTTGTCTTCCCTGATAGACAAAGGCAACTGTGTGGTCCCAGAGAGAGAGAGAGAGAGTGAGAGTGTGTGTGTGTTTCAATAGAAGATTTGATTTTGATGGATCTGATGTTTTTTTCAATGGCCAGCTGGCACCCTCACATGCATGTGGATCACCATGTCCTCTAGGGAAGTGACTAGGATCAGGGGGAGGGTATGGGACAGCTCCAATGATAGAAGACAGCTTCTCTCCATGTGTGAATCTCTTCAACAGCTCTAATGCATAAACCCACACATCCCCTGGTGCCATGAATGCAAGGCACTTCTCTGGACTGTGACGGAGTATGATTTGTGCTAGAAGTGCCTTGGTTGGCGTCTGCCAGGTCACTGAACCATGGAAAAGGAATAAGGGGTGTGTGTGTGTGTGTGTGTGTGTGTGTGTGTGTGTGTGTGTGTGTGTGTGTGTGTGTGTGTGTGTGTGTGTGTGTGTGTAAGCACAGCTCCCCTGGCACTTCCCCTTGGTTGCTCCAGCCTTTTTCCTCTGTTCCTTGGGTGAGTTTAAGAACCCTTCCAAAGCACATCTGTAGAATATTTTGCCTCCATGGACAGTGTTTTGGAGGACATGTGCTAGGTACCTGCTGTCCCATGTAGATACTGAGGGTTGAGTGAAATGGTGGTTTCTGAGAGGAGTAGGGAGTCTCCTGAGTGTGTGTTCACCCTTTCATGGCTTAAGGAAGCACTTTTTAGGGGGTTCTGTATCTCAGCTTGTGCTTTCAATATGACAAGCTCCTTAGAGCTGACTTGCAGAGGGTCAGTTGTTCTGCTTGCCCATCAGAGTTGGGGGAGGGGCTGTTTGGGCCTGCCAGCTCCACGGCTTCCGTGCATGGGCTTTGCTGAGTCTCCAGCCTTGCTTGGGCAGATGGGCTCATATCCTCAAAGGCATTTACTCCTAACTTCCATTAACTCAATGAAAGTTAGGAGCCTACATACCTTTGAGAAGCTGGTCCCCAACCTCATCTGGTTTTCCTTTGACCAACGCTTGTAAGATACCTATCTCTGCCTGTTCATTGTATAGGAGTCTCGGTGGCTCCAAGTTCAGGCTTTGAGCATCTCTGGGCTATTTGTATCGGGGTTTTTTTGTTTGTTGGTTTGTTTTAGCTGGCTAACAGTTAGGCAGTGTGACATTCTGTGCTGAAACTGATGTTTTTGAGCATTCAGGCTCATGCCTCCTATACGATTCACAAAAGCCAGCATGCTAGACAGGGGCCTGCCTGTTACCCAGCAGAAAGTGCTGACAAGAGGGGTGTGTGCTAAACCCCGCCTCTCTCACAGAGATAGGTCTCTAAGGCCAGGCTGCAGAGCAGCACCTGTCTCTGCTTGCAGTTCTCACTAGGGAACCCCTCTGTGGAGTTAGGCTCCTATGCGATTTTTGCGAGAAGCAGCAGCACAGCAGGAGAGGAGCAGTACCTCCCTCATAAATTTTAATCCAGAGGTTGGGATACTCACCTGGGATCTGGAAGACCCTTGTTCCAGTCTCCCTTCCACCTGAGGGGAAGAAGGGATTTGAACAGGGATCTGCCACCTCTCAAGTGAGTGCTCTAATCCCTGGGCTATGGAATTTTCTGATGTGGGACTCCTCTCTCTCCCCTGTTGAAGCTGTTGCACTCTGGATAAATAATTTGTGTCATTGGAGCAGGAGGACTGGACCCACCTCCTGGGTGAGTGCTCTAACCACCACCAAGCTATAGTGTCTTTCTTGTGCTTGTGTGCATATGTGCGCACGCTCTCTCTCGCCCAGATTACTATTTCATTGTTTATCCACCTTGGAAAAGCTTCAACAGAAGAGCTGGAGGGAGCCCCACATCAGCATATCCCATAACCCAGTGGTTAGAGCACTCACCTGACCTCAGGTGGAGGAGAGAGATGAACTAGGGGTATCCCATCCCAGGGGAGTATAACCACCTCTGGTCTAACAGTAGTGTGGGAGGTCCGTCTGGCGTCCATCCATCCGTCCGTCCTTCCTTCCTTCCCTCACTCAGCTATTTTGTGTGAACTCACCTGAGAGCTCCGATTCGGAAGGCATACACAGAGGGTGCTTGCCAGATCAGGCCCTGCAAGCAACTTAGGTGTTCGGCAACCTGTCTTCACCTGGTATGGGAATTGCTCTGGGGCTTAGGTGCCCAGATGCCTGCAGTGAGGCAGCAGTATGGATGCTCAGAGGCAGAAACAGATGCCTGGGAAACTTTTACTGCAAAAATTGAGGTGCCAATTATATTGCGTTGGCTACAGAGTTCACTGGCAGTTTTATGAATCACGGTGGAGCTTAAATCTGAGATTTAGACTTAGGCGCCTAAATACTTTTGCAAATCTACTTTTGCCAAAGTCACACAGCAACTCAGTGTGTGAGCTAGGAATCGAGCACAACCTTGCCTAACTCCCAGGTATGAGTCACAGTTCCCTTCCTAGTTTTCCACTTAGCCCAGGGATCTAGAGCAGTAGCAGATTACCTCCTCTTCCCCAATAGCTCATCTATGCTGACCGGCACATTGCAGAGAGGGACTGAGTGAAGGTTCCACCCATATCCCAACCCTGCCTGCCCATCTGCACAGGATGAGGGGTAACATTCACAGTGGCAGCTCTACCCTCTCTCGGGATCCATAGAGCATACAGTGTGAGGGGTCAGTTTTGCCCTCTGATTCCCTTTCACAGGCATAAATGGCAATACCCATTCTTTGTATTTGCTCAAAAAATACTTTTCAGAAGAAGGCCTATTTCTATTCTTTCTAGCCACCAGGATATTTCTATAATTAATCCCGTAATAAGCTAGAAGCAGGGGAACTCTTTAGAGAAAAATTCATGTGTGTCTAATTGTGACTGAGGCACCTAAGCATATTTCTGTGTTTAAACCAATTTCACACCGGATCCAAAAATCTTTCTCAACTGAATGACTCCAGTTTTACGTCAGAGTAACTGCCAAAATCAGTGGTTACACCTGCTTTTCAAAAGCATCCTCCTTGCCCTTCGGTGATCAAAGGAGGAAAGCTCAGCCACCAGGAGAGAGCAGCGGGGGCTGGCGTATGGACAGTTTGCAGAAATGGCCTGGGTGGAACTGTGCAAGATGGCAACTGTGTGTTTTCAGAGCCACTTATGCAAACTTTGAAGGCAGCCCAATCCCATGAGCAGGGGGACAGCAAGGCCAGGGGCAGACAGCAGGCCGGGGGGGGGGGGGGAAAGGATGGGGGGAGCCACCCACTCAGCCAAGGCAGGAAGGGGAATTGAGCCCCCCCCCATCTCCCCACAGCAGGGAGGACTGCTGAAAAGTGAAAAACAATGCAAATGATGAGCCTCCAAAGGGAGGTGACTTGCATCTGGCATTTAGCCTCCCCAAGCCTCTTCTATGCACTACCCATGGCACTGAAGGTCTTCAACACAGCAAAACAGCTGCTGTTCCATTGACCAGGTGGTGGAAACCACCAGAGAGAGGCTGTTTGGGAGGATTCTGCACTTCCTTGGTGCCACAGACCAGGGCTCCAAGGTAAGTCTCTGTGTAGTAATCCAGAACGAGCATGGACGTGGCTTTAAGAGTGATGGGAAGGGAGCAGATGTGGGTGCTACTGCGTCCCATGGGGTGTAGTAGCATCTGCATTAATATTCCTCACTGTGAGCAGGAGATTTCCCAGACATCAACACCTGGGAGAGAAATTCCTACATAATACCCCCGTAGCTGGGCTTCTCTAGGAGTCCAGGATTTGGCCATTCGATAATAACTTTTGTGTTACAGATTGCACTGAGTGGGATTGAAGATGCCGACTCAGTACATTTATGCTGAGCACTTCATGTGCCTTAAAATGAATTCAGAAAGCTCCCAGAGTTTTATTTCTCAGTGGGGAATAGAGGTGGCACAAAGCCTGTAGGATGTGATGAATGTTAGTAATGTAAACTACTTTAGCATCTAATGTCTTTTGAAAATCCATTTGCAGATTTTCATGCTTTGGCTGTGCGCAGCCAAGATTTCAAGTATCTGTCTTCCCTACTCTGCCTGCTGTAGTAAATATCTTTGAAACTGTTAGTAATTAAACAACAGAAAAAGAAAGAAAATGCCTGGTCCTCTCAATCCTATGAAATGTGACAGCATAAATTTAGAAAAGTCCAGCTTCTCTGTTACAATAGGAATGACCATGAGTGCACAACTTTGTCACAAACAAGTTCAAGAATTCATGGTACTTGATATGGAAAAGGATGATACACTCAGAAAAGATGAGATAAAGAGCATTACAAGCTAACCATGTCAGATGTTCCATATGCCACTATATGAACCAAAAAGGGTTCCCAGAGACTGGTCATTATTTGTGTTTCAATGAATATGGGCTAGATTGTCTCTTAGGCAGAACGGCACTCAAGAGGTGGAATGTAAGTTTGAGGACTCCAAGAGTAGCCCGAGGAGCTGCTGACTGAGACACCCACCCCCAAGACAGAACTCCTTCCCCCATCCACCTCCTTATTCCAGAAAATAGTAATTTTCTCCTGGCCTATACCAGCAGCAAACAATGATACCCTCATACACGTTCAACTGGTACATTCCAGGAGCCAAGGTTGGCTTGTTACCTCAGAGGCTAACTCTCTCCTGGTGCCATACTGACATTTTACAGCAGCAGAGGCCCTCAAGGTGGAGCACTGTTGCTTGGGCCTGTGAAAGCCCAGCAGCTGAGGAATTTCCTCCCACCCTCCACCTTTGGTCCAAAATAACCTTACGCTCATCTTTTCCTCACGCATTTAAAATAAGAGGTTCACTCCCTCTGGGGCACCTGGCATTGGCCACTGTCGGTAAACAGGATACTGGGCTGGATGGACCTTTGGTCTGATGCAGTACAGCCGTTCTTATGTATGTAAAGGTAGGGTAAACTATAATGGTGCAGAACTGTAGGAACTGGAAGGGAATTTGAGATTTTTAACTGCCTTGGTTACTGGGGGTTGGCTTATTTTAAATAACATCATTGCATTTAAAACATTCCTAAATCTATGTTCAAGCTGCCTAGAATGTATTGATATGCTCTGTTCTGAGCATTTCTATAAATGTAGGTAAACACAAAATGAATATGATCTGATTTGAGAAAATACACCCACCGCTATATTTTTTAATTCATATTTGCTCACCTTTTTGTTCCCCCTTCACTCTCCAGCTTTATTACTGAATTTTTTATCTAAATGTATTCTTTGAGGGTTATTGGTTTGGCTGGTTTTTGTTGGTTTTTTTAAATCTGTTTCAGGTGTTAAATTATGTGGTATTTTATTTCCAGCTACTGGTGACTCTTCAAGATCCTAAAAACATAAACATGCCTGAACTGGAGCTCTGCTTCTGAACTCTTCTACCTGGCATTACATAAAAATGTGCGAACCTTAACATTCCAAAAGCACCATGAGTAGCAAACTGACTACAACAAACAAAAACATTCAGCTTTTATACCACACATTCGAGCTGCTGTGCAAACATAAGTCTAAAGGACTGTATATATTAATGATAGGAGGGTAATATTATTCACCATCAGTGTCATACAACACTGTAATCAATTCATTTTAATTAAGCTGGAAAATATTTATTTTGTCTAAGTGCAGCCCATTTCTTTCTGAACAGGATAGAAAACTTTATAAGGAATACACTAGTATTGTATATAAACTGTTAAGGGTGGGATTTCTGAAAGTGCTCAGTGTTGGTCCAACTCTGTACCCATTAAAGTCAATGGCAAAGCTGCCCTTTATGTGAATGGGAGCAAAGTTTGGCCAATACTGTGTGCTTTTGGAGATCCCATGCTAAACACACACAGTGTAAGCCCAGGAAACAAAGATTAAAAAATCATCTCAAAGAAAGATTATGTAGTTATGTTACAAGTAACCTTGCAAAGAATATTTATTAATGCACCTCTGCAGTTACATCCCAGTAATACCCAGGGCCAGCTCCAGTGTTTTTGCCGCCCCAAGCGGTGGAAAAAAAAAGTGATGGGTGCAGCTCTACCGCCGCCGAAGAGCCGGACATGCCGCCCCTTTACATTGGCCGCCCCAAGCACCTGCTTGCTGTGGTGATGCCTGGAGCCAGCCCTGGTAATACCCAACAAAAGCAGCCATATGAAGAATGGTTGCCAGGCTCCATAGGACTCGAGGGATGGACAAGGAAAAGGTGGCTGGTTTTATGCTAATTTTGCAGTCCCCCAACCCCAAGGCTGCCCCAGCTTTACTAATTTGTGTCAGCTGTAAAAGACCCAGAGAGCTGTTATGCCTGCTGAGGATCCCTGCTCACGGTAGTGCCACACCCCTGACCTATCCTTTACACTAGAGAAAGTGTTGGGGATGCTGTAGAAGCCTCAGGTGCCCTATGAGGGCAGCTTACAGCCCTTTATAGTGCTCCAGTGACACACAAGGGTTGTAGAATCCATCCCAAAAAATAGACCTGGACTAGGATGTATTGATTCATTCAGGAATGAATTGGATTAACTGGGTACAAAAATTGTGAGCTGCTTGCAGCTAACCCTGGGACTTGTGCTTAAGAGAGAGGGTAATTGCTTTCAGTTGAACTTACTTTTATGACACACAACAGCTATAGATGGGGACACTCCTGCCCCATCTCCAGAGCTTTGGTCCCTAACTCTGTGAGGTTTTGACCGACACTGGCTGGAGCTGGGTATAGTGCCTTTTGAATGACAGTCATGTATGTGTTCCTACAAAGAACTCACGCATTTGTTGCAGAGTTAAAACACAGATATAACTATTGAAAGTTGTGCCCGGGAGACAGCACTCAAAGAGGCAGTTTTACCTGGAGGTTTTGAATGCAGCAGAGAGTTTTGCTGAGGTCCTGAAAAGCAGTGCTATCTGTGTATATAAACTTTGCTCCTGCTTTTTCACAGAGGAATCAACAACTATGTGCATTCTGCAACTGAAACTAGACTAGGAAAGAATATCTTTGGAATGAGTTGGGAGAGAGAAGAATGGACACAAACAAAGAGTCCAAAACTTTCCTAGCAGCTAAGAAGCTGAGACAATACCATTCCTCAAGTCCTTTAAAAAAAAAAAAAAGCAAAAGTAAAAGATATATTCTGAATATAGGGGTTCCTTCCTGAGCATGTACATTCAAATTACTTCTTTCTGGGAGAGAAACAGCCTGCTATGGTCATTTGTTTTCCTAAAAATGTGTTTTATAGTATTTATCCCTTCTGTAAAAGAACAAGCATTATGTTGATATTCATGAAAGTGTTCTGCCTCAGGAGGCCTATTGTCTCTTTTCTTGATTGCACTTTTATGCTTATTTAAACAATATTTAAATTCACATCTTGTCATCCAAGCATAACAAAGTCTGCAAGGGAATTTAAGACAATATAGAAGAAAGTGGGATATGTGATCTTCAATTTTTATCTTTCCCTCCCCAAGCCCAACAAAAAGGATGAGCAAGTATGCCCACAGCAAGCAAAAATTACTGTGGCATTGCAAATTTCCATATGGCCTTAGCAGTAAAGGAAATAGTTCATTGCCCTCATGTAACTCCATTGAAGTAATGGCATTACACCAGAGATTACTTTGGCCCAATATCTGTGCAATTCAAACACACACACACACAATGATTAAGCAGGGAATTTAATTTGTTATGCACCGTTCATAAACACAAAATACAGGAAATCTTGATTTAATTCTCAAACTTTACAAATCACTTCATCTTTCATTCCTTCATCTAACGCATTTCACAAGTATATATCACATGTAATTTTTAAAAGCAACAAAGTAGCCTTAACTCCCAGCATATTGCACTTTATAGGTACATCATGTAAATATATTTAATAAAATAGTCTTTTTTAATTTTGTCACAGCATATTATTTTTATAAAATAATGAAACTACACTATTTTACAACACACTTCTATATAATTAATCCCCTGTCATGTGTAGTGGGACAGCAACATAACATTGTATTTTATATTTGTTGTTTGAGGTTTTAGAAGAACTAGAACTATGCGAGCATAGAGAAACATTTGTTGTACACTACAGGATCCAGGATAAAAAATGTCCACATTATAAGCACACATTTTTGAGCTCAACGAGTGCTGTGGAATGGCTGAGCAGGGATGCTGATTGAGATATTTTGAAGAACTCAGCTAGGGATTATCCAAGATTGCCAGAATTAATCTTTGATGCATTTCATTCTTTAAATATCCTGATAAGATAATTTAAGAAGCAGGGTAGCTTTTAAAATTATTTGTAGCCCATTTATAATACAGCAAATCTACTCTGCATGAATCACATTGCTAGTGATCACCATGATGAGTAAGAGCTGCACAATCTATCCTAAGGAAGCAGTCAGCAAAGTAGAAATAGAAGTGGGGCCATGTCTAAAGCCTATTGCAATAAATGGGAGTCTCTGACTTCAGTAGACTTTGGATCAGGCCGAAGAATAGTACAGAGACACAGAAGATGGCATTCAAATTTCTCCTGTTTTCAGGAATAAACTCTTTTTAGCTAAAAATCACTTGTGGCTGAAAATATTTATTTTTGTTGTTTGTACTCCTAAAGTACCAATCAGGACCCCATTGTGCTAGGAACAGAACACACATATTAAAAGAGACAGTCACTGCCCCAACAGGGTTACAGTCCAAGCATGTGATGAGAGGCAACAGGTGGAGATGAGCAACAAGCAGGAGAGAGATGGGGAGAGCAAGGTAACTGTTTATGTTTAGTATAACAGGTAGCAGTCTCAGCATACCAGCTGCATCCCCATTTTCAAGTGTTTTGTAGGCATCATGGCAGAGAGGAATTTTCAAGAGGGATTTGAAGCAGGATGTCACAGGGTCCACTCATCACAGTGGTGCCTCCTGCCGGCCATCCTGGGAATTAGCAGTGCCAGGCTTGCACTCCCCGTCCAGTGGTGTCTTCCCCCACTCTGTCTCACAGCGTGGACCCTCTGACTGCAGTCTCCTCTTCGTTTCTTGGCCCTCTGGCCACGTGACTAAGGTCCTCCCATTAGGGGAATTCAGTCTTTTTCCAGACCTGCTGTCTGACTGGCATCTCCAGCACGCTTGCCACTTCCCAGTGGCTGGTAAGGGAACCCAGGCCAACCCTCTACACCAGGTTCCACCCAGGAACCCTATAACAAGCAGCCAAGATCTCTGTACCATTCTATCCCTTGCTACTGTTTTCCCTGGGTTTCTTCCTATTTATCTGGCTTCCACCCTCTCTGGGCTTGCCAGCCTCCCAATTCCCTCTACTCAGGGAGTGATTATAGCCTTCTTCCATGCAGCCCCACAGCCTCTGTCTGCAGCCAGCTACCCAGTTTTATACAGGCCCTGTCTTCTACACTGCACAGGTGGGCCTATTAATTTATTTAGGGCTTTCCCCTCAGCCTTCCAGGTTAATTATCCTATCTGGCCCCTATTCACACTTTTGTGGAGTGGGAAGCTTGTCTCTGTCACCAGCAAGAGATTACCTCACCCCCCCTTGTCTCTTAATATCAAAGTACTGTAACACAGGTTGGTTTTGTGCAATTTTTGACTTGGCTGGAAACAGGAAACACTAGAAATTGGGATCTGTAGCCTAATTCCTTCACCAGAGCAATTTTCCTAAATTCATATGCAAACTAAAGTTTTGAGTGCTTATCCCAAACCTGACTTCTGAACGTTTCTGTTGGTTGCTAAACTGCTGAGTATTGTTGTTCATACACAACCTATTGTATTGATAGGTGTTTTCTTCATTGCTGGAGGAGTTATTAGTAATATGTAACACATTGTAACATGCTGGTTTCAGGACTGAATGTGGAGTTCAGATATTTTTTAAATTAATGGAATTGGCTTTTGTCTATTTCAGAAAAATAATTGCTTATTTCACAAATTGCTGAAAATAATGAATAATTGGAATATTAGAACAGTGAACATCTAGAATATAGTGGATAATTTTGCAATTACATGTTGTCATGGCATTGTTAAGACTAGGTCATCTATTGTACTAATCTCATCTACTATGCCTCCCAATATAATTGCATTAGTTACTAAGTATAGTATTTCTTTGGGAAATTAATGCTTGCCATTAAATACCTCCCCTTTATCTATAATGAGATCAGCATTAAGAAGATGTTATCACTACTGCAATAAGATTTAATCAATGCATTGTGATGCTGAAGCGAGAACTTACAACTTTAATTTATTTTTTAACTGTTCTTTATTTTTGTCTCATGAAGGTTAGCAAAATGCAAGCACAAAAAATAAAGATCTTGTCTGAAAGAGGATCTGACCACACACACACACACACGACTTAACAAAACTTCCAGTTGTTTTCGGAAAGGAAATTGTGCCTGACTTACAATATTGCTTTGTAGGCATGAATCCAATTGTAGATAAAACTTAAGACACTGAACTTAGTGTACTGTACTTGGAGCTTCAGAGACGGCCTCTTGCAAGACATTATTAAGGAAAATACATATTTATGGGGAAAGGGGAAAGGTCCTGGCATGTATCAAAAGCAGGTTAATCAATAGGAAACAGCCCTAGTAAGCAGCTGCTCCTTGCAGTACAGAAAAGTTGATGCTGGATTGCCCCAGCGATAAATATTGTGATATATGTATTAGTGGTCTCGAAAAGGATGGACACTCAGGGCAGATCTACACTTAACACTGCATTGATGCAGCTGCACCGATGAAGCTGCACCACTGTAATGATTTAATGAAGACTCTCTAAGTCTAAGCTTCTCCCATCTGCATAGTTGTAGGGTGACCAGAGAGCAAGTATGAAAAATCAGGACAGGGAGTGGGGGGTAATAGTCACCTATATAAGACAAAGACCCAAATAGCAGGACTGTCCCTATAAAATCAGGACATCTGGTCAACCTACTTAGTTGATCCTCTTCCACAAGAGGCAGTAGTTATGTTGGCGGGAGAAACTTGCCCACTGACCTAGCGCCATCTGTATCAACGCTTAGGTTGGTATAACTGTGTCCAGGGGCGGCTCCAGGCACAAGTGCGTGCTTGGGGGCGGCAAGCCATGGGGGGCGCTCTGCTGGTTGCCGCGAGGGCGGCAGGCAGGTTGCCTTCGGTGGCATGCCTGCGGAGGGTCCGCTGGTCCCGTGGCTTCGGCGGACCTCCCGCAGGCATGCCACTGAACCCGCGGGACCAGGGACCTCCCGCAGGCAAGCCGCCAAGGGCAGCCTGCCTGCAGTGCTTGGTGCGGCAAAATACCTAGAGCCACCTCTGACTGTGTCGCTCAGGGGTGTGGATTATTCACACTTCTGAGTGATGTAGTTTTACCAAAGTAATTCTGTAGTGTAGACCTGGGCTAAGACAGCAAAACAAACACACACATTCAGGTTAATAAAACAAAGTGGGATTGTGATTAATTCCAGAAGGATCTAATCAAACCGGGGGACCGGGTAGCATAGTTGTAAACAACTGTTAAATGTTGATAAATGCAAGCTCTGAAACATAATATAAATTTCTCATATGCTGATGTAGCAGGTAGCAGGATCCTCTTGGAATAAAAAACTCAATGAAGTTGTCTGCCCAATGCACAGCAGAATTTTTAAAATGCAGGAATAGGTGGGTATATACTCAGCACTGCTCAGCCAAGCCTCCACTGCTGCTGTCTGTGCTACTGAGGCTACACTGCTGTTTATACTCATGCTAGCTCTCATTGAGCTACCACGAGCACATGTACACAACAGGGGAACCACACTCTAGCTCATAGTGTGGACTTAGCCAAAGTGTACAGGTTGCTCCTGTGCACTTTAAAAGGGACAGGCAACCTTGTTTGCTTCATAGGCAATGCTGTAGAACTTGACGGCGACCTAGCAGCTTGGGTTTAAATTCCTTGAATCCAAACTACTTTGGTTTATTTAGCTGATGATTTGATTTAAAGCAGCTATTTTAGTCCTTACTTCTTCTGTAAGGATTATGATGTTTTGAGTTACATAATGCGTTTTCTTAGAATGAAAAGCTATACCATCCCTGACGCCATTGTACATGCTACGTTTAATGATGGATTCTTTTTAGATTTTTAACCACGCATTTTTACTCTAATTGCAGCCACTTCCAGAATGTAACTTAGCATTTTTTTAAATTGATAGACTTCCACCTCTTTACTTTTATTTCGTTTCTATTATTCAAGACTTCTAATGAACAATAGGAAGTTATTGGTTAGTTGGTCATTTTACTGGGTTGTTAATATTTTTTTTGCCTCTTCCAGCAGCAATTCAATAGGTTTACATTTCCATCCTATAAAACTGTATTTGATGGTCCAGTAGACATCTAAGTATTGCAGTGTGACTATCCATTGTGAATATTTTGGCAGATCAATGGAAAACTTCTGAAACTATGCTACAGAAAGTTCCTCAAACCATGGTATATTCCTATTGTGAAAAATAGGGCTTGATTTTCCATTCTGTTGCATCCATTTTATGCTGCTATGACTTGGCTGATTTCAGTATGAGCTTCCCTCAAGTTTCAACTGAACATGAAAAAGCACTGGAGAGCTATGACACTGGTGAAGTCAATACAATTGCACTGATGTAAAAATGGTGAAAAGTAGTATAGAATAAGGTTGAAAGGCCTACCCACTGTAAATCAGAAATAACTTCGTTGAAGGCTGGGTAGTTACACTAAAGTAAAACTAATGTAATTTAAACAAGGATCAAGCCCATTTTAGATCATTAATGTAACAAAGAATAAAACTTTTTTTAATAAGAGGTGGATTCAGTTGATTGGACAAGAGGCATAACATGAAATGAAACATTTACAGTCAAATTTGCACCAAAGTAGTGAGGGCAGAATTTGTCCTTTGATTTCTGTAAAAATTCAGAAAGGCATTGGCACAGTTCCAAAACAGTCTAAAACCTGATTTCAGTCTTTTAAAAGTCACTAGCACCTACAGTACAAAGATGCATTAGATTTAACTATTACCCACATGATTTTTCCCCATGTTTTCACTGGAGTGAGAAGGCTTTTGAATTGATTCTCTTTTTAAAGCCTCAAGAGATTGAAAAGCTTTTAAGGGAAGCTTTTTGCACATTTTCTAATATTTGTTTTCTTGCCTCACTGCCGTGAAACTACTGTATATCTTTATTTTTTCAGCGGGTATTTTTTCCTGAAAGACACCTCTAGACGAGTTGGATAATATGGTGGAAAAAGAGTGGTTAAAAGAATTGAGACTGCATTTCAGCTTCCATCTTTCTTCACAAATGTCTAATGTCTTTTCCTGTTTATTTGAAATGGACACAAGCATAAATTCTATGTCCGACTTAAGACAGCTAATCCTGCTTTATGAATGATAAGCCCTTCAAGGAAGTAAACCTAAAACTATAGTGTTGTTTATTCTAATACATGGTACCACCATCTAAAGCTCCCAAATTTTCCCCCAATTTATACCACTATGAGAGATGGGCTTGAGCAGTCATTTTTAAGTGTGAATATTGGCAACCTGATTCTAACAGTTAAGCTCACCCACAATACTTTGTGAGCTACAGTATGCAGCTAAGCAATAATATACATTTTTAGTACCAAATTTTCAAACCACATTGAAAATGAAACATCTACAGACCAATGTCATAACCGAGTAGAGAGTCATTTTTACTCTCTTTCCCTGGCCCAATAACTATCCATGGTCGTTCATAGTAGAATTCATCATCAGTCATGATGACAATGGATAGTCATTGGGCCAGGGAAAGAGCAAAAGAGACTCCATAACCTGCTGATTAGGGCAATCACCATGGGTAGGGAGACCTACATTCAAGCTGCTGCTCCACTGACTATTTAATTATTTATAAAAATGGAGCAACTTCAAGAGGAGAGATCAAGAGAGCTCTATGCCAGAATACCCTAGAGCCCAGTGGCTAGGGCATTCATCTGCAATGGGGAAGACTCAGTTCAAATCCCTCCTCATCCATCACACAGAGATGGGAATTGAACCAGCCTCTCCCATGTCAGCACCCTAACCAGTGGGCTAACGCATCTAACAGAGGTAGCACCATCTCCTACTCTTGCCTTTTTGTGAATCCTTTGCTTGCTTTCGTCAAAATGCCTGAAAGTCAAAATGAAAGATTTTGACCTTATGATACATTCTGACTCAACATTTTTCATTTTGATGTCTAAACATTTTGTTTCATGTTGACTTGACATTTTTTTCAACCTTTTGATTTGACAAATTTTTTGAAAAATGGTTGTTTTGGTTTGACCCAAAATGTTTTTTCCCTAAACTGCCAGCAAACTGACGAATCTACTATTTGCCATCTCTACTTAACACACAAAGTTCTCTTGGAATTTAGACCCAGCTTCTCCTTCTTTGGTGACAGAGCAGAGTCTTCAATGGAAAAATGAAATCTTCTCTGATGGACAAGAAGTTTATCACTTCTTGAATTTCTGAGGGCACAACAGGCTACACCCTGGTGGGGAAGGGAAGCTCCCAGCAAGTAGGGGGGAAGTGAGGGGGCAGAGGGATGGAGTTGGTCTCAAGTTGCAGTGGGGGAGGTTTAGGTTGGATATTAGGGAAAAAAACTTTCACTAGGAGGGTGGTGAAGCACTGGAATGGGTTACCTAGGGAGGTGGTGGAATCTCCTTCCTTAGAGATTTTTAAGGTCAGGCTTAACGAAGCCCTGGCTGGGATGATTTAGTTGGGATTGGTCCTGCTTTGAGCAGGGGGTTGGACTAGATGACCTCCTGAGGTTCCTTCCAACCCTGATATTCTATGATTCTATGAGAGAGAGGGGGGAGGTACTGAGATTTGCCAGGGGCAAGAACTCCAGGCTGGCACACCAGCACATGTGCCCACACCTATATATTGAACCAAGAGCTAGCCTGACTGCTTGTGTCTGGTGTAGAGATTGTGTTAATTGAGATTTTCAATGCCTTCCTTTAATATGTGTTATTAAAAAGACAGTGGTGGAGTTTCCATTCAAGAAATGATTGTTTGATGCTGGTGAATGTCCAACTATTGACATAAATCTCCATTTTTTGAAAAGGGTGTTAGAAAGTTGGTGCTAAAAACCTTCTAGTAATATTTATAATATGATGATTTTTTGTCTCAGGTGAGTCTAGGTTTAGATTTGAATATGGGACTGCAACTGCATCGGAGCCATACCTCTAACTCCTACTAGCAATGGATAAAAATAATTCCCCCTTATTTTGATAGGACCAAGAATTAGCAATAATGTATTAGCAAATTTAGCTATTATACAATGTTAATACTAAATATATAATTCTATTAGCCGTTTAATTGATTTATGGACATCTATATTAAAATTCCATGAACCAGACCCAGCATGGCCATTCTTTTGCTCTTAAACTTGTTTTATTTTGTAATCAAAACTAATTCAGTGCTGTTTTTAAACTGAACTGTTTGGGTAGCTCCAGTTAAAGTAGCAAACTGCTGCATATTGATCCCTTACAGGGTTGTAGGACAAGTAGTGACACAACCCCTCTCTGGTCTGAATTGCACCCTGGAATGTGGCAGAGTGGTACCCTGTTTGCTCAAAATGGGCACATCTTTCCCATTTTTATGTACATTTCCTGATATGTTCATCCACTGGTGTAAAGTACTCCATTCAGAGTCTGTCTTACATGAACAGCATACATGAAGATATATTTCATATGCATTAATAGGCAGTAAGATGACAAGGCAATAAAATCTATACTTCATACAAATTATTTTTTAAAAAATGTATGAGCATAATGTTTTCCAGTTTATGATAATTTAGGCCAATTAAAAACACACTTTGTAGCAATCAGTGTGAAGCTAACTCTGCAGAGTTATCTGCCAAAGATATATACAGCTCTTTGACAGACTCAGGTAAAACTTTTTTTTCTTTACGTATTCTGAAACTAATTCAACAGGAATACTTATAAAACTAGGAGCTCTGAAAGCCACTTACCATGTCAGCCTATAGCTACTGAATAATGGCTTTCTATTATGGACTAAAATTAAACAGCAACAAAGAGGCAATAATTTTGTGGCCAACCACCCAGGAATTTTGGTCAAGTTAGAACAGCAATACAGACATTTTGAGATGTTATTTATGAATACAAAGAGTGTCATCTCATTTAGCCTCCTGAGATAGAAAAGCCCAAGGAATTTTGCTGTAGTCAATAGTAGCAGAGATATCATGAAAAATCTGAATCTCAACATTTAGTTATGTAATGAAATATGAGTGCATGTAATTCAATACAGGAACTTATGCATGCATGAATAATAAAGGAATGGTTGTGCCATTTTACTGCCAGTGCTTGCCCTACGGTTTCTTACAAAGATGAAAAGAGCAATCATTATGGGCTTGTATGGTATGTGGACTATTTCCCAGGAGCAATGCTGCCCCAAGGTGAGTTCTGAAGGTCATGTCTCAGAAATGGAGTACATATCTAATCACAAATCACTCACGTATTCATTTTTATTTTAATGCACTTACTCAGGAAAGCTTCACTCATGTGCAGCAAGTGGTTTTTACTGCAGTTCTTTTTTATCCACTTTTACAGCTGGGCTAGCCAAGGAATAGCTGAATAGCTTGGACAAAGGTACCCAATTAGTCAGTGGCTAAGCAAGTATTAGACCCCCAAAGAAAATGACACTTTCAATACTAACATCCCCAAAAGTCCAACCAACCTAAAAGCCTGAATCAAAGCAACCTTTAAGAAAAATTTTAAAAACCCCAAATCCCTACCCCATGCTGAGGTCTTACCTCAAAAAGGGTGAAGTCCACTAGGGACATCACTACTGCCATGAACATGGAAGGTGCTCAGATATTAGGGTAAAGTGTGTGCGCACGTGCGTGTGTCTGAGAAAGGGGGAGAAGCAGTTAGGTGGGTTTTAACTGTGTCTGAAAGAGTGGGATATGCAAAATTAATTCAGAATCCTGGAGCTCCATCACTGTGAATAAATATTAAGCTTTTTCAGGGTACCTTTTTAAAAATAAAATTTTGGATTTTCTAAACTTCTCAGATTCATCTTCATACATAAAACTGAAGAGAATAAGGCCTGGTCTACACTAGGACTTTAATTCGAATTTAGCAGCGTTAATTCGAACTAACCGCTCAACCGTCCACACCAGGAAGCCATTTAATTCGAACTAGAGGGCTCTTTAGTTCGAATTTGGTACTCCACCCCGACAGGTGGAGTAACGCTAAATTCGACATGGCTAGCTCGAATTAGGCTAGGTGTGGATGCAAATCGAACTTAGTAGCTCCGGGAGCTATCCCACAGTGCACCACTCTGTTGACGCTCTGGACAGCAGTCCGAGCTTCGATGCTCTGAGCAGCCACACAGGAAACGACCCGGGAAAATTTGAATTCCTTTTCCTTTCTGGACAGTTAGAATCTCATTTCGTGGTTGGACATCGGGGCGAGCTCAGCAGCACCGGCAGCGATGCAGAGCTCTCCAGCAGAGGAGTTCATGTAATCTCTGAATAGAAAGAGGGACCCGGCTTAGACTGACCGGGAACTCTTGGATCTGATCGGTGTGTGGGGCGAGGAGTCTGTGCTTTCGGAGCTGCTCTCCAACAAACAGAATGCAAAGACCTACGAGAAGGTCTCCAAAGCCATGATCCAGACAGAGGATACAGCCGTCATGCAACGCATCGCCGCATGAAAACCAAGGACCCCAGACAAGGCTACCAAAAAATCAAAGCGGCAAACGGACGCTACGGAGCCTGCCACCACTGCCCCACCAGTGACCATGGACTCTGATGATGGGACAGTGTCGACGGACAGTTCCTCGACGATGTTCACGGACGGGGAAGATGAGGAAGTGTTTGTGGAGGACGAGGCAGGCGAGAGCGCTTACAACGCTGGTTTCCCCGACAGCCAGGATCTATTCATCACCGTCACGGAGATCCCCTACCAACCCTCCCCGGCCATGAACCCAGATCCTGAATCAGGGGAAGGAGCAGTCGGTAAGTGCTTTAACCATGTTAACTTTTATTCTTAATATAACAGGAATCTGAAGTGTGTGAGAAGGAGGTCTCTCTATATATGGTGATAGATCAGAAATCCTCCTGGGAGATCTCCACGAAGCTCTACTTCCGTTAATCGATAGCACCCTTTTCCGCGCGAGGCTTTCATGCGGTATTCAGGGAGCATTGCCTCCCCGACCACGGCTGCATTGGTCCGTGGTTCGTGATAGATTTCACGCAGCATGCGCTCTCTATCTCCTTCAGTGCCCGTCCTCACGGTGATCTCGCTCGGAGACTCCTGCATCTAAGTAGGGGAAGAAATGTTACGTTACGCCTGGTCCAAAGTATTTTTAATAAATAAACGGACAGACGGCATAGCACAGACTCAGCACGCAGCTGCGTGACGAGCGTAACGGAAAGCCAAAGAATCAAATGGACGCTCATGGAGGGAGGGGTGACTGAGGACGCAAAGTATCCCACAGTTCCTGCTGTCTCCGAAAATGATTTGCATTCTTGGCTGAGCTCCAAATGCTTCTAGGGACAAAAACAGTGTCCGCGGTGGGTCAGGGCATAGCTCGGCAATTTACGCACCCCCCCACCCACCCCCAGAAGTGAAAGGGAAAACAATCCTCTCTTGACTCTTTTACATGTCACCATATCTTTACTGAATGCTGCAGATAGACGCGATGGTGCAGCACTCAACACCAACATCCTTGCTCCCCCCACGCTATGGATGGCTGATGGTACAAAAAGATGGGTATCCGTCCTCAACATCAGCCTATTGGCACATGGGGCAGTGCAAAAGGACTGGTAACCATGCCGACTACTATCTGTCAGGTTCCCCAGTGTCAGGTGAACCTAATTTTTCCTGGTAGATGGTACAATATGGCTGGTAACCATCGTCATCATAGCAACAGGGGGCTGAGCTTCATCAGCCCCCACCCTTCATGTGTAAAGAAAAGATTCAATTGCCCCTGGACTAGCAGCAGGATGCTGGGCTCCTCTCCTCCACACTCCTTAATGTCCTATGTGGACTATCATAGCAACTGGAGGCTGCCTTCCACTCATTTCTCACTAACAAGTCACTGTGTCTTATTCCTGCATTCTTTATTACTTCATCACACAGGTTGGGGGACAATGCTATGGTAGCCCAGGAAGGCTGGGGAAGAATGGAATGAACAGGTGGGGTTGTTGCAGGAGCACCCCCTGTGAATAGCATACAGCTCATAATCTATGCAGGATCTGACACAGAGCAGCTGTGCTCTCTGGTTCTCTGATACAGTTGTTCTCTAGTACACTTGCCCATATTCTAGGCAGGACTGATTCTATTTTTAGATACCAAAAAGGAGGGATTGACTCAGGGAGTCATTCCCAATTTTGGCTTTTGCGCCCCTGGCTGCTCGGCCAGGGGCACTTATGACAGCACCAAATGGTGCAGTGCAAAAGGACAGGTAACCATGCCCATCTTATTACCATCTTATTACCAATTTATGGTATGGTAGATGGTACAATATGGCTGGTAACCATCTCTGCTGTCATGCAAAAGCAAAAGCATGCTGCTGTGTAGCGCTGCTGGACCGCCTCTGTCAGCGGCATCTAGTACACCTACGGTGACATACACAAAAGGCAAAACAGTGTCCATGGTTGCCACGCTATGGCGTATGCCAGGGCAATTCTGGGAAAACGGGCTTGAAATGATTGTCTGCCGTTGCTTTCCCGGAGGAAGGAATGACTGGCGACATTTACCCAGAATCCACCGCGAAAATTATTCGTGCCCCAGCAGGCACAGGGGTCTCAACCCAGAATTCACAGAGACAGCCTAGACTCAGTTAATTGTTCGCAAAAATGTATCTTTGAAAGGAATTCACTCCCTGTTTCCCATCTCACAGCTTCCACTGTCTCCAGACCTGCCACAGCATCCCCCTCGCAGAGGCTGGCAAAGATTAGGCGGAGAAAGAAAAAGACAAGGGACAAGATGTTCGATGAAAGTATGGGCTGCTACCTAGCCGAGGCGGACCAGCAGAGCCAGTGGAGGGAGACCGTCTCTCTGTACCAGCGCTCACACAGCGAACGGGAGGAGAGGTGGGGTGAGGAAGACAAGCAGGCGACTCAAACAATGTTTGCACTAGTGAGGGAGCAAATGGACACACTCAGGCGCCTTGTGGATGTTCTGCAGGACCGCAGGAGGACAGAGCCCCCCTGCAGTGTATCTGCAACCGCCCTCCCCCACCACAAAGTCCCATACCCCCCTCACCCAAAATAACCAGAAGGAGGGGCGCCAGAGGCCATGTAAACTGTCACTGCACCCCAGCAGAGTGCTCAAGTACCAAAAAGCTCTCATACCCTACATTTGCAGAAGTCGTTCCCTTCCGGGCTCACACAAGTCCCAATCCCAGTTCCATCCCCTAAGTGTCTACTTAAGTAATAAAAATACTTTGCTGTTAATTACTGTTTCCGTCATGTTTTTTCAAAGAAGACTGTGTTTGAATGGGGGGCGTGGGGAAGGGGGTTGTTAATTGCATAGGACAGTCACCTTTCCCAGGGTACAGACACGGGGGCAGGATCAGCAGCGGGTCACACACACAGTGCAGTCAGTAGGCACCATGGTCGGTATGGGAGGTGGTTTCCAGGTTCTGTGTGGGCGGGGGGGGATGTGACTTTGTAGCGGGGGAGGGCGGTTACAGATCTTATACAGCGGTCCTTGTCCTGGACCGCTGAGTCACGCAGCAAAGGAATCTGTATCCGTACTCCTCCGCCACAAGGTCACATATCCCCCCGCACACAGAATTCGAAAAAGAGGGATGGCAGGCGTCGTTGAAAGAAGCATTCCGGCACTGCAGACCGCTCTAGGAGCAGGAGCCTGTCATTCGTTGAGTTTAGAGGCGGTCTTTACATCACCGCACACCCTACCCAGCACAGTCTACCTCCCAGTTTCAACCCTTTAACGCAAAGTCATGAATAAAGAAACCTTTCTTCAGTAACAATGGGACATGTATTTTATGTTTACACGTGTGTTGGAAGTGGGGGAAACAGGGTGAACGGGGTATGTAACCGAAGAGGAGAGTCAACAGTCAGTGGGTAAAGAATCAGGGGCAGGTTCAGCTTCTCTGTAAAGAAACTGAACAGTCACAGGTCACGCTGCTCGCTGGTATTTGAAGAGTTCCTTGTCGCTGTCCCAGGTCCCTGTATAGGGCTTCATGAGCAAGTGCATTAGCGGGCAGGCTGGGTCCCCGAGGATGACTTTAGGAATCTGCTCATCCACAACAGTTATTTCGTGGTCCGGGAAGAAACTACCTTCCTGCAGGCGTCTGAGCAGCCCACAGTTCCTGAAAACACACGCATCATGAACCTTGCCCGGCCACCCGACGTTGATGTTTTCAAAACGTCCCCTATGGTCCCCCAGTGCTTGCAGCACCATTGAAAAGTAGCCCAATTTCTCATCAGCTGACTGTGGAAGAGGTGGACGATAAAGTGCGTGGAGGAGAAAACGGCGATGATCGCAGCGGGCTCCATGCTTGCAGTGCTGTGGCGTCCGCGCTGTCACTGACCAGAAAAGTGCACGAACAGATTGCCCGCTGGCGCTTTCAAGGAGGGAGGGAGGGAGGTTGTGATTGACGGTTCAATGACGACACTTACCCAAAACCACCCTCGACACATTTCTCCCCCCAGCAGGCATTGGGGGCTCTACCCAGCATTCCAATGGGCAGCGGGGACTGCGGGAACTGTGGGATAGCTTCCCACAGTGCACCGCTTCCAAAGTCGACGCTTGCCCCGTTAGTGTGGACTCAGACAGTCGAATTAGTGTATTTAGTGTGGATACACACGTTCGACTTCATAAGGTCGATTCCACAAATTCGAGTTAAGTAGATTCGAAATAGTCTTGTAGTGTAGACAAGGCCTAAGAAACTGATTTTTGAAAAAGATTAAAACCTGAAAGACAGTGTTTCAGGTCCATTAGAGTACCTTTTGTAAAGTAATATGTGAAACCCAAAGCTGGGGTGTGTGTGTGTGTGTGTGTGTGTGTGTGTGTGTGTGTGTGTGTGTGTGTGTGTGTGTGAGAGAGAGAGAGAGAGATTTGAGTTTCCAAACGAAAAGATCACCAAAACTTTGTAACATGGACAAGCAAATGTTTCCCTATCCTTTTTCTCACAGACAGTTGGCGCATTTGGGCAGAAATTTTCCAGAATGATTCAGCCTGAGGCAGACAACTGGCATGGAAAATTTCAGCCAAAAGAGTTAGTTTGCCAATGTTATAAACAACTGAAAATAGGGTCTTATGCTGGGAAATGTTGGACAACCTGAAATAATAGGCAGTGCTACCAGCCCTACCTATAATAGCACAAAGATGGGTCCTATCTCAAAGAGTTTCCAATCCTAATATATGGTGAGAAACATCAACTGGCTATAACAGATAGCCGGGGTGGGGGGAGACACACAGTAATACTGAGACAGTTGTGATATAATAAGCAGTGGTCAGTGTGGTAGTTAGTTGCCTTCACATGTGCTGAACACTAACTATCAAACCAGGCACATTACAGATGGGCCCTTTCTGATGCCATCTGAAAGGAAAGGGGAATGTAAGAATTTTTACCCAATATTAGTGGCACAAATAAATACACAATGTTGTGGAGTGGCTTTAAAGATTTTACTGTAGGGTGACCAGATAGCAAGTGTGAAAAATTGGGACAGGGTGTGTGTTGGTGGGGGAGTAATAGGAGCCCATATAAAAGAAAGCCCCAAATATTGGGACTGTCCCTATAAAATCAGGACATCTGGTCACCCTATTTTACTGCCACCCTTTTGGGAAGACCTGTGCTTGGGACTCTTCCACTTGTGAGTGATGTATGTGGTCATTGTAAGCAAGTGGCAAACACCATACTGAACCACAAATCCTTACATAAGACCAGATTCTTCACTGGAATAAATGGAGTAAATGCCAGCATATTCCATCTGATAATTTGGCCCATAGTCATTATAAATAGAAAAGAATGTTTGACCTAACACCTACAATGAAATAAATGAGAAACATGATCTATTTTCTTTTCTTTGTTGAGAAAAAGAGGTTATGTAATTCACATGGGTAAGATTTTGCTTTATAATTCCAGTTTAGTTTGGTAGCAATTCTCTAGTTTTCACCATCTATACCAGGGATAGGCAACCTATGGCACCACACTGGCACTCACACTGCCCAGGTCTTGGCCACCGGTCCGGGGGGGCTCTGCATTTTAATTTAATTTTAAAGGAAGCTTTTTTAACATTTTTAAAATCTTATTTACTTTACACACAACAGTAGTTTAGTTATATATTATAGACTTATAGAAAGAGACCTTCTAAAAACATTAAAATGTATGACTGGCACGCAAAACCTTAAATCAGAGCGAATAAATGAAGCCTTGGCACACCACGTCTGAAAGGTTGCCGACCCCTGGTCTATACCTTCTTGGTATCACTCCCATCAGGATCAGACTGTCAAGTTCAGACACCTCATGCACTGTTTGTCATGAAGGAGCTGACAGGAAGTGCAAAAATAAGGGATTTACCTGTGACTTTCAAAGGGGAACACTGTTAGCTATTGAAATTTTCCCAATAGCATTAGAGGCTAAGAGACTAGCCTCTAGAATATCTGTTTGGTACTAGTACATAATTTATTAGCTAACCATTTTATCAGAATCATGCTTCAGATTACTGGAAGCTTAACAGTGATTAATTTGAGTTTTTGATGTAGAGAAACTTACCAGTAATCAGTTTGAATGAAGTCAACCTCTAAATCCAGACTTCTTCAAAAGTCTATTTCTTCTCATTGAGTTTCAGTGGAGAGACTTCTCCCATCTAATCTGCATGCGTTAAAGAGTGCAATTATAAAGCAATCCTTTATCCAGCAAGTTCAAATGCAAATATTGGCTCTTTGCTGAGTACAGGGATTGGTTTATGCAAGTGAATTGCAATTTAACTGTGACCACTATGCTCTTACTGATTTACTTAATTTAATGTAATTATTATTTGGCTAATTATCTGGCAGAGTGACTTGTTCTCTTATTCATTAACTGGGAAATTTCTTCCTAGCTACAGAGTAAATGAAAACCCATCTATAAGAAGCACAGAAATACTGATTAGAAACACTGTGCTATCCAAAGAGGATAGTAATTATTTCTTTAAAAAGATCTCTCTTACAAGAAAACTTTTGAGCTGGTAGAAATGAGTGTATTGTGAGCAAAGTGAATTAGAAATGCAGTGTTGTTGTAGCAGTGTTGGTCTCAGGATGTTAGAGTGACAAGGTGGGTGAAGTAATATCTTATATTGTAAAAGCAGCAAAGAATCCTGTGGCACCTTATGGACTAACAGACGTTTTAGAGCATGAGCTTTCATGGGTGAATACCCACTTCGTCGGATGCAAGTAGTGGAAATTTCCAGGGGCAGGTATATAGATATGCAAGCAAGAAGCAAGCTAGAGATAACGAGGTTAGTTCAATCAGGGAGGATGAGGCCCTGTTCTAGCAGTTGAGGTGTGAAAACCAAGGGAGGAGAAACTGGTTTTGTAGTTGGCAAGCCATTCACAATATCTTATATTGGGCCAACTTCTGTTGGTGAGAGAGAAATTTTCGAGCTACACAGAGCTCTTCTTGAATGTTACAGCTAAACACGGGGTGGGACACATCGTTTAGCATACACAGTTAACACACATTTCAAGGGACCATTGAAGGTGAAGTGGCCAGTTAACACTGGTCCTGTCATGGAGGGGGAAGACAGGAGGGGGAGGGTTTAGTGGGTTATAGATTGTTGTGATAAGTCATAAAACCAGAGTGTCTATTCAGTCCATGATTTTTAGTGTCTAGCAAAGTTAAGAATTTAAGCTCCTAGGCTCATCTTTTGAAGGTGTAGTGCAGAGTTCCTTTGAGGATGAGGACTGAGAGGACAACTATACAGTGATCATTTGGTGAAAAGTGTTCACCCACAAGCGATAGGGTGTTTTTGTCTTTCATTTTTCTGCATGAGTTCATCTGAGAGTGTAGTGATTGTCTGGTTTCACCCGCACAGCTCTTGTTGGGGCATTTAGTGCACTGGATGAATGCACTTGTGATAGGCATGTGTAGGACCCATGAATCTTGAAAGGTGTGGTGTGGAGGGTGTTGCCCATCATAGCAGTGGAGATATGTCTGCAGGTTTTGCATCTGTTGCTCTGGCCTGGTTCGGTGCCACTTTGAGATGGCATGTCCTAGTCTGTGGGGAGCTTGCTTCTGATGGTGAGTTTGGAGGGGCTGGGAAGTTGTTTGAAAGGCAGAAGAGAGGGTTCAAGAAAAATTTCTTGCAGGATGGAGTCCCCATTGAGTGTTGGTTGTAATTGTTTAACAATACCTCATATGGCTTGCAGTCAGGGGGTGTGACTGTCTACGCCCCTAGGGTCAGGGCAGCATGGCCTAGTGGCCAGAGTCCATAGAGCAGCCCTTAGGTGCAGGGCAGCATGGCCTAGTGGCCAGTCTATGGGGGTGGGGCACCCACCAAGGGGTGTGGTGGCCCCAGTAGGGAGGCCCAGGCCCACCCAACTCCACCAGGCCCCAACCCAGGGCCCTAACAGTGACATAACTTGCCACTGATTCAGCAGGGAAGTCCTACTGAAACACACTGAGGTTTCTCAGGTGGGAGGTACCACTCCATCACCCTCCCTAGGTCACGTCCTACCAGTTCTGCATTGGGGTCTCCCATGAGACTTCGGATTCTCAGTGGTCAGCTGGGCCAGTTGCCTCCTGTGGCTCCTCCAGTCACTGGGGTTCAAGCGGGCCCGGGGAGGCTCTGATTCCCAGCATAATCAGGGGCTGTGATTGGCCCTCCGCAGGAGCTTCCCGGGCAGCTCCTTCCCCTGCAGCCTCCAGCCCAGAATGAGCTGGGCTTCCTCCCTTTATACTGGTAGAGTATTTGGAACATGCCCAGTCCTGCCAGGGAGGTGAGACTTCCACTGTCAATAATATGGGCTTAACCCTCTCTGGGCTAGTGTGGGGGTAAGCAGACCCTGTAGGTGACAATTATGGGTGTGCAGTCAGAGGGGGTTTTATTTCTGCATTGCAGGAGGTTCTCTCTGCGTATTTGGGTGGTATTCCATGATGCAATATACTTCTCTGGTGGAGTGTGCTTGCTCGGTGAAGGCAGTTTTAGGTGTGCCAAGGTGAATATCCCAGACTTTCTCCTCAGAGCATATCCTGTGGTATCTCAGTGCTCGGAGCTAGATAACAGATTTCTTGGTGTGTTTGGGGTGGCTACCGGATCTGTGAAGATAAGTGTGGTGAACCGTGGGTTTTCTTGTATGTAGTTGTCTGTAGGCTTCCATTGCTGAAGCTGATCATGGTGTCCAGGAAGTTGATGCTAGTGTGAGAGTGTTCGAGAGAGTTGAATGGAGGGGAGGTGGTTATTGAAGCTGTGCTGCAAATCCATGAGGGAATTTAGGTCATCTGTCCAGATGATGAAAATATAATTGATATATCTCAAAACCAATGGTATACCTGTAGTACATCTATTACAACAAATCTGTAACCCACTAACAATTTCCCCACTGCCTTTTTTTTCCCCTCCACCCCCTTCCTGTCCCCCTGTGACTGGAGGAGTGTTAATGGGCCACTTTACCTTCAATGGTCCCTTGAAATGTGTGCTAACTATTTATGCTAAACACCCTGTTCCATCTTCTATTTAGCTGTGACACTGCATATCTTTCCTTGCCCTGAAGAAGAGCTCTGGGTAAGCTCAAAAGCACGTGTCTCTCACTAACAGAAGTTGGCCCAATAAAAGATATTACCTCACCCATCTTGTCAACCTTAGAAGTGGCAGCTTAGTTTTATCGTAGGCACAGAGTCAGACACAAAGCACCTTTCATGACTGGTATCTGTTCAGTCCCTCTTGCATAAACCTGTCTTCCAATTTCTAGCATTGTCTTCTATTTTGCAAGCTATAGTGTTGTTTTATATTTAATATAAAATAAGGTATTTTGGAAGAATATTTTCAGTCGGTAACCGTACTCATTGGCATAAACATAATGCAATCCACAAACACAGAAAGAATCAATAAAATCCAAAACCTCTTAGAAGAGATAGCACGGAGAAAAACCAAAGCACCTGCATCGCAACAAGAACGGTATTTGTTTGTGACAGTTTTATAGGGCTGTAGCTAATAGAGGGAGTCCATGCATATAGTTCCTTTCATTTTATAGAGCTCTTCATAGAGATCCCAAAATGCTTTGCTATAAATACTTGCAATTGGAGGACTCACTGTAAACACATATATATGCCAACCCATTATGCTCTGAACAACAACCTGCATACAACAAAACAATCTCAGTTTTTCATGGTCCATAAAACAAAGGCATTTTCATATTAATTCTTATTGCATTTCTTTGTAATCATGAGCACAGCTATTATCCTTTCAGACCCATGTATAAAATACTGTTCTTGACGGATCTCCTCCTGCCCCTTTTGAAAACAATGGTAGTTTTGCCACTGATGTTACTGGAAGGAGGATTGGACCCTAAAAGGAGTGACGAAGATCCAAAATGCCGGCCACAACAAAATATTGCAGAGGATGAAAGATTTGAATTGTGCAAAATTCTCTGGGTTCCATGGTCTTTTTCTCTCATCCAGTCTGTTCTAAACAGACTTTGCAAGGACTTCCTTTGAAGTGAGATTTAAAGTTCCAACGCCTTATCTAAGAACAGCAATCAGGGTGTATCTCTACAAACAGAGCAGTGATTATTCTCAACAATAACTAAATATAGAAAAAAATACCAACTTTCCATAACAGAATGACAAGGTGACAATTTGCGATAGATGAAATGTATAAAAAGGAAAAAAGTAAACAGCTAATCATGGTAATATCCTGTGCAGCACAATACTCGAATTCGACCTCAGAAAACTTCATTTCATAGGCAGGAAATAAAATGCTCAAAATGGGCCAGAGGCATCCTCCATTAAACTCAATCATGACTACGCTATAGCTTTCTACAGTCTCCCGGTTAAGGTCCAGATTCTTGCCTCTGCCACCTCAAGTTCACCTAGACTACTGAGGTGTTGCTTGACCAGCCATTGATGGACGTTCAACATATAAGGTCACTTTTTTTTTTCCTGAAAATTTTTGAGATAGGTATTGGGAAACTGTTAGAGATTACGTCTTATCCTAGTCCATATCAGTGAGTTTGAAATTGGCCCTTTGTGAATGAGACAGCAGTCCATCCTATTGGGACAATCAAATCCCTTTAACCCAAATGGTTGTTTGCTTACTTAGTTGCTTTGTTTATCCTTTAGGCGTATCCAGAATCACCGTTTCTGGTAACTTTTAGTTGCTGAGCTCCCAGAGTGTTGTCATTTTGTTAGGGACCTGGTAAAACCAGTTCATATTAGGGAGCTTCTAAAGGCAAGTACTTTTGGTTTTTTATGTAGTTGTGCAATACCTAATGAAATGGGGGCACCACTGTGAATGGGTCCTCTGAGTGCTACTGATGTGATCATGCTATGGTGAGCTGTCTGGTGTTCCTATATAAATAAAAACTGAATGCAACCGTTTAGCGAACAGATAAAGAATTAAAATAATAATTACAAGGGATGGTCACATCCTTCCTCTGAGACCAGTTTTATTAATGTAATTAACATTTTCAGTACCCTCAGTCTGATGATCTACCATTTCTCATGGAGACAAATTAGATTAATATAAATGAGAATGACAGCAGATGTGCATGTAGGAGAGAGAAACTTGGGTGTGGAACAAAGGACATCCCTCATAATGAGGTGAAGATGAGAGGAATGGCAGGTGAGTAATTAGAATCTACTTCATTATTAAACTAGGCATGAAACTTCACTCTGGAATTTACCTGTAACTGACACTGGTGAACAGTGTTTGCTAATGAATTACTCTCCAGGAATGAGTGAATTGAGAGATTCCTTTATCTGTCTAACAGGACAGATAAGAGGGAAATGATAACCTTGTGGTTAAAGAACAGAGCTAAAAGTCAGAAAATCTGGTATCTAATCAGAGCTCTGCTATAGGTTTACTGTGAGACTTGTGGCAAATGACTTAACCTCTCTGTCCCTGAGGTTCCCCTTCCATAACAAGGAGATAATATTTCCCTACCTGACCGGGACATTGTGGGTCTTAATCATTGATAAATTGGAGAGGATTCAGAGAACAGCCACAAGGGTAATTAAAGGATTAGAAAACATGCCTTATAGTGAGACTCACAATGCTCCATCTATTTAGTTTATGGAAGAGAAGGAAAAGAGGTGGCTTAATTATAGTCTATAAGTGCTACATGAGGAATATTTCAAAATATGCTCTTCAAACTAGCATAGAAAAAAAATCACATGAACCAATGGCTAGAAGTTTAAGTGAGACAAATTCAGACTGGAAATAAGGTGTAAATTATTAACAGTGAAGGTAATTAACCATTGGAACAATTTATGGTGGTGGATAGTACCTCATTGACACTTTTTAAATCAAGATTGAATGTTTTTCTAAAAGATATGCTTTAGCAATTATATTTGTCTCTCTTTTTTTCATTTAAGGTTCATATTTTCAAAAGTTCTCTCTGAAACCACAAGAGCTAGAAACTTTTTTTTAAAACGGAAGTTGAATTTTTCCATGTGATCATATGATTCCAGGAGCTGGGTCCAAAAAATGCAGAGTATCAGAAGACTCGTGGTAAAATTGTGAGAGTTGGCAACACTGCTATTATATGCTCAAACACTGTGGTAATGAAATGCCTATAAATTAATATCTATAATTCAGGCTTTATCTTACTCACATAGAAAAACTGCGGGAGCAGGTCCAGGAAACTATGGAATCCTTATTTTGTGATTTTTTTTTATTTTTTTATTTTTTAAAGGAAAGTAGAACTAAGAGGTTCATTTAAGGGGGCAAGAAGAAGTGGGCATAGACCTGTAGATCACAAGAATGCATGTGGGACTCTTTTTGGTGAAAAGAGCCCTACAAAAAGTGGAAGTGTAGATCAAATTACAAAGGATGAATATAAACAAATAACACAAGTACGTAGGGACAAAATTAGAAAGTCCAAGGCACAAAATGGATCAAACTAGCTAGAGACATAAAGGGTAACAAGAAAACATTCTACAAATACATTAGAAGCAAGAGGAAGATCAAGGACAAGGTAGGACCGTTACTCCTTTGAGGGGGAAGGGGGAATTAAAAACAGAAAATGTGGAAATGGCAGAGGTGCTTAATGACTACTTTGTTTCAGTTTTCACCAAGAAGGTCGGTGGTGATTGGACATCTAACATAATGAATGTCAGTGAAAATGACATAGGATCAGAGGCTAAAACAGGAAAAGAACAAGTAAAATATGACTTAGACAAGTTAGATGTCTTCTAGTCACCAGAACCTGATGAAATGCATCCTAGAATACTCAAGGAGCTGACTGAGGAGATATCTGAGCCATTAGCGATTTATCTTTTAAAAGTCATGGAAGACGGAAGAGATTCCAGAAGACTAGAAAAGGGCAATATATAGTGACAATCTATAAAAAGGGAAATAAGGACAACCCAGGGAATTGCAGACCAGTCAGCTTAACTTCTGTACCTGTAAAGGTAATGTAGCAAATAATTAAGCAATTAATTTGCAAACATCTAGAAGATAATAAAGTGATAAATAACAGTCAGCATGATTTGTCAAGAACAAATCATAAAAAACCAGCCTGATAGCTTTCTTTGCCAGGGTAACAAGCCTTGTGGATGGGTGGAAGCGGTAAACATGGTATATCTTGACTTTAGTAAAACTTTTGATACTGTTTCACATGACCTTCTCATAAATAAACTAGGAAAATACCACCTAGATGGAGCTACAAAAAGGTGGGTGCAAAACTGGTTGTAAAACCATTCCCAGAGAGTAGTTATCAAGTGGTTCATAATCATGCTGAAAGGGCATAACGAGTGGGTTCCCCAGAGATCAGTTCTACGTCCGGTTCTATGCAATATCTTCATCAGTGATTTAGATAATGGTATAGAGAGTATACTTATAACGTTTGTGGATGATTCCAAGCTGGGAGGGGTTGCAAATGCTTTGGAGGATAGGATTGATCTGGACAAACTGGAGAAATGGTCTGAAGTAAATAGGATGAAATTCAATAAGGACAAATGCAAAGTACTAAACTTAGGAAGGAACAATCAGTTGCACATAAAGTGGGAAATGACTTCCTAGGAAGGAGTACTGTGGAAAGGGATCTGGGGGTCATAGTGAATCACAAGCTAAATATGAGTCAACAGTATAATACTGTTGCAAAAAAAGCAAACCTCATTCTGGGATTAACAGGAGTGTTATAAACAAGACATGAGAAGTAATTCTTCCGCTCTACTGTGAGCCGATACAGCCTCAACTGGAGTTTTGTGTCCAGTTCTGGGTGCCAAATTTCAGGAAAGATGTGGACAAATTGGAGAAAGTCCAGAGAAGAGCAACAAAAAATGATTAAAGGTCTAGAAAACATGAGCTAGGAGGGAAGATTGAAAAAAATGGGTTTGTTTAGTCTGGGAAAGAGAAGAGGGGACTTAACTGTTTTCAAGTACATAAAAGGTTGTTACAAGGATGAGGGGAAAAATTGTTCTTAACCTTTGAGAATAGGACAAGAATCAATGGGCTTAAATTGCAGCAAGGGAGGTTTAGGTTGGACATTAGGAAAAACTTCCTAATTGTCAGGGTATTTAAGCACTGGAATAAATTGCCTAGGAGGTGGTGGAATCTCCATCACTGGAGATTTCTAAGAGCAGGTTAGACAAACACCTGTCAGGAATGGTCTAGATAATACTTAGTCCTGCCATGAGGCAGGGGACTGGACTAGATGACCTCTTGAGGTCCCTTCCAGTCCTATGATTTTATGAAACCCACCAATCCCAGAGCCTCTACATAGAGAACCTGACCCTCTGCTGTGATTTGAAGGCTCCTCTCTCCCTAACAATGCAACCCCTAAGAAGCTGTACTGGTACTACCAATGGCTGCCCCCTGTTGTAGCTGCCCAGCACTAGCAACAGAGATGACTTTATGGTAGTTGGTAAGGCAGGACTAGGTCCAAGGAAAGACTCCCATTGGCTTTAATGGCTTTTGGATCAGGTCCTTAATGTAGCATGGAAGAGCATTCAATCTCATACAAATATCCACTACCAGGCCAGTGAGGTGCATGCTGGGAAGTGAGACTCCTTCCCAGAGTCTTTACCAGAGTGATGGCAGAGGGACTTTCTGGGTCTTGCACACAAAGGACCTCTTTCCACCCACTGCACTGATCTGCCAGATCTCATTCCCCTCCACTCACGATACTGGATGGGAGCACTCAGCCCTTCATTAGCAAACATTTTTTACATGTTAGTCACAGTCTCAAGGTAAATCCCCGAAAGTGGCATTTCTTGTAAATTATGAACAGATTTTAGTTACTTCTCCAGTGCTGGCACGTAAGACGCATGTTGCATTAATTCTCATATCCCAAATGCTCATTTGAAAGCCATTATAAATATCACTAAGTATTCTGATCTGTTATTAAACTCAAAAATATTTATCTTGAAGTCATTGACAGACCAATCCTGCACATATGGAAACCTCCCACAGCTCTGAAATTAACATGCTGCCATGATGGTTTAAGGAAACTTGCTCATCTTGAAAGAATAACTTTTCAAAGACAGATTTGATTCTCTCCAAGATATCTGGCCAGCATTTTAGGATTTGTATGATTAACAAATACACAAGACTAACTATAACTGTAAAACTGCTACTTTTATCTTTCTGAAAAGGCCTCAGCTATTTTAGAAAACCTCCCGCAGAAATTCACTTTAAATCTCTCCAAATTTCAGATTCTTGGCTGTGCCTGTGGACAAGTGCTGAGAATTAATGATATTTTTATCTCTCTTCAAACCTTGTTATATTCAGACTTCTCGTGGAACAAGTTCAAGGTCCTAAAGCAATCAATGCATCTCCATGCCCAGATTTTTTTGTTTTTTCTCCTTTCATGGTATTTGATAACAAAGATCTTTCACATTCCCATTTAAATAGATCCACCACAAAAATCAGGACATTTTTAACCAGTCTACAAGTATTTTTGCCTCTAATTTTGTTCTGCAGGGGTTCAATGCACCATCTCATGACCATTTGCATGAATAGAATTACGGAGAGTCTTTCTTTTACCTCTTGTGATCTTTCTTCAAGCCTCCAGCCTTCTTTCATCCCTGTCATTCTCTTATCTAGAGTGCTAATCTCAGCTGAAATTGTCTCAAGCCTTTCTTCCAGAAAGATAATTGAAGTCCGTAATTTATCACTTCTCAGTTGTAACTCCTGGAGCAGTTTGTAACAGAATAATCCTTATCTCCAGTGACAGTTACTTTGTTACCAGAGGGAGAAAATGGCAGTTGGTGTGTTGCTTGCTGATGGCATCAACTGCACCTTGAAGAAATCCATTTTCTCATTTTTACTGTTATTCTTTGGCATTTTAAATGTCCAAACAGTTTCCTAGTGGCCTCACCACACTTTTAAAACAGAAAGGTGACATCATCCATGCCGGCAAGTTTACTATTTTATTTGGCAGATTCTTATGGGATTGGAGCTGATCCAAAATTCCACTTCTCTGATGGACAGCAATCTCTGCCCCCTTAAGTTTCAATTTTAGCATCTGTCCCCACTCTCTCGCCGCTGTTGTTTCCTCTATCTGTGGCTACATTAGACATTTTGCTAATACTATCAGAGTTTGTGGCTTCTGGGTGACTATTTTACTGCACTCTACGTCTGATCGCACTGCTCTCAAGACGTTTAGTGATGTGTTGTAACTGACTGCAAATTAGCTTGCTTTTCTTTTAAAATACAGTATATTCTTTCCTGAGTGATTACAAGATGGACTGGCTCAGCTATTAGGCATGTGTGTTCTTTGTTTGTCTGACAGTGATTTTTGAACTACTTTGGTTGACTTCTCTCGCCCATGTTATAGTTGGGCAAATGTTTATTACATAGTTTCAGATGCCAGGTGAGCAGGGTTTTTTTTCTGGAAATCAGCAAATTCACTATTTAGTGTATGCCAGAGTGTTTTAGATTTCATAGTTTATTTCAGAACTGTTATTTCTTAGTGACATATTGTAATGATGTGGGTGTAAAAGCTTTTCACAATACCTTGAAAGTGCCAAATAAAAAACAGGAGGAGAGGAGAAGTTTGAACTTAACATGGAACAAGAGGGTGCACCCTGTGCACAGGACAAAGGAATGTGGAAACATTGGCAGAAAAAGAAGGGTGGACCAGAGAGAAGAGGGAGAGGAGAGAAGGAGAACTATAGATGCTCTTTAGAAAAAGTCCTCAATAAACACTCTCATAAGCTATGCTGAAACCCCATCATCTTAACATGTGGGTCAACCACTGAGGTATCTTATCCTATTTACTATGCTGAAGGGTTGTTATAGTGACTTGTAGAAAACATAGATCTGCTTTACACAGCTTCATTCTGCTGCCTGGATAGAACTAGTCAAACTCTTTCCTCTGAATAATTTTCTTTATTAATTTATCTCCTTTTTTGGTTAATTAATCATGCATGAACTGATCCTAATTTTCAGAGAGTCTGTTCATGATTTATAAAAATTTGCAGTATAGTTTTGACAAATAATGTTCAGATTCTGGACTGCTGACTTTGACCATTTTTTATTTGTTATTTGCCTTGTGTAGCTGATCACCTAAGTCACATGGTATTGTTTTCCTGTCTGGCTGGACTGCTGACATCTTTTCAATAGGAAAATAGTGAAAAATAAATAACATGATTATGATATATAATTTTTTCACCCTAATAATCTCTCATGCTAACATTTCTGAAACGTTTGGAACTCACAGATGTTTTCATTAGTATCATTAGATTGTTGGCCACATGCTCATGAATATGACCCTTACAAATAAAGTGTCCCGATTTTATGTCCCGATATTTGGGGCTTTTTCTTAGATAGGCGCCTATTAACCCCCAGCCATCCCAATTTTTCACACTTGCTCTCTGGTCACCATACAAAAACCACTGTGAACTAAACTCTCCCACCCTGTTATCTACTAAAGTATTCGCAAATCAGTTTGGGATTTAATCTAATTTTAGACTGAAATGTCAGTATTTGAAATGTTAGCAAATGTGGTATCTGGGCTAAAACAATAGTGTGTGCTGCTATGAAACATTCCTGCAGCCTATGATATGGATGATAGCTAAGTTTTATTGTGTGGGGAGGGGAAACATTTTAAAATGAGCCATCTATTCTCTGGCCTGTGGTGATAAGACTCATCACCTTCAGCTGGTGTAAATAAACAGTCAATGGAGCTAGTTAAATATACATTACCTGAGGATCTGATCCCCAGTTTGTGTAACCATCCTTAAGAAAATAATTGTACAACACACACTTGGTTCTTCTTCTGTTGGAATTAGTATCTCACTAATACTCAGTTCTTCTCTAAGGGCTAGTCTACACTTACGAGCCGGGTCGACGCGGTGAGTTCGACTTCTCGGAGTTCGAACTATCGCGTCTAATCTGGACGCGATAGTTCGAATTCCGGAAGCGCCGCGGTCGACTCCGGTACTCCACCACTGCAAAAGGCGGTGGCGGAGTCGACCTTGGAGCCGCGGACTTCGATTCTGCGGCGTCTGGACGGGTGAGTAGTTCGAACTAGGGTACTTCGAATTCAGCTACGCTATTCACGTAGCTGAATTTGCGTACCCTAGTTCGACCCCGCTTCTTAGTGTGGACCAGCCCTTAGCATTGTTATGCCTTGACTGATTTGATAATTCAACATGGACATAAATGCTACTGTTATGCCAGCATATGCGTATACTGCTTTCTCATTGATTCTCTGATACATTTGAGTCAGCATAGTTATTTCTGGAGTAATGTGACTGAATATTTTCTTTTCAGCTTGACTTGTTAATCGTTGTCAGTCACAGTTTATTATAAAAATCGGTGCAAAGCACCATTAATTTTATTTGGTGCTGCCTAAATCACATCTAAGTCAATGGTATGTAATAATGGGAAAGGGAGAGAGAGAGAAGAATTTTAAGTCACTATGCAATAGCAAATCTTGGTGGAAGGGGACAGGCTTAAGGTGAAGAGGGAAGCTGTCTATGCAGGCATTCTGTTCAAGCACCTCTAGGCACAGCCGCTGCAGTTCCCTTTACAAGTAATGCAGTGTTACAAATGTGCTCCCTAGGGTTGCCAGGCACCCGGTTTTGGCACCACCAACTGGGCCATTAAAAGTCCGGTTGGCGGTGCAGCAGAGGTCCGGGGCTAAGGCAGGTTCCCTGCCTGCCCTGGCTCTGTGCAGTCCTGGAAGTGGCCGCCAGGTTCCTGCAGCCCCTAGGCACATGGGCAGCCAGGGAGGCTCCATGCGCTGCTCCCGCTCCCAGCGCCAGCTCTGCAGCTCCTATTGGCTGGGAATCACGACCAATGGGACCTGTGGGGGCAGCACCTGTGGGTGCAAGGGCAGTGCACGGAGCATTGCTGGTCTCCCATGCGCCTAGGGGCCACAGGGACCTGGTGGCTACTTCCTGAGAGCCGCAGTAAGTGCCTCTGGCACCCTGAATACCCTCCCATACCCCAACCCTCTGCCCCAGACCAGAATCCCCTCCTGCATCCCAAGCCCCTCATCCCTCGCCCCACCCCAGAACCCACAGCCCAGCCGGAGCTCTCACTCCCCTCACGCACCCCAACCCCCTGCCCCAGCCTGGTGAAAGTGAGTGAGGGTGGGAAAGAGCGAGCGATGGATGGAAGGGCGAAGGCGCAAGCGGGGGGATGAGAGGGTGTCAGGGTTCCTTCCCCACTCTGAACTTTAGGGTGCAGATGTGGGGACTCGCATGAAAGACCCCCTAAGCTTATTTACCAGCTTAGGTTAACAGTAAGCTGCCACCACCAAGCGTGTTCCAAATCTTAGGGGAGAGCCACTTGGAACTTGGCCTTTCCCCAAAGATTTCCCAAGTCCCTAACCCCCCCTTTCCTGGGTGGATTTGAGACTATTCCCACCCCCGCAAGTCCTTACACCCCTTTTCCTGGGTAGGGTTAAGAGTATACCCTCACCAATTAGTCCTGGTGAGCACAGATCCAAAGCCCTTGGATCTTAAAAGAATGAAAAATTAATCAGATTCTTAAAAGAAAAAATTTATTAAAAGGAAAGGTAAAGTTCATCTCCATAAAATCAGGATGAAAATAACTTTACAGGGTAATCAGATTCAAAGAGCCGAGAGGAACCCCCTCTAGCCTTAGTTTCAAAGTTACAGCAAAACAGGGATAAACCTCCCTCTAGCAAAGGAACATTTACAAGTTAAGAAAACAAAGATAAAACTAACAGGCCTTGCCTGGTTGTTACTTACAAGTTTGAAATATGAGAGACTTGTGCAGAAAGATTTGGAGAACATGGATTGATGTCCAGTCCCTCTTAGTCTCAAGAGCGAACACCACCCAAAACAAAGCACAAACAAAAGCCCCCCCCCCCAAGATTTGAAAGTATCTTGTGCCCTTATTGGTCCTTTGGGTCAGGTGTCAGCCAGGTTACCTGAGCTTCTTAACCCTTTACAGGTAAAAGGATTTTGGTGCCTCTGGCCAGGAGGGATTTTATAGCATTGTACACAGGAGGGTTGTTACCCTTCTCTTTATAGTTATGACAGGTGGCCTCAATGAAGGGGTGGGATGGGGCAGGGCCTCGGGTAAGGGGCGGGAAAGGGGTTTGATTTTATGTGATTAGAAATTTGGCAACCCTAGGCTCCCCCCGCGCCCTACTCTGTCTGCCAACAGCATAGGGGCCCATCAATAAACTCTGTGGGATTTTGAAGCCTGCTGCTATGCTAATACACATCCTTGCACTTACAGAGCACACTGGGATTCTGTGCAGGGGAGCAAGGGGCAGGGCATGTTTTCCTGCCGCATCCCCTTTGACCTTACAACTCCACAGGGAGAACTAGAAGCTAGCCCTACGTTTTGCCTGCCTTATAAGACAAAGATATAAACTTAATTTTATGTTCTTCTCTATAACTTGTCCAAGGTCTGTGGTTTTCTGAACCAAAAAGCCAAAGTAGCTTTGATTAATGCCTTTGTTATTTCTTTAATTGATTATTGTAAATTTACAGTTGCTAGGACTTAAGATCTACTCGTTGGAATTTAGGCTGCCAGGAAATGCCATTATATTCCTCCTGAGTTGAAGAAATGGCATTGATTATCAGCTAAATAAGTAAACGTGCAGCACAAAATCATTTGATATCTGCCACTGTATCTGGCTGCTGCCCTTGTGCAGTATCTTTGTGCCTGAGGGTACATCTAACACTGCAATCAAAGGCCCGCGGCCTGGCTGTGGCTGGCCCAAACCAGCTGACTTGGGCACATGGGGCTCATGCTCAGGGCTAAAAATTGCAAAGTGCAGACGTTTAGGCTCAGGCTGGAGCCTGGGCACTGAGAAACACGCCCCTTGCGACATTTCAGAGCTCTGGCTCCAGCCCGAGCCTGAATGTCGGTGCTGCAATTTTTAGCCCAGCAGCTAAAATTATTTTTTTTAGGATAATGCATTGAAGCTGCTGGATTGCACCAAGTAAACTCAGTGATGGGAAGGGGTTTTTTTGTTTTTGTTTATTTTTTCCATTGGTTTGGTTCATGCTGACACTGATCTCTGCTGGGCATGAGTCCCAGATTCAAAGTCCAATTGCCAAGAAGACTGTCTTTGGATACACGGTTTTCACTCTGGAGGTTGACAGTTCCAGTGGTTTTGTAGCTACATTGCTGTCATGGGAAGTGATAGTCAAGCAGCTGCTTTCTCAGGTAGCTCGGGCCAGTATCATGGAGAAATTTGAAGATGAGAAGTGAAAGCTTGAATATGATCTAGTGTTCAATAGGGAGCTAGTCAAGAGAGCAGAGTACTGGATGCCTTGTGTTCCTGAACAGATGGGCAGTTCTATTCCTAAAGGCACGTATCAGAGTCAGAGGTGGTGGCCATGGTTTTCTAGCAGTGCTTCTAGGGGCTGGTCAGCACTAGAAAATTAGATTGACCCAGATGCATAGTTCAGGGGGATGAAAAATCCACAGTTATGTCGACTTATCTACCTCCTCTCCAGGCCTGTCGACACAGGGGGGCAAAGGGGGCAATTGCTCAGTGGCCCAGGCAATTTAAAAGAGCTCAGTGGGCCCGGCTGCCACTGCTGCTGTGGTAGCAGCGTCAGCAGCCGGGAGTCCTTGGCCCATTTAAATGGCAGGCTGCAGGGCTCCCAGGCGTGCATGGGGTGGTACCGCCAGCAGCGGCAAAGGCAGCCGGGCGGGCATGTGGAAGCCCTGGCTGTGCCAGAACAGCACCCATTGACTGTTCTGCCCTGGAATTGCTCTCAGCGGGATTGCTCCTCTCAGGCAGGTGGATTTACTGCAGAAAACCCCTACGGATTTACTGTAGAAAATCGCCTCCCCTTGATGAAGTAAGTAACTTCACTGAAGCACTACATCATAGCATCGACATAGCCTATTGTGTGAATAGGCTGAATTCAAAGAGGGAAGGTATCATGCTATCAGGCCTTGGTCAGCTGGATGCTTCCTGAGTCCCCAGAAGCTGTCTCAGGGCTAGTCTACACTTACCTGCCGGGTCGACGCGGTGAGTTCGACTTCTTGGAGTTCGAACTATCGCGTCTAATCTGGACGCGATAGTTCGAACTCCCCGCGCGCTCCGGTCGACTCCGGTACTCCACCACTGCAAACGGCGGTGGAGCCGCGGACTTCGATCCCGCGGCGTCTGGATGGGTAAGTAGTTCGAACTAGGGTACTTCAAGTTCAGCTACGCTATTTACGTAGCTGAACTTGCGTACCCTAGTTCGATCCCCGCCCTTAGTGTAGACCTGCCCTCAGATGCCAGCTATTTTCTAAGTACCCAGCAGAAGATACTCAGTTCTGAGTTTAGTGAAGACTTACTGAGCAAAGCTGCTCCACCAGAAATTCTGATATTTAAAAAATGTATATCATTATAAATCAGAATGAAAAGTCAAATCTTTGTGGAAAATGGTATTTGGGTGGGGGATGGGAGCGAATTCAATTTTGACTTTCTAAAAATACCATATCATAAATTTAGGGTTTCACAAATATTAAATAAAATAATAATTAGTGATTATACCAAGCATAAGGGATTTCATGTGTACCACCGGTGGTCTTTGTGTAATCAGAACAAACACAAACAGTACATATGCACGTACTCCATTTTTTTCAGTGTTCTTTCAAGAGTAATTTATTGTGGAGCTTGTTTAGCTCACTTTAAGTAGTATGTTATAGGATGAGATCCCCTGTCCATCTGGCTCTGATTTATCAGTTGCTCTACAGTGAAATCAGATAGGTTTTTTGCATCATCATAACAAGTAAAATGATTTATTTTCCCTCCTGAAGTTCAACTCAAAGCTTATCTGTAAAGAAAAGAAAGGCAATAATCCTCTTTTTGCAATTTCACTAGCTGCATAAACCTATGTCATCTCATTGAGTTTTTTCAGTACAGCAGGATCAAATGAGAATTCTGTGACTTTGAAGCATCATTTTCATTTGATTAACCACAGACAAAATAAAGTCATTGTTAAAGAGAATCTGAAGAAATAAGCACAGTAGCCATCTTTCTTTTATCAAAGGGTGACTTCTCACCATGTCTAGTCCCAGCTAAATCTTTATTTGTATTTACTGTGAAATCAGAGATGTTAGCTGAAATTCTACATTGTTATCAGTCACAATCTTAATATCTTAGGTCCCAAGTTTCTTTGCAGATTCAGGGCAAGTTGATTCCATAATCCTCCATAACCAAAGGCTTAGTCCTTTCAGTTCCCGCACTCAATCTACAAACTCTCAGGTTTCTATCTTTGTGGCTATTTTTCCTGCAGCAGCCCCTGTACATCAAGTCAAATGGCCAGAGCAGGAGGACATAAAGGCCTCACATCTAACTGGGTGGAAATTCCTGAGGAACTGAGGCAAACAGCCACAGGCTGTTCTCCAAAGAACCCTCAGATCCCTTTGTGTAGGAGGCGTGGCTGGGGTGGAAGGGGTTGTGGGGGAGTATGTCTAGGAGGGGAAGAGATTGTGTTGATGGCAGAGCCTCAACAGAGCTGTGGAGATTCTTGGCAGTGCTGCAGTTTATAGGGCAGCCCACGTAGGCTGCCCTAACTTAGATACGCCCCCAGGAATCTCAAAAGTTTCATCTATGCTTATGTTGGCAATGCAAAGCACAGACACTGTACCTGTAGCACAGATACAAACAGCAGTGTACATGGTGAGACGCAGCTTAGGTTAGTGGAGTGCCCGACATGCCTGAATCCCCAGGGTGTGTACCCTACACAGCTCTCTACATACCCAAGCGGTGCCTCACACATCCACATAGCTATTTTCAGCAGTTTAGCATCCTGCTGCCTCCCCGCTGCAGTGTACAGCTACGTACCACCGCGAGGAGTGTGGACATAGCCTGCCTTTCACTGTGGAGTGTAGCCACAAATATAGTGCCTGTACTCTACTTGCCACCATAAGTGTAGCCATAACCTAAGGGTATGGCTACACTTACGGTTTGCAGCGCTGGTAGTTTGCAGCGCTGGTCATCCAGCTGTGTAGGAGCAGCGCTGGTGTGTGGCCACACTCACAGCTACCAGCGCTGGTGTGTGGCCACATTTGCAGCATTAGCAGCGCTGTTGGGAGTGATGCATTATGGGCAGCTATCCCAGCATTCAAGTGGCCGCAACGTGCTTTTCAAAAGAGGGAGGTGGAGTGGGGGTCTAGTGTGACAGGGAGCGGGGGGAGAGAGAGAGAGGGGATTTTTGGAGCCAACACTGTGTGTTTAGCTTCCTGCCTTGAAAAATCAGAACATTTTTCCGACCCCTTAGTCTTAACTCTTAATTGCAAACAGCCTGCAGCCAACACGACTCCCCGCTGTTTCATTTGCTCCCTGCCTGCCTCTCATTTGATTGTTTACAGCCAGGTACAGATGATCACAGCAAACAGGAGCTCTGTTTGTTTTTTAGATAAGCAGCAACGGCAACGGAGCTCCGCGGAGCTCATTCACAACAAAACAAAGAAAGGCTGCATAACAAAACAAAGAGAGTAATTTATAAAAGCATTCTGGGATACATCCTTATACCCTGGAGGCCAATCACAGCGCTGGTGTGTGGCCACACTTGATGACCAGCGCTGCAGCACCAGCGCTGCAATCCTTATTCCCCATGCTGAGTGAGGTGTACGGCCAGTGCTGCAGCCAGGGAGTTGCAGCGCTGGAAGTGCCCTGCAGGTGTGGCCACTTACTAATTGCAGCGCTGGTGGAGGCTTTCCAGCGCTGCAAATCGCCAGTGTAGCCATACCCTAAGTTACGTCGTGGGCTGCTCTGATCCCTGAAATATCTCAGGATTAGTAAAGCACAACATTGTCTTAAAGCCAGCATAACCCACTCCTCCGCCACCCTGGGCAGCAAGTTCTGTGTCCTGCCTCTTACACATGCAGCCCAAAATCTCACCCCAGGACATCATATTTGAAACAAAGTGAGGTATTATGCATAATCCCATCTCTAAACTTCCCTTTTGAGGCGCTGATATTAACAACCATTTACTTGTGTTGTTCCTCTGGGGGCTTGGATAGTGTCGGGCTGCGTACCCTGCTTTGGAATTAAGTCCTTCTTGGTTGGTAAAAATCAAAGCGGGAGACATTGGTCTAATTATTAGTGGAAATTGTCACCACCTCCTGCCAGGAGGACAAAGAGCCAGCATCTTTTAAAGAAACAATTTACAGGCTCCTGCTCCAGAAGCCATCAATAGCGGCTGACACTCTCAGAGACACTAAGATAATATAGGCTGTGGTGCCATCAGTATGCTAAGAGACACTTGTTTCAACAAGAGCAGGCAGTGCAGTTAATTGGCTTTCATGGTGTCTATTCCTGAGATTATGTAGTGGATGAGAGCTAGTTTACTGAAATGCAACCCAGATAAGACAGAAGTAATGTTGGTACAATAGGGGAAAAAACTGAAGGAAATTGAAGAGGTGTTTTTTGTCCCCTCAATCGAGGGGGGTGACTTGGACTACTCTCAGTATTAAGCACTAGGTTTGGTAGTACTTGTTTGCAGGATAGGGTCTCTACAAAACAGGCAAAGAGAAGGCAGGACATGCTAGGAAATCCAGAGAAGGGAATAACTGAGGTTGTATTAGTTTCTTCTATTAATGATGATTAATATTATGCTCACCGCTTGAGGGCAATGACAAAATTACATCAAATGCGAAATATTCCCTGACACCACGGGTGTGCGATGAGTCCCATGAAAAACTGAGCATTTACCACCAGGGATTAAATTTACTGCTGTATTTGTAGTTCTTTCCATTCTAAGTATAGCTAATACCACAAATAATGCAGTAAAAACACCCACTACATTTTTAATGTCCTGACTGGAAGCAGTCCTGTGATCATTGATTTTATGATCACTAACCTCAGGATGAAGTTGAATCCCATTGTTTATGCAGATATGTTAAAACATGATTTAAGAAGGTGCTTCACAGGAGCTGATGAAAGGATTACTCTGAAGAATGAGTTGTATGGCCAGCATCTACTTTGCATCCACAGCTAGTGGAATTCTAACTTGGCATCTTAAAGAGAACGCTTAAGGTTTATTTGAGTTCTTGTTCATTTTATAAAATAATTATTCACGTGCCAGCTCTGTCCCACTCATGTGTTTCCCTGTCATTCCATTTAGATTTGTGTAACACGCAAACGCTGACATAAAAAAATTAAATAGTGACCCTGGAGATTCAATGCATATGTTAGAAATGTGCAACAATATTCTATGCCCTCCATAAATTCATGTTCTGGTATGAAATTTCCACAAGGGACTGAATTAACTACTACTATAGTAATGCACTGTATTGCAGCTTGCTTAATGCGTTAAAAGGCTGCTTCCTGCTCTCTCCTTTGGGTAGAGCTAATGTCATTAAAACAAATGTACTTCTGTGCTTATTATCTATTTAGCACAGTAAGCACAATTTTTGCTTCAATTCCCCCAGCACCCCCAACAGAAATCTTCATGATTATAGTTTAATAAAATGCTGTTTGTGAAAACTGTTCTTTCACTGCATGACTTGTAAGTAATAATAATAGTTATAAAGAAAAGTCAAGGCACCTCACATTCCCAAAGGCTACCTAAGAAAGAGATGGAAACATTAGAAATATATCTCGTAAACAACAAGGCAAAAGGTTTAATAATTACCAGCATGGATGCAAGAGGAAGAACTATCATTTAAAAAGCAAAGAGAGAGAGAAAGAGAAAAAAAAAGTGAAAAGCAGTGTTCCCTTTAATTTTTTACATCCATGAGCGGAATGAATTTTGTTATGTGCACAAATAAGGAGGTGATGTATATCAGGGCTGGGGCTGAGGGGGTTCAGAGTGTGGGAGGGGCTCAGGGCTGGGTCAGAGGGTTGGGGTGTTGGGGGTGGGGCTGGGGATGAAGGGTTCAGGGTGCGGGAGAGGGCTCAGGGATGGGGCAGAGGGTTGCAGTGTGGGGGGTGAGGGCTCTAGCTGGGGGTGCAGGCTCTGGGGTGGAACCAGGGATGAGGGGCTTGGGTTGCAGGCTGCCCAAGGGATGTGGTGGGGACAGAGGACTCCCCCACAGCCCTCTCTCACTGCAACAAGCTCAAGGCCATGGGAGAGGCACCTCTCCAGAGCTGCAGCAGCTCCAGTGGTGCCGGGCTCGGGGCGGGGGGGGGGGGCTCTCTTCAGTTGTGGCAACTCCGGCTGGGCTGGGCCAGTCGCAGCAGCTCTGGCAGGGAAGGCTGGGCTGGACCCAGGGAGGGGTGCCTCTCTCCATCTGTGCAGCCCTTGATGGCCTGCTGCATGGCCGCGCAGCTTAGAGGGAACTTAGGTGAGAAGCCATTGCCAGCCAAGATGCATTACAACAGGGCAAGCAGCCTACCAACAAATATTAAATAAAAATGAAACATTCTGGCTTCATCAAGACATAATAAAAAAGGTGTATTCTGTCATCTACAGAAGTATATAGAGGGTAGAACAATCCCACCAGACATATTCAAAAGATCCTACAGAAGGGAAACAGCACCTGATTGTTACAGATTCCATTTGACCCATTCTCTCAGATTTGGTATGGCACACCCTGTTTGGATGGTGGATAATTATGTATTCTTTTAAATGGAATGAGGAATCCCTTATATCATATGACCATTTTTTTGTGAATGTTAATTTGCATAATGAGTCCCTAAAGCATGGAATGGCCACCTACTGGATATTGTATAGATCCAAATAAATTTTAAAAAATATTAGGTTACACAGGTTCTGCACAATAACAGATTTAGTAGTATGTCTCCAAACTTTTCTGAAACTAAAAATTGTACCCAACTAAAGATAAAAGGCATTTTAATTTCTAGCTCCCAGATGTTTGTACGTCTTTTGTGTTTGGGATCCTGAGCTTTTAAAAGTATTTGGTAGACTCTAGGCAGTCTGCTACTGTGGGTAGTAAGGCTAGTTGAAATTTTTCCATCAAAACTATTTTTGACAAAAATTAGTGTTTCAATTAAATGAAAATTTTTATGAAGAATATCTGCTTTCTGTGGAAAAATTTGGTATTTCGCAGAATATTTCAGCTGAACACTGAAATATTTCAATTTGCAAATGCTGCCATTTTGCCTCATGAGAGTTGTAGTTTAGGTGCCTCGTGCTCATTTATAGGCTGGGGTGCTATAGGGGGGTGTACAAACCCCACACAGGGAAACAGGGTTAAGGAGCAGCCAGGCTCCTGGAGGGACAGGGACAGGGTATGAAGTAACCCAGAGAGTAGGCTGGGAGATATACTGGCCAAAAGCAGACACCTGATTTGCCTGCCTCTGGGCCTTGGTTGAAACCTGGAGGAGCAGGAGGGCCTGGGTTCCCCTACCATCAGCCCCTGGACTTGAGCCACTAGGGGCTGGTATGACCAGTCAGTGCTCTGATCACTACAAGGCATGATCTAAGGCAGGGGTTTTCAAACTTCAGTTCTTCCTGCCCCTGCTGCACCCCTGCCCCTCCTCTTCCCTGCCTCTTTCCTCCCCCAAGCACGCCCTATCCCTGCTCCTCCGCCTCCTGCACACCACTGAATAGCTATTCCCTGGCATGCAGGAGATGCTGGGAGGGGGAGGAGTTGATCAGCGGGGCTGGCAGACCCCCTGGAGTGCCCTCCATGGACCTCAGTTTGAGAAACGCTGACCTAGATGACCATGGACTCTATTGTGCCTGTAAGCACAGCCCTGTACTGGGAAAGGTGCAAAGCTGCATTGCCCCAAAGGAAGCACCAGGAGTTACGCTGCCTTCAGTACACCACAGACATCACAAATGTTACTTAAGTGGCTTTGTGACAGTGAATTCTAGGGAAGTACATGGAATTTATTAGGTGTCCGAGACCATCCTTATGCTAAATAAACTCAGGGTACGTCTACACTTACCTGCCGGTTCGACGCGGAGAGTTCGACTTTTTGGAGTTCGAACTATCGCGTCTGATCTAGACGCGATAGTTCGAACTCCGGAAGCGCCGCGGTCGACTCCAGTACTCCACCTCGGCAGAAGGAGTTGGCGGAGTCGACGGGGGAGCCGCGGAGTTCGACCCCGCCGCGTGTGGACGGGTGAGTTGTTCGAATTAGGGTACTTCAAATTCAGCTACGCTATTCACGTAGCTGAATTTGCGTACCCTAATTCGAACCCCCTTCTTAGTGTAGACCAGGCCTCAGTGTCTAAGGGTTTGTCTACACTGCAATAAAAGACCCACACTACAAACATGGCACAACCACGGCTGGCCCAGGCCAGCTGACTCAAGCTCATGAGGCACAGGCAACAGGACTAAAAATTGCAGTGTAGATGTTCAGGCTTGGGCTGGAGCCTGAGCCCTAAGATCCTCCCCCCTTACGGGGTCTCAGAGCCCAGGCTGCATGCAGCCTGATCCCAAACATCTACACTGCAGTTTTTTAGCCCTGTACTCAGAACCTGAGTCAGTTGACCCAGACTTTGATACTCAGTACTGTGGGGTTTTATTGTGGTGCAGACATACCCTAACAGATCATACATGCATATATGGGTTAGGAGTTGTGGGCTGAATTCCTGAAATTGTTATTTTCATCTCAATTCATGTTTTCTGGTTAAATGTGACAAGCTGTGTCATCTTAACATGTATCAGAATGTTTCATGTAATCCTGCATTGAGGGGAGGTGGAAGACTGGCTATTGCTTAAGCATCTATAATTTGGGTGGCATACTTTATATGGAATCAGAGATGAAGCTAATGTTGAGGCTACAACTTGGAAGAGATTTGACCATCCCTGTATCAGCCATCTGGCTGGAATATAAATATACTGTATCAATTGGCATCAAAATTGATAATGCCCTGTTACGTTAGGGCTGATTGCTAAAGAAGCCTGCTGCCTTCCCAAATTACTACATGGAGCTTGTAAGGAATTGTTGGTTTATTTGATATGGTTTATTCAACTTGGTAACTAGACTGATTTGGTATTAGTCCACTTTATTTTAATCTGCTTTGTCTATAGGCATTTTACTTTATGTTTTTGGCTTAGTTATTTAGTTTTGTTAATAAAACACATGAACTTGGAAACCTATGTAGTTTGGATGTTTCTTCTCCAGATGTCAGAGTTCTAGATCTGAGTCCCAGGGTAAATAATTGAGTCAATTCTGAGAACCTCCCAGTGGTTGCTCACACAACTGCCTCATAACTGTGATAGTGGCTAAGGGCCTGTTACCAGGCTAACTGCACCTCTGACCTCTCCTGGTATCTTTCAGTGCACCTCCTCCCAGGCTTCAGGCCTCGAACTATCACTGCTTTTGAGATGCAATCATGTGATTCTCTTCCTTTCAGAATGGGCCATGGGCTGCAGTCCCCTGGTACTAACCATAATTCCCTCAGAAGGCTTGACTTAGATCCAGTGCCTGCAGTTCTGCTCCTCAGGAGCTCTGACCAGTGGTACTCACTGACCAGACAGCCTCTTAAAGCGAAGCTGTTGTTTTTTTAATTTAGAACAAAAGTATTTCAGGGAAAAGGCCTTGAAAGAACAAACAGTCTATATAGTTGTTTGCCTTCCTGTAAGAGGTTCGCGCCGGGGCTCTACCCTCCTGGGCAGGAGGGGAGCCACACCAGCTCACTACACGTCCTCAGTTCAACTGTTCAAGGAGGCTCAGGCCCTCTGGTGCAGGGGCTGAGTAGCAATTAACAGTACAAAGGGGGCTCAGGCCCTCTGGTGCAGGGGCTGAACAGCAATTAACAGCACAAAAGGGGCTCAGGCCCTCTGGTGCAGGGGCTGAGCAGCAATAATAGTACAGGGAGCTCAGGCCCTTTGGTGCAGGGGCTGAGCAGCAACAAACAGTACAGGGAGCTCAGGCCCTCTGGTGCAGGGGCTGAACAGCAATTAACAGCACAAAAAGGGCTCAGGCCCTCTGGTGCAGGGGCTGAGCAGCGAACCGTATATAGGCCCAGGTCCTTACACCTGAGCGTTGGGTGAGGGGGAAAACTGCCACCTGTGAGTGAGGTGGCAGGGGGGACGCAGGCCCACCCACTCCACTGCGTCCCAGCCCGGGGCCCTAGCAGCGGCTATCACCGCTGCAGGTCAGTGGGGTCCTGACCGCAACACACTGACATAGGCTCGTATGTGTCTGTAGCCTGACTGGGGCTACTTCCACTTTCCCCCTCAGGGCCTACCTCGTCCGTGGCACCGGTTCCAGGCCAGTCAACGAGCATGGGCTCCTCTCGACCAGGGCTTGGTGGCAGGTCCGGCAGCTCCTCGGGGAAGTCCGGCCAGGTGTGCTCGGGCGGCTCCTCCGGGTAACAGCAGGGACGGGGAGGCTCTGACGGCTCCTCCTCGTAGCGGGCACGGGGGAGTTCCAACGGCTCCTCCCAGTAATGGGTGCGGCGAGGCTCCGGCGGCTCCTCCTCGTAGCGGGCACGGGGAAGCTCCAGCCGGTCAGGGCAACTGCCTCGAGTCCTGGAAGGTTCCCGGTCGCGAGCTCCCTGCAGCGGCTGGGCCCTGACTGAGCTCTGGCGGCCGGCTTTTATACTTCCTGTCCCACCCCTTGACTTCCGGGGGGCGGGAACAGGCAGCAATGGCTCAGCCCACTTGAGTGTCTGCAGGGGCACTCCCTCTGCTGGGCAGGAGGGGAGCCACACCGACTCACTACACTTCCCTAAGGTTTATCATACCCTGGAAGGTTGGATTAAACCCTAACTGCCTCAAACACTGCTGTGAGACCTGTCTCTGTGTCCAGATCAGTCTGTTACTCCACAAATAGCTCCCAGCCTTGACAAAACAGCTGTGCAACTCTTGGTGGAGCATCTTCACCCCAATAGCTCAGGCACTCTCTTATCATCTCCCCATGTATTTGTTGGGAAGCTGCTTATCTAGAGCTATTGTGTTGCCTTTGTGCTTGCTTTTTTCCAACAGCCCTGAATTAAACTAGGTCAATATATTCATGTAAGAAACCCTGTATGACTATACTATTCATAAAATGTACATAACAGCTTCACATCTGTCATAGCCCCAAGGAGTCAGAGGTCAATGGAAGGGCAACTAGTCCGTGCCCCCGTTGGCCTGACCACTCCCATTCAGCCAGGTCAGAAGTGGGAGGGAGGTGACACAGGAGCTGCTACCGCAGCCCTGTAACACTGGATAATCCCCCCATTCCACACGTACTCTCCACTACACAGGAAAAAATGAGCAAATCAGGCTCATTTTCCCAATTCTTCCACCTCAAGCCCTCCTACTGATTTCAGAGAGAGTTATTTGTATATTGTGGGAATAAGGGCAGGACAGTAAGTATTATTTCTTCAAATACTGCTAGCTACGTATTTATCAATGCACATTGATCCCCTCAAAATGGCCAAGTTTGGAAATATTTAAGTGAAGGCTATACCTATGTAATCATTTTGTGCCCTTCATTAAATTCAACTTGAATTCTTCATCAGTAACAGACTAATGAGGTATGAAATTGCTTGACAATTAGTTCAGAACATACCCAGGTTAGTTGGCACATCTATCAATCAATCATGTTTAATTACTACTGTACATAGAATTTTCTAAATAATTAATATACCATTGAAATCCATAATGTAGTTTTATGTTTAACCAAAATAGGAACATAGCCCAAGATTAATGCATGCTTCTGTTCAATTTCTTTCTTTGCCAATCAATGGAGAGTTATTTAGGACTTTATGAATTTGTATTCTGTAATATAATGGAAGTAAAGAAAAACGCGTGGAAAGTTTTTTGTTGCTATTGTAAATTATTCATGTGTGTTCATTGTAAATTCAGCAGTGCAGTCAGTTTTGGAGCAATTACAAGCATTTTTCACCCTATGGTATGATAACTCTGCACTACATCAAGTAAATAATTTAAAATCTTCACTTATAAAGTTTTTGGTTTTTATTGTGTATGATCATCCCATGAAATAAGCAGGATCAGTTCCTCAGAGCTGTGAGCATTTCACTTGCTATCGTTCCTCATTTTGATCCCAGTTCTGCTCTTATCAAAGTCAATGACAGTCTTACCATTGTCCTCTACTGTGGGAGGATCAGATCCATTATCAGAAAATAATGTTTTGCTTTCTGACTACGTTTAACCTCAAGTAGCTACATTGTCAAGCAAAATAAAGTCAATTTACCTTCTCTGTTAGGCTTTCCCACTGCTGGCTGCACTCCAGGGGTGAAATCCTTGCCCTATTGAAGTCAGTGGGTTTTGCTGTTGACTTCAATAGAGCCAGAATTTCACCCCAGGAGCCTAGTTCTCCTCTCATTTACACTAATATAAATCATGGACTTCAATAAGAGCAGGATCAGATCGCTCCTGCTCATTCTTTTCATACCCTTAGGGCCTCCCCATCTGGCATTCCACCTCCCACTCCAGAAACTTTTATTCTGAGGCTCATCAGATTTTGATTTCCTCTCTTGCTATTCTGCTTCCCATCACTCTTCACTGTAGGAACTTCAGTCAGACTCTGGAGTCTGCCCAGCACTTCTGATGGTGTATCCCTTAGCCACTGCTCTGCTACTTCCGATATCATTTATTATTAGAGCTGGTTCATTTTGTTGTTGTTGTTGTTGCTGGAACAATTTTCCATTAGAAAATACAGATTCAATTAAAATCAAAGCATTTTGCACAAATGTCTGTTTCATCAAAATTTTCAATGAAAAATTATTGAAATGTTTAATTTCAATAAGATTGAAGTGCTTTGTGTCAACCATCATTTCAACTAATACATAATAATTAAAATAAACTCAAAATAAAGTGTTTCGATAAAGTCAGTTTGATATTTCCCCAAACAAATTTTTTCAGAATTTTCATTTTGCAGGAAATTTAAAATTTTCACTTTTGGCTGCAATTCAGGATAAGAGGAAATTTCAAAATGTCAGAATTTCCACAGAACAGACATTCTGAGCTTTGACTAGCTCTATTTATTACTATTGTTATTTCGATTACAATAATGCTTAGAAGTACTAACTAAGATCAGGCCACCCCTTGTGCTAGGCACTGTACAAAAACAGTGAGAAAACAGTACCAGCCCTGAAGAACTTACAATCTAAATTAACAAGACAAAGTGTGGGAGGGGAAACAGAGGCACAGAGAGGAAGTGACTTGCCCAAGTCATGTAGGATCTAGGAATAGAATCTGTAGTCTAGAGCAATGACTAAATGATGCTGGCTCCCCCCCAAGAATTATAACATCTTCTGTTGTGTCCTCTGATCTGGTCCCTGCAATCACTTACAGAACTCTACAGACATAAGACCTCTTTTTCCTCAAACTTCAGCCTCTTCCTGCTCCTCTGACTCTCCCACTCTCTTCTTATGCACTTTGTAAATACTGAGCAGTGGCATGCCATCGGTGCACACAAGGCATGTATTACAAGCCCCAGAACTGACTATGCCCACAGGACAATTCCATCCGACCTCCACACATGCATGGAGGACACCATTGTGTAGAACAAAATTGAATCAGCCGCACAACATGATCAAACATATGCTATACATGAGAAGTCATGCCACATGGAGGATGCCATTTGGAATGCAAATGGCAATTTGCATGCCTGATTTAAAATGTCATGACACACCACTGCTATTGAATTATTACCTATTCACTCACTCACTCTTTTTCTCACACAGAGAGAGAGAGTCTCCATAATAAGTTGGAAACAACTACAACTTTGAAAGGATTCATTATTTAACTACTTTCAAGCTGTAATGAACAGGAATGCCATTTGCTTGCTAAAATAAAAAACCCAAGTATTCCCTATGGAGTCTGTAGTTTAATATGTTATTTTGGTGAGATCTCCATTCTTAAATCTAGTAATGGGTATTAATCAATTATGTGAGTTACTAGATTGCTATATGCTGCCAATTCATCTAGGGCAATGTTGGCGTTAGACTTACTTTTACATTTTTTTTTAATGCCTATGGGCTTAATGATTTTATAGTGGAAAATCTAATTGCCTCCCACCTTCCTGATATATAAGGCAAAGCCAGTGCCACATATCAGAGGGGAGATGCACACTCTGCTCTTTCACAGAGTTTTTCCTTTTGATCTTTGTTTTTATTCCCCCCACATACATCTAAACTGAAAGTCGTATAGTCTGAAAGCGTACATTGCTGTTTATGTATAGAAATAATACAAGAGTCTTTGGGCCTGATCATGTAAACTCTCCTCAGTTAAAATCATGGAGGAGCTAGGTCATCCCATCAAAGTTGATGCGGGAGGTGGGTAGAGAAAATCTTAGTGATTTGACAAGCCAACTAGGTGTGGTCAAATGTCTTTTCTTCTGCAATTTATGCAGCACGGTTTTCTCCTTTCCTTAGAAATACAACAAGACTTTTCATTTCAATTTAAGGAATTATCTTTCTCACAGTCCTTCATATAGAGAAATTGAAATATTCTCTTCTCCACTCACTCCTCAGTCATCCTGGCTGAACACTTGTCTTTTCCTGAGTACCTGCACACCCTTGTGACTCCTGCAGTCTCTTTTTATCATAGTTTACTGATTCTACATTTGGTAAGCAGATCATGCTAACTGTAGACTCTGAATCAAATCTGAAAAGCACACCCTTCTAGAAACAAGGACCAGTGCTCAGTTAGGGCTATTTCAAACATCAGCGGTTTTTCTATTTAGCCCTGCTCAGAAAAACATGGCTGAATTTTGGTTTGCCATGAAAGAAGTAGTATCTCTTTGGTTTCCTATAACTTAGACTTGAGTGAAGGGATTTTATTCAAGCTTAAAAACAAAACTGTTTGAGCAAGGACCTGATCCATTGCTTCTTCCTCACATCAATAGCTTGTCGACTTCACTGGGCCCACTGGTGAGAGTGAGCACTGCAGGGACAGGGCCAAAGACTGGAAAATTAGAGCCCCAAAGATGAATGTGCCAGAAAATTATGGCCATGATGAATCAGGGGTTATAATTAGGGCCCTACCAAATTCTCAACCATGAAAAATGCATCATGGACCGTGAAATCTGGTCTTTTCTGTGCTTTTATCCTATGCTATACAGATTTCATGGAAGAAACCAATGTTTCTAAAATTGAGGGTCCTGACCCAAAAGGGTTGTGGTATTGCCACCCTTACTTCTGTGTTGCCTTCAGTGCTGGGCGGCGGGAGAGCAGCAGCTGTTGGCCAGGTGCCCAGCACTGAAGGCAGCACCCCGCCAGCAGCAGCACAGAAGTAAGGGTAGCAATACCATACCATGCCACACTTACTTCTGCACTGCTGCCTTCAGAGCTGGGTGGCCAGAGAGTGGCAGCTGCTGACAAGGGCTCAGCTCTGTAGGCAGCAGCGCAGAAGTAAGAGTGGCAATACCATACCATGCCATCCTTACTTCTGCGCTACTGCTGGCGGCGGTTCTGCCTTCAAAGTTAGGCTCCTGACCGGCAGCCACCACTCTCCAGCTGCCCAGCTCTGAAGGCAGTGCTGATGCAACTTCCACTACAGTAACTTTGCGACCCTCCCTCAACTTCTCTTTGAGTCCGGACCCCTACAATTACAACACCGTGAGATTTCAGATTTAAATTGCTGAAATAATTAAATTTATGATTTATTGGCCGTGAATTTGGTAGGGCCCTAGTTATAATGGAAGATGTAATGCAACCTTAACTACAGCAGTCGCTATCAGTTCAACCTCTGTAGAGAGCACCTCTCATGTGCAGAGAGCAGCCCCGAGAAAGTAAGCGGTGCACTACCGCACTGTCCCCTGTTCAGGGCTTTGTGGAAATAGCTCAGTAACAGGCTTGAGTTCCTCTTTCTTACATGTCTAAGGTCTGCCCAATTCACCAGAGTCAGACTTAGTCAATCCTGCACTCGCCCACCAGCCTAAAGCTCAGAAATCAGCTGCAGTCAATGCACATGCACATATACTAGCTGATTTTCCAAGATACGTGATGGTATGTGCCAGTCTCAGAATTGCTAAAAATCTATATGAAATCATTGGTTTTAGGAGGCAAACATCAAATGTTAATGGACGCAGTTTTATGGGTAACATTTATAGTTTTATTTTTGTATAAAAAATAATATTGGCAACTTCAAGAGCCAAATCCTGCTAGTTTTACTTATGCAAGTCACACTGTTTGTTTGGATGAGCCCATTTGTGTGAATAGTTGAACAGAATTTGGTCCTTAGATTTTAACATTTTAGAAACAACTATGCATAACAAATGGCCAGAAACCTGGACCAAGCAATACACAACAAAATAATGTTCCTGACATCCAGGGATGATGATCTGATATCGGCTCACTGCATTCTTTTCTTGTTTATCTACTCTGTTGATATTTTCCCCCAAGGCTATGCTAGCAGCATTTATCAAGTGTTATCATTCCAAAAAGCTAACCATTTTTTCCAAGAGAAATATATGGTATATCAAAGCTTTGTTTTCAATAGTATATTCTGGCTATATTAAATTCTCTTTCATCTCTGAGAATGTTCAATAGCTCTCCGAAGAAAACAAATTTTCAAGTTTTGTAATATAGTGTTTCCATCGATCTTTATAGCACGTTGCATTTTTATTTGATATCAATACCTTCAGAGACCCTTTTTTTTATTTCTTCTGTAGGCTAGTAAAAGGGGAGGTCAAATGAAGTATGTAAATAAAACAAAAGTTATTTACTGCCAGGGTGGGGAGGGGGAAGAGCACACCAGATGCTGAAAATAACCTGTTGCCCTTTCAAGCAGGCTGACTTGACCGTAAAATAGAAAAAAGAAAGATGGCATGTGCCAAAATCCTCTCTGCTGTGTGATTGAACTTTTATGTCAAGATAGGCATATTAAGTCCTAGCAATGCAAAAAATGCATTTGGAACACAGCTATGAAAAGTGCTCAAACTGGCAAAGAAATTGGAAAGAAGGACTCAGTGAAGGTGTTTAAATGGATTTTTTAATGGATTACAATTACAACCAGCCAGAGAGATCTGTTGAAAGTGATTTTTATTAAGCCGGATGGCAAGAGTAGCTCTATAGCCCACTGTGAGTTTGAAAATGGTGGGATATAAAAGAAAATATTGATCATGTTGTGCCTATTAAAAGTCTCTTAAATGCTGACCTAATTATCTTAGTGTTTCCTTTCAAATTACCGCAGGCCTTAAGAAAAGCCTCCATAGTACAACAAGTTTGGAATGTTGGGATTCTACATCGTTATTTTGCTCTCCACTCAGCTGGTCTTAAGCCACTTTTGCATCCCCCTGTTCTGAGCTGCATTCGTCATACAGAGACTGATTTCCAGGATCTGGCCCACAGCCTCTAGTTGTAAGGGCATGTATCAGCTCTCGTGCACGCTACAGTGTCTCAGGTTGTCTCACTTATAGTCTGTGATGATTTGATGTTAGAGGTGGTAGCCTGTTGATTACACTCATAGGTGTCCCAAAAAAAGTAATGAGGTTTAATCACAGTAAGTGTTGTCTTGGCTAATATTTGACCTCTCTCATGCAGTTCTCTTCATAACTGCGTTGTACTGGAACATTCCAATTAATTCCTAATTGGCAGACATGTTTTTTTCTCTAAGAAAGAATGACTTAGTTTATCTAACTTTTACTTAGAAACACTGGTGAACTTTCTTGATTCTTCCTCCTCTAGAGCAAGATTGACAGAAGCTGGCTAAGTGAGCTGTAAGTTACACTTCTCTACACTAGCACAGCCTCCTTGTGCTACAGGGAAAAATCACTTCCTGGGTAGATAGGTGATGTTACCACTTCTACTCTCCCTTGGGGGATTTCTAAGAAAGAAACAGCTTTACCTGCTGCTTGGAACTTCACAGGAGCTCCAGGGGCTGGAGGTGCTGTGTGGGGAATTGCAGTTTAATAGAAGGCAGCAGCAACTGAATAATAAAGTAGAACAAATACATTTTTCTGGATTATTGAGCCCTAAAAATATTGACCCAGATTGTGAGCTGCAGCCAAGCTGCCGTCAGCAGAGCTCAGGAAAAGGAGTGGGAAAAACAATGCCTTTAAGTTGTCTTTGGGTAGGTTTACTCTACAATCCAAGGTGTAATTGCAGCACAGGTAAGGCAGATGTAGCTTTACCCACATGAGCAAGGCTAACACTACCAGCCCAGACACAGCTGCATGGGCTTAAGCCTGGGCTGGCAGCACATGTGTCTAGGATCCGCAGCATGTTTGTGAAGCACACACTGAAGCCCATGCCATGATATCTACGCTGCTAATGTTAGCTGTGCTCACAGGGGTATGCCTCTCCAAAACTGTGGCCATATCCTGGATTACAGTGCAGAGCTTTGTGTGTCTCCAATCCTGGAGCTTTCTGGAGTTGAGACCACCAGGCCAATATCCTATGTAAATTAAGTTAGAGCAGTTAAGGGCTGCTCTATTTTATGTCAGCTATCCATGGCCCCAAGCAGCAGTTTCAACAACCAGGGATGACTGGGGTGTAGGGGAAACCCAAGCAAGGCCCTTTTATCTCCATGCCCACAGCAGCACCTCCACACAATCCCAGGACTCCCCTATACAGGAGGAATTCTCATGTGGGCCAGTAAACTGGCCTTATGGTTGTTTTATGCCACCAGAGTGATGAGATAGCCTGAACATACCAGAGGTTTTGACCCACTGTATTTTGTTATGTAAAAGCAGGTGAGAATGTAGGGACAGAAACCATCTTTTCATCAAGCATTCGTTTGGCCAACAGTGTGTGTGAGGGGGGTGGGGGTGGGGGTGGAGGGGAAACACATTTAGTTAGCACCATAAACAAAATGGGAAATCCTAAAAGGCCTCTTTAAAAAAAGGGATTAATACAGAAACTGTTTCTAACCACGACAGATTTCTGTTTACTCCCACACTTCATCCTGAGTGTCCATTCTGAATAATCAGAGCACCAGACCAGAGCAATTATTAGCAAGGAGAAAGAGAGATGCTTAATAGCCTCCTGAGCCTGTATGGTATTTGATGATGATGCTTTTTCCTAGGCTATGTTCTCTTTTTCCTCACTTTTAACACCTCCCTTCCACCACCTTCTACCCTCCCTACAGTCAGTAAGGCCTGATCTTTGCTAGGAAATAAGGCATGTTTTTACTTAGCGTTAACACGCACAAGATGGTAGTTTGTAGTTTTCACACACGTTAGCAAGTCAAGGGTAAATTCTAGGCACCTCCTTAGTCCTTAACATGACCTGCTAGCGCACATAAAAACCACAAACCGCCCTGTCTGTAGTGGGATTTTACCTCATGTTACCTAAATAGTTAAGAACCAAACTAGTGCACCCACCCTCACAGTTTCTTTCCTGTACCTCCTTCACCTTTTTCTGCATTTCAACTTAATGTCTTTGCTGTTTCAGTGTATCCGAGAGCTGGGGGAGTAAGAAAATGAGCCTGATTCACCAATAATATGTTAATGGAGTTAGAATGCGGAGAAAATTGATGTAGCTGAAGAGGGAATTATGCTGTGTCCAGGCCCCTCCTCGCATGAGGGAAACAATGGGAGAGCAAGGCGAAGAGAGTCTGCACTGACACTGCGTCAACCTAACTGCATCATCCTTCACTCTGTCGTGTTCGTGGAGGTGAAGTTATGATGTCAGTGTAGCGGGGCAGTTACATTGGCGGGTGAAAATGCTTCCATAGTTAGGTTGACATAAGCTGCCTTGCATCGACCTAATTCTGCAGTGTAGACCAGGCCCTAGAATTCATGAGTCCAAGTATCAGCTCTCACATTAATAGCTAAGGTTCTACTTTGAGCTGTGTGATTCACAGGCAGTTCTGAAAAATAAATGAATACATGGCTTGGGTTGAACTGAAACTGATTTTTTTTTTTTAATTTTCATCAAATTGAAAAAAGTCAGAACGTTTTCCTTTCGGGGTTGAAGGTTTAATTTTGCTTTAGGTATTTTCAACTTTTTTAACAAAAAAATAAAAACATAGGAAATGAAGGAATGATTTACAGATCACAAAAATTAGGATGAAGAAGTGGTTTCCCCTTCCTCTCCTGTCCCCCATGCTTAGACCTAATGAGACATGGGGGTAGGGCATGCACTGGCAAAATAAAGTTTTTGCTGAAAATGTTCATCCAGCTCTTATTCCTCTGCCTTTCACTTTAGGGACGGGAGAGGCGGAAATGTAAGCAGAAAAGAAATGATGCAGAATGATACAATAGAGTCCTGGTCTATGACTGGGGTGCCTAGGTATACTATAATACAAATAAATAAATTTAAAAAGGAGGTGGGAAATAGGGGATTTATTTTTGTTTGTATTTTCTGTGCAAAGTCTATTCCTCCATTATTTGTTGGTGTATTATTTCCTTCTATTAGAATTTATTTATAACATACCCAAATTATGAAACTGTTGTTAGTTCATTTTTTATCAGTCAGATTTTGCCTCAGAAAGCTGATGTTAAAACTGCTTCCATTCACACAAATACAGCTATTTCTGGACACAATAATATAGGAAGCAAAGGAGATATCCAAGTGGATATGGAAGGAGACATTCTGCTAGACAGACTCCTAACTATAGAAGAGATTTCTGAAATTATTAAAACTGACTTAAGCATTCTGGCATTCAATCTGCAATTATATAGTTCTACATTTACTACATGATTATGGCCTTCAAGGGCTCTCTCTGCTTTCTGCCAATTCATATCTGAAGTTGCTCCTAGGCCATTAAAATCCATACTCTCATCCTGCATGGAGCTGCTTTTGGACTTTTTCTTAATTTCTGAATCTGAATAAATTGCTCTGAAGCTATGACAGTTGCAATTAGCAGGTGGCTCATGAGTAGGGCAGAGAACTACAAGGTCACTTTGCTATAATGACAGTCTAGATAACATTCCATAATGCACAACAGCAGCATCAACACTAATGAATAATACTTAGCATTTCTATCAATTTCTATGCACTCAGTATTAAAACTGAGGGGTTAAAAATCCCGTGATAAAGCAAGCTGGCTGGTTGAAAATTAGCGTTTTATAGTCAGCTGATGACCTTTGAGTTTTATATGTAAGAAAATCACAAAGAGAATCACTAGTGCAATCTGGGTCTAACTTATGGCTGTATCAGCCCCTGCAATGTGGTTGGGAAGGGCGGGGAACCATGGCGGGGAATTACTCAGGAAACTCTATGCGCCATGCCAGAGGGAGCGCCTCACTCACCATCATTTCCTCAGATCTTACAGGATCTGGCCTTTACCCATGAGGGTGTCCTGTGATCTGTAGAGAGTTCCCATGTACCCCGTTTTTGTCTCTCCACATTATTTCATGATTATTGCAAGAGACGAGGCTCTTTTAGGAGCCATGTTCTCGCTAATCAACCCACCTATGCACTCATTGAGGAGTAGGATTTGCTATTGAGCCTGACTCCCAGATTGAGGTGGGGTTCAGATCATGCTCCAACTCTGAGACTTGTCTACAGAAATTCCATGGATTTCCAGAGGATAAAGACACAGAGTGACTGAGACCCCACTCTCCTGTCCACGAGGTCACTCCACCCAAACTTGTGAAGAACGCTAAACACGCTATACTTATATCTCATGGTAAGACATCTGTGGCCAGCTGGATGGAATGAAGCATGATGCCTGTTTGACTTCGATTGTATTTTTCATATTATTGGCTACATTTAGTGGTTATTTAGTTTTATTTTCTCTGTTCACCTCTGAGTGGGAGGTGATATGAACCCTAGTGTTTAAGCACAGGCTGAAGAGCTGTTTGTTGAAAAGAGGGCTTTTCCTGAACAGTAACTGTATTGCTGTCACATGCAAAGTGAAATGCACTGTGTTTCTGGTAGATTTTTTTTCCCCTCTCTCTGGGTATGTATTTTTTTCAGCATAGTTCATAAGGAGCTAAACGCACAGATTGGGGGTTGGACTGGAAGCCCCCAATAGGTCTTTTCTGTTTCTAATTTCTAAGCTTCTGCTAACAATAAATCTGCAATCCCTTGCACACCCAGCACACTTAATTACTGCTACGGTTGAAAAAGAGATATCATTATTTGGTGGGAAAAATAATTAAGGACCAGGTTCTGTTGCATGATGGGAGGTCGAATTAAGGAGCCTCCTTCCTCTCACAGCAGCCAGGAAAAGGCAAGGTAGAATTGCAGCCCCAGCACTCAATGAAGCCCCAATACGTTTTCAAACTCCCTTTGGGGCTATGGCACCTCAAAGGCAACAGGAAGGGATAGGGAGGAGGTGGCAGAGCCCTAGCACCAGACAGCTGAGCTAGCCTAGCACATGCACTCCACAAAGATGTGTAATAATGAGCATGCTGCCTCTGTGTGCTTGGGAGCTCCAAGGGAATTCTGGTACTGTCCCTGAGGCAGTGCAACTCCGCCCTGCACTTTAGGAAGCGCCCGAATGGCATAATCAAGTCATAAATAGAGCCGTGAAAAGGGTTTGCCTCATAGGTTTTTTTTTTAACTGTTTGTTTTGCAGGCATTGATTGATTTAGTAATGAGCTTCCCTTCCCCCACTAGCTGGGATGCAGATAAGTAGGCTCCTACTAAATTCATGGTCCATTTTGGTCAAGTTCACCACCAGAAGGTTTTAAAATTGGTCAATTTCACATTTTCAGATGTATGCATCTGAAATTTCACAGTGTTGTAGCCGTCAGGGTCCCGACCGAAAAGAGGATCAAAGAAGGGTGGGGTCGTAAAGCTGTTGTAGGGGAAGGATCATGGGATTGCCCCCTTCACTTTGTCACTGGCTTCAGAGCCGGGCTTTGAAGGCAGCAGCCTCACAGCTTCCTGCAACCGGAGGAGATTCCCAGAGGTGGAGGTGGGTCTGATCTCCTCTGTGCTGCTGCGAGGATCCCAGCCGGGGGCTCCTAGCTGCTAGTCCAGGCTAGGCTGGGGAGGAACAAGACTTCCTCTTCCCCCATACAGCCGCTCTGGGGAGAAGGATTAGATCCACCTCTGGGATCTTCCCCCAGCTGCAAGAAGCTCTGCGGTTGCACTGCCTTCAGAGCCCAGGTAGCCGGAGGTGTGTCCGATGTCCCCTTGAGAGTGGCCATTCAGGGGAGGAGGACGTTCCATCCCTCCCCAGCCCAGTGGACTAGCAGCTGGTGCCCGAGGAACAGTAGGAGCCCCTGGCTGGAGTGCCCCTCCAATAGCTAGATTTCACAGAGGAGGTCTGATTTCATGGTCCGTGATGAGTTTTTCACAGCCGTGAATTTGGTAGGGTCCTACAGACAGGTGTAGTTTAAGAGAGGCTGGGGAAAATGAATAGTCAAAAGTTTTTTTGGTGGATGGTGCCACCTGTCCCCACATCTAGGGGAGGCAGGTGTTGCTGTATGAGAATTCTGGCTGCAGTGAAGTTGGTTGATTTTTTTAGACAATGGGAGGGGTCTTTCCTCATTTCTTCAGATCCCTGATGTAAAAATGTTATTTAAGCTAATGTTAAAGATATATATTACACAGGTTAAGAAAAGAGTGTCTGTACATTTGGGTATAGCGCTTAGATTATCCACAATATAAAATTTGTTTTAAAAAGTCTTAAGATACATATAGTGCATAATGAGCAATAACCCAAGTTTAGGTGAATACATTTAACAATACAGTTTAAATATTAGAATCCGAATACTCGGGTACATCACTCATGAAAAGTTATACAGAAAGTTGGTTGTAGAAAGCAGATATAGGAATGAGTGTAGATTGTACCTGGGTAATTGAGCATTTAGGGTAGATTGTCCATTTGAAAAATACAATCCATGAGAAAAGTATTTCAGTTACTTTCTCCACCGCACTTCTCATCAGCACTCCAGCTCATCCTTCCTGGTATTTCTGATGTCCGGTGATGTGTTCTATGTAGATGTCCCTCGACCACCTGATGGCATCTGACACCATGAGTTGTCGCATCAGCCAAGTGTAGCATTGACCGATTCCGCATTCTCTCAACACTCGCTTGTTACTGGGGTCCCATGCACCCAGGGCTCTGATGATCAGTGCATCTGTCCTGGTAACCCTTAGCGCTCAAGGTGTCAGCCAAAGGGGAGTATTTCTCCACCTTTCAAGCTCGGGCATCGCGGAAGGCTGGGGTCCTGTTCTCGAAAGGCACTGTGATGTCCACCATGATGATCTTCCAGTCCTCGTTGGTGATGGTCGCAGTTGACTGTCGGTTCCAGGAATGGTGGCATTCACGGCAACTTTCCCTACAGGTAGCAGGATGCCTCTGACCAGGTGATCTTGGATGGCATTGTGTTGCAGCTGCCAGGCTCTAGAATGGGACTTGCAACTATACAGGACGTGGGGTAGTGTCTCGTTGGCATAGCTGCACTTCCTACATTGCTTGTCCCGATTCCTGTGGTGGATGGCTCCATTCAGCCAGGACACAGTTGAGTCGGGCCTTGTGGATGAACCTCTATTTGGTAAATCGGGTGAAGCTGCCCCCGAGAAGCAAGTGGTTGCTGGCGTCCCACTTGCAAGTCACCTTGAGGCCTTGCCCTGGTCCAGCTTCTGTTTCAGGTTTTCCACATAGTGGTAGCAGATGGCATTCTTCACGGTCCTCTCAGCATGGTTCTAGCTTTCAGAGTGAGGATTGTGTGGTCCATGTTCCTCACTTGTGGTTTCAGGACTCCCAGCTCCTGGCATTCCTCGCACCACATCCAGCAGCAGTTGATACGCTTCTCCAGTCGTCATGTAGCATTGCGGGCATGAGTGCAAAGCAAAGTCTCCCCCCGTCTCTTCCAAATTTGCCTTCCAGCGAGCCACTCAGGTAGGTGGCAACATCTTGGTTGGAGGGGGTCCTGGGCGATTCGCTTCTTGATGATATCCCACATGGTACTTTCTGCGCTGTTCCTCACCTTGGCGTCCAGGCACGTCAGAAGGCATGAGTGATTGCTCCGTCATTAAACTACATACAGCCTGGTAATAAAAGCAAACAATACAAAAGCCAAAAAGGTTGTAACCTTGGATATCAGACTTAGCTTTATTGAGCAAAAGCTCTAGGAGCAAGAAATGTGGCATCTTCCTCTAAAGATTCCTATCAGGGCTCCACTTTGCACTTTGGGAATGCCATGATCTATACAGAACATTGAAACTCTACTCTTGTCTGCATCACAGAATTCCATCAGCACAGAGGAGGGTTCCATCTGCACTCTGTAGCAAAGGAGTTAATGCAAGTAATTATTCTAAGATGATAAAATCTCAGTTCTTTCATTATACCTTGTGAAATGTCCATTAAAAGTCTCAGATGCTTCAGAAATTAAAATATATTAATAGGAATGTAATTAAGTACTTATTGCTTTTGTCATTTAAAATAAGTTAACCAGATGGCAAGAAAAACCTCAGAAAGAGGTTTTCAGTGAACAATTTAGATTTAATTAATATACAGTAACTAGCTCATTAAATCTAAGTTAAATGCCTATTTGTGACAAATTGTAACCTCTTTTGTATTGTACTCTTCGTTTTCCTGGGCTGACAGAGCAACAAATTACATTTTAGGAAGCTAACAAACAAAATTTTATGAGTTTATATAGGATACAGGATCCTCTCCATTGTGAGCTGTGGGAGGACAGCAAACAAGGATGCATGAGGAAGTGCCCCAAAAGCAATGGAAGGGAGACGCATCCCTTCCCCCAAACTATCAGAAATCCAGCAACCCTTTGCTATAGAGGTGTCATTGTGTATTAAGGGCATGGTTGGGTGGGGCTAGGGAGAAGCCAGTTGACTATTCTCAAGGAAATTAACACTGCCCTGAGTCATATGAACTTTAGCTCCCCTCACCCTTAGAGGACAGTGGCGGGAGCAAGAGAAACAGAACCAATAGCAGTGGGAGGGCTGGGCATCGCCACAGGACAGAGATGGAGTGTCCGTCCCTGAAGATCAAGGAAACCCACAGAGGGCTCAGGCCATGCACTCTGCCTTCTCCTTGATCTCCTAAAGCTCCCTCACATAAGATAATTTCTCAGAAACTCCATAATAGGAGCGTTATGGAATGTCTTGTACCCAGTTTTGCAGTATGCACTATAAATTATATTAATGTACAATATAATCTATAGTGTGTACTGTAAAAGGCTTCTTTACAATAATGCAACATGTAATAAAGCCCCAGTCACTTGATCATCTGCCAATAGCTGCTGTCTTTGAATCTTAACTGCTTTCTGATCACGTAGCTAATACTTGTCTTTCATAAAAAACTTCCTCTGCAATGACATGTTCAGCCACTGAGATACAGCCACCACCTGGAGCCTGGCAGCAAGTTTATACTTAAAACTTTAGCTGGTGTAGTGATGTCAGTTAGGAGGTGATTTTTTACAACATTTTTATACCAGCAAAAGCTCTAGTGCAGACATAATTATACTAGCAAAAGCATCCTTTTATAAGTATAGCTTTTCATTCAGAGAACTGATATGAGCTATACCAGAAAAAGCACTCTGAGCTTCATCGACAGTAGGAGCTATGCAGTGTAGCCAGCATAGCTACACTGGGAAGCCTTTTCTAGTGTAAACTAGTCCTGAGTTTGGTGCTCTGGGTGAGTTTGATTGTCCATCACTGAGGGATGAAGGGGGGAAATGTTACTTCTAGCAGCTTAGGAACACTGAAGGCTATTTTGATGATGGTGAAAGACTGGGAGGGAGAATATAGAAGTTGGTGAGTTGTTTGTACCTCTGTGTTTCTGGTTTTCAGCTGCGAGTAGAAGAGAAAGCACCAACATTCCAAAAGGTGGGCTAATATTTTTATGACATCACACTCTGATGAGATTTCCAACCCTATTCCTATATTAAAATAGTTCAAACAGACATGAGTAACCATTTTAAAATCAGACTACTGGAACTGTTTCAACTATTCACTGCTGTATGGTTTGAAGACTTGTATTCTGTGTATTGAAAAATCTATTGTATCTTGAAACAAAATATGAAACAATTGGCACGATGAAATGAGAACAAAAATACAGGCATTCCACAATATTCCTGTGACGAAGACTTTACTAACTTGTTTCTAAACCCACTGTTGTAATTTACAGGAACAAATTGTTCCCTACCTTTGAGCAATTTCCTTGTCTCTGTGAGAGGCAACCTAAAGCATACGTCCCTGAATCCCATTGTTTGTTAAATCCGTCAACGAAATGCTGTGAATCTCATGCTTGTGCATGTGCTGGTGAAATGAGCTCTGTGGAAATGACTTTTCTAAAATTGACTTATGAACATTGGTAGTTGATCCAAAAGGCCTGACTCTGCAGCCAATACACCATCACCACTACCAGCATCTTAGATTCCCAGCATGTCTGATGACAAAAGAATGCTCTGTGAAGCTGCACCAGAATGGATGTATATTTAGTGACCACATACTCCAGTATCGTTCAGACTAAAAAAGGGAAAGTTAAGATAATTCCCCAGATTCAGTCTGCTAATAAAGTTGGAAAAACTTTATCATTGACTTTAAAGTCAGAAGAGACCATCATGATCATCTAGTCTGATCTGCACATTGTAAGTGACAGAACCTCACCCACCCACTCCTGTAATAGACCCCTAACCTCCGGCTGACTTACTGAAGATTTAAAGTCCTCACATCATGATTTAAAGATTTCTCAGGTTCCCTAGAAATTATTTCAGCCAAATTAAATCTATTATGTGTTGATACTTCTTTTTTCAAGTGTAACACCAAAAATTGCTACAGGTTCTCTTTTGAAAGCTAATTTAAATGGAAACCTTAAAAACACATTTTAAGCAGCTCTATAATGATGTTCATCTAAAGCAATTACAGCTTTAATTAACCACAATATAATCTGAGAAATGTTCCTGCTTGAAAAACTGAAAAGTTTGTTTTGAATTCAAAAGGAATGCACAAATGCACTGTAAACAAATACTTTGAAATACCCATTTGAATGCCAACAGTGAAATAATTGAACTTTGACCCTTTCTCTTCCAGATGTCAAGGCTAATGCAATATATGTCTATATACTTTTTTTCCTAGAAAATCATCATGCTACTTTATAAATGGATCTGCTGCAGTAGGAATGAAAGAAAGTAGCAAAAGTGTGAACCAAACATTAAAAAATTCACTAAGAACTTATGAGTGCAAGTGCTGCTTTTGGCGACACTTTCCCCTCACCAAAAAAAAGACACTGCCTCTAAGAAATCTATCCAGATCTGCTGGTCAAATCCTGATCCATATCACTATGCCAGTTGTTGCTGCTTAGCATATGCGCAACGTGCCTCAGGTGGCACGTGACCAGGAGTCATCACCAAATTTGGCCCACTAGTTGGATCATTAGCTTCCCCGGCCTGGGCGGGGTACTGACGGAATGTGACATGAATGCTGATTCATGGTGGCAGTGATGTAATGAGCTGCCAATCTCCCCAAAGTATTTCAGGGTTCCCAGATTGTCTCTGGGGATCTCTGCTTTGCATCTGGTACACTTCCCTGTAAGAGCCCAAACAGTCCAGAGAAGAAGGATCATTCCTTGAATTTATATTTATAACTTCTGACAGAAAACAAGCTGGCAGTGTCTCTACCCACATGGGCTTTTCCTTTGATGAGGGTGAGTGAGGAATGCACTTTGAGCCTCTGATCTCCAGTCATCACACACAATGGCCATGGGCTTTGAAAATAGCATTTCACAAAGCTGCTTTGATGGGTTATTTAGTTACAGGGGTATACAAAATGTAAATGTTTGCTGCTGCATAACAGGATACAGATAAGCGTAAACAATGCAAGTAACATCCCATTAGTTTTATGAAGTCTAAAGATCAAATACATTCTTTGGCCTTCAACAATCACTTTGATCTATACTAAGTATTCCTTCACACAATGAACAGTCAACCTGTGGAACTCTTTGCCAGAGAATGTTATGAAGGCCAAGACTATAACAGGGTTCAAAAAAGATCTCAATAAATTCATGGAGGATAGGTCTATGAATGGCTATTAGCCAGGATGGGCAGGGATGGTGTCCCTAGCCTCTGTTTGCCAGAAGCTGGGAATGAGCGACAGGGGATGGATCACGTGATCATTACGTGTTCGGTTCATTCCCTCTGGGGCACCTGGCACTGGTCACTGTCGGAAGACAGGATACTGGGCTAGATGGACCTTTGGTTTGACCCATTATGGCCGTTCTTATTTTTTTATGTTCTTATACTAATACATAGGCCTGTTCATTGGCCTGAATACACTCTGGCATGGCCTGGTCTGCCAGCATCACACAGGCATCCTGCCCCTAAATTGCACAGTGAGTTGGCAACAAGTAGAAATACTCACTTAACAGAGGAGTCAGGCACAATCCCTGCCATTCTTTCAAGATGCTTTCCCGAACAAGTAAGAATGCATCCTCACCCAAGCACTGAGGGAAAAGCAGTAGCTCATCTGGGCACACCGACAACACTGCAGCCCACATCATCTCACTTTCCCACTAGAGACCTAACATGTTCACCAAGAGGAGCAAGAGAACAGAACTCTGTGGGAACCAACATGATTAATCACCCAACATCACCACATGGCTTCTTCCAGAGAGGAAAATACAATCTCTGTACCATGCCCAGAACGGAAACTAGATTAGTGGATACCAAAGAAATCTGAGAACTGCAGATACTCCCATCACCTTCTTAATATCCTTCCCGAGAAAGGCAGATTAGAGAGATCCCCAGTAACAAGAGATATTACTTTTTTAACCTAATGACAGATACTATGAAAGTTGGTAGTCCAAAAGACTCTTCCTAAAGAAGCCATCAATAAGCTCTATCAAACAGTGGACCCAGTTCCTACCCATTTGACTTCACAAGCAATGAATGTATGAGTCTAAACTGCAGGTAGCTACCTGAAGCTACCTCAGTATGTCCATTGTCTCAGTGATTGAGACACACAGAAAATCAGCCAGAGAGGACAGAGCATGTATTTCTTCCAGATACAGTGGAGAAAGGCACGACAAAAACTTGTCTTGAAGTTAAAACCAGACAAATTCAAATTAGAAATAAGGCATGCATTTTTAACATTGAGCACTGAAACTGACTGCCAAAGAAAGTGGTGAATTTTCTGTCAAGACTGGATGCCTTTCTGAAAGATATGCTTTGGTCAAACAAGTTATTGGGCTCAATACAGGAGTAATGGAATGAACTTCTGTGTTTTGTATAACACAGGGAGGGTCATACTAAATGATCTAGTGATCCCTTCTGAATTGATGAATCCTCATGTGGAAGATCCCTGTCATGTACAGATCCCGAGGTAAATACACAGCTTCACCCAGTTCTCAGTGGCCTGTCTTACTAACCTAGTCTTGCCATTCTAATTTTTTTTCGTACGATTCCAAGATGTCCTGATGAAGCAACTAATTAACGTGGAACAGAGTCCCATATTTTCATATTGACTTTAGAAGAATGGCAATTGTAGGAGGAAACCGATCTTCATTTTCTCATCCAAATCCCAATTTTACACCTAGAAAAACTAACTTGCTCATAGTCCACCCACTGCTCCCACTCATTATACTGATAAAGATTTTTATAGGGTTGGGAAACTGTGCTCTGCTTTTACATGACTGAATATTCTGTGTCTTACAGGGTGGATACCCATAGATACATCATTAGAGGGAAACAAAATATTGTACTCCATCACTAATCAGGAACAGAATATTGATCCTAATTTTGATCTTTGCTACATGAACACACACTTGCATTTCTCAACTGATACACATGCAGAGGCACGAAAGCAAAACTGGTCCCATCTTCTTTTCAAGGCATTTGCAAAATCTATTATGCAAAAATGGACTGAAAGGAGGCTTGGCAGAATATGATTTTTAATAATAATTTCAATGGATAATATGTTTGTTTGAAAACATTTTTTAGATTTTTATTTATTTAAATGTTCACAATTGCATGAAATGATGGGCGGCGGAGTCAGTATCATATGTCAAAATATACTAAGTAAATATCTTTAAATCAAACTAAGTTCTCAAGCAACATTTTCCTTACTTTGTTATCTGTAAATTTCAATTATTAATTGAAATATTTTTTTCAGTTTGTGCATATACAGTGAAAAAACATTGATGTTAGTGACTTTTACTGATAAAAATCAAATCCTCCCACGCCTAACTGGAAGTAACCTTATTGAATTACTGAGAGCAAAGTCTGTTCATTGCCCATGTGAAATTATGCTACCGCATTTCTAGGGCCATCCCCTGGAAGGCAAACGTCCAGCACAGATTCACTTCTCACTTTCACTGGTGTAAACTGGGATTGGCTCAGTTGAAATTAATGCACCAGCATGGAACTGGTGTGAGACCAGAATGGAATATGCTTTGTGTAGAACCTCGTAAGTTTTGGAAGGGTGGTGAATTACTGGAGTCAGAGGTTGGTTTTAGTTTTATATTTGTCTGGTTTGCTGGTTATGGTTCACACTAATTTTAGTCCTAGAGTGTTATTTTTCAAGTGGATGTGGCCCTTATGCACAAATGAACAGTGTTCTTCCTATTGCGCAGTCCAGCATTTTGTAAGGCACTGCTTCATTGTTACACAGTACTAGCTCATTCCTCATGGGGAGAGAAGTCACTGGAAAATGTAGTTCTAACAGCAGGAAGACTTCAAAATACAGTAGCAAATCAGCAGGATGCTAAATGCTGACAGAGAGAATTTCAGTGGGCCTTAGAAAAGGTAGAGATTAAGCTTCTACTCTCTCGCTCGCTCTCTGCTATAAATGTATGGTTATATGTGGCCTGTAAAAATGTAGCAATCCTACCAACACCTCTTTGCACTCTGAGAAATGAACCACTGTGTAGAATACATATACCTAGGGCATTTTATTCAGGAAAAAGATTATCAAGATACCAGGTGATTTTCATTCTAAAGGGCCAATAAAACCTCCCAAATGGAAAATTCTAGATGTATTTCTGATCTTTCACACACATTCTTAGAGATCTAGAAAACTCTTGCTGTTTGCAAACCACTTCCTTTATAGCATACAGTAGAAGCTCTGAGTTACAAACTAATCAGTCAAACACACATCGTTTGGGACTGGAAGTACACAATCAAGCAGCAACAGGGATCCAACGCCCCGCCCCCCCAAAAAAACCAAATACAGTACAGTACTGTGTTAAACGTTAACTGCTACAAAAATAAAATAAAGGAAAAGCAGAATTTTTCTTCTGCATAGTAAAGTTTTAAAGCTGTATTAAGTTAATGTTCAATTGTAAGCTTTTGAAAGAACAACCATAATGTTTTGTTCAGAGTTATGAACATTTCAGAGTTATGAACAACTTCCATTCCCGAGGTGTTCGTACTTATGAGGTTCTACTGTAATAAAGAGGACCTCAGAGCAGAACTTGGAATTCCTGTTCTGTGGAAAATTCTAATTTTGTTCTCCTTCAAATAAGAATGAAATATTTTGATGTTTTCCATAGAATAAAATTCTGAAATTTTGTTTAAACATTATATAAATATTTCATTTCAAATAGTTTGAAATTGCTCTAACCTTTCAGGGAGCTCAATGGCTTTCTTGCTTGCAGTCTGTGTGGGGAACCAGAGAGCCAGGCAGTCCTCTGGACAGTAAGCCAGACAGCAAGACCACTAGAGAGGCAGTTGGCTGACTGGCCAGCCAGCAAATTGGGAACCAAGTAGGCAGCCTACCTGGTTTTCTGCCATGAAGAGTTTTGATAGAAATGACACATTCCTGCCAAACATTCCCATTCCATTTTCTGACAGAAAACTGATCCATTGGAAGTTTTTCAACCATTCTAAGGTTTGTGTTATAAACAACAGCAATAGACATTTATGCAGTGTTATATATATACACACACACGTATGACACCACATTAATATGTATTACACTCAACATTAATATTGTACATGTTATATTATATATTAATGTTGGGTAGCTATGCTAGGTCATATTTATTATGTATTTATGTATTGTATTATGTTTTTCCCAGAATGCTGTTCACTCATGTCCACTCAGGCTAAGGCATATCCTATAACACTTTGTAATAGCCAAACTCTACCCTTGGCACAGACAAATAAATAACCTGTCAGAAAAATAAAATATATGAATAGTATGTCCTGATATAGTTAGGAGGACCATCACAACCCACGGACAGCTGAAATATGGCATCCAAAATAAAGACAAGAGAGGTACAGAACAACCAAGATAAAGTGCTACAGATTGGTGGGCTGAGTCTTCGGTGATGTGTAGAGTGTATTTAAGCTTGTAGACAGCTACAGTACAAATATAGGTAGCCTTCAATGCATACTTTTGAAGCAGACCTTCTACGGAAGGTGAACACAGATAATCCTTCCAGGAAGCAGTCTCCTTTTCATGTTGTACGGCTTTGTCTTTGACTAATAAACTGACTAAGCTTGGCTATGTTGTTTCTCAAGCATTCTTAATATTGAACCATAGGAGTAGTCAAGTAATTGGCTATAGCTAGTTAACAGTGTTCTTCACACAGTGGTTGAACGATGTTATGATAATATTAAATGTGTTGATTTAAAAAAAAAGTCAAAAGCAGCAAGAAAGAAATCTAAATGAAATAAAATTCAAAGATCAAGCAGTTCAAACAGAAATCGAGAGTTCCATAGTCATATAGAAGAGTCACTTAAAAGTTCGACTTCCCAAGGTTTTAAGTATATACCTCACAGACTGAATAACCTGATCATTCACAAGTCATTGAATGACTGGGAAACTACAGAGCTAAAAGATCAGTCAGCTGTGCTAGGTCATAACTGCTGAGAACCTTAAAAGCAAGCAGTAAAACCTTGAAATTGATATGGAATTTTCTGGTGAACCAGAAAGTAGGAGTGATGTGTTTGAAGAGCTAAATCTATAAGAATGTCAGACTGGCGCAAACCTGGCGAGATGCATTCTGAGCTTGAATTAACAGGAACACATTGTAAACAGAGCACCAGATTTCTGACCTGCAGAAGTGGGAGGCACAAGGAGCTTCACCCATGCCTTTTCAGCCACTCACTGGAGAGTCCCTGTTCCTGACTACCACCTCCTTGAGTAACACTGGCTGGCTGAAAATGTGAAGGGAAACAACAGGGTGAGGGTGGAACTGTCCCCTACTCCACTGGCCCACATAGCTGACTGAATGGAAAAGGGAGCACTGAGCACACATTCCTCCTGGGACTGCTGTCACAATGCAACCCTATACAGCCATCTCATTTGAGGTCACTCTGAAACCTATTCAAAGAGTAAGAACTAGTGGCCAAGATTTGCAAAGATGAGTAGTGATTGGGTGTCTCCATTTCTGGATGTCCAGCTTGACATACTGTCGGGATCCTAACAAAGACAGTCAGGGCCAAGGGTCAAAGCAGATTCAAACCTGAGGCTGGGAGTAGCTGAGGAGTTCATAGGTTCCAAGCCAGGGTCAATACCAAGGGTCAGAGTCCAAGTCGGGTTCCAGGGTCTGGATTAGGAGGCGAAGTCCAAATCAAGCCGATGTCAAAGCCAGGAGTTCAAAAGCAGGGAGCAGGAATTGTTGTGGCAGCTACATGGTATTCACACTGTTGCCTGGACACTTCATGGAATGCCCCTTGCATTTATCTAAGTCAAGGAGCCACAAGGCTGCTGCCTGTCAAACCCCTTGAAGCAGGAACACCGATGGTCTGCAGGGCCGCCCAGAGGGGGGGCAAAGGGGGCAATTTGCCCCGGGCCCCGGGCTCTGCAGGGGCCCCCAAGAGAAGAGCGGAGGCTCCCGCCTCCGCCCCGCTCCTGGAGCCTCAGCCCATCAAGCGCCGAGTCTCCGGCCGAGCCCCTGAGCCCCGCCCCGCTCAGAGCCGCGTGGTGAGGGGGCGGGGCTGGGAGCTCCAACGGGGCCTGAGCCCCGCCCTGCTCAGAGCCGCGTGGTGAGGGGGCGGGGCTGGGAGCTCCAACGGGGCCTGAGCCCCGCCCCGCTCAGAGCGCCGTGGGGAGGGGGTGGGGCAGCTGCCTCCGCTCGGCGTGGAGCTCACAGCCCCGCCCCCTCACCACGCGGCTCTGAGCGGGACGGAGCTCAGGCCCCGCCGGAGACGCGCTCGGTAAGAGGCCGAGGCCGGGGCCGGGGAGAAGCCGGGGGAGGGGCCGGGGCCGGGAGGAGAAGCGGGGGCCGGGGCCGGGGCCAGGCTGGGCGGGGGGGGGGAGAAGCGGGACCCGGGGCCGGGCGGGGGGGGGAGAAGTGGGACCCGGGGCCGTCGAAGCACAGCCCAGTCTTCGGCGGCGGGGGGCCCCTTCTGTTCCGGGACCCGCCGCCGAAGTGCCCCGAAGGCCCGCGGCGGGGACCCCCCCCCCCCGCCACCGAATTACCGCCGAAGACCGGGCAGCGGGTCCCGCTTCAGCGGTAATTCGGCGGCGGGGGGCTCCCGCCGCGGGTCTTCGGGGCACTTTGGCGGCGGGTCCCGGAACGGAAGGGCCCCCCGCTGCCGAAGACCCCGGGCCCCCGGAATCCTCTGGGCGGCCCTGATGGTCTGTGTCCACAACAGGTCATTGGCAGTGGAGTGCAAGCTGGTTACAGGTGCTCCCAGGTAACAGCCTGGCCATGCCAGCTCCATAGGACTGGGTTCTAGACCTGAAGGGCCTTATAGATACTTCAAAAAGATTTGATTGTTTCATTTACTAACCACCCTCTGGCAAACTACCATAACCCCTGTGATTCATTGTATGTGGACCAAAGTCACACTGTGCCTTGTGTTTATAATTCTTTCTATTTAAGATTAACTTTAGCTGACCCTAGTGTGTTATCAATAAGATACATTTTAGTGGACTGCAGCATGTTGTTAATAATGGATTGTGTGTCATCTTACTCTAACCATTGTGCTTGCTGATCTAGTCCAGATGCCCAGAAAGGGACTTCTTGTAATTGATGGGGGGCAGGTGTTTTCCATGACTGATTGACAGTAATCTATTGAGAGATGCTTTTAACTTATCAAGCATTACTCTAGCAGATATTTTCTCTCATAAATGCACTGTAATTGATACAAAATAGTAATTGACAGACTGGACAGGGAACATTTGGTATAGCAGATGTGTTCTCTAATCAATGTAACAGCAAACTATTGAGTAATGTATTGATTAATGTTTAGGTCATTAAGAGCTATTGTGGCTACAGCTGGCCTCCACAGGGATAAAAAAGTTAGATGTCATTGACTTATATGGGTAAATTGAGAATTTTCAAAATAAAATCAAAGCATGGGAAAGAGAGATTTTAAAGGATTTTCTTTGTGCTACGCCAGTATATAAAGGGATGAATTGTGGGGAGTTAGTCAGAAGTCGACAAGATTGACATCACTTTCCCGGTTACAGAGGGCTGGTAAGATATGTTTCTCTTTCTGTATTGTGCTGCATTAGTCTTTGACTAATAACCTTGGATTAAATAATTCCAATTGAGCCGATTATATGACAGCTCGTGTTATTAAATTCAACATACAACAGCGGGTCCTCAGCACTTTCTAAAATTCAAGTTCCATAAACATGTCTCAAGTTGGGCAATCAAAAACGGAAGTACCTCAAATCACTAATCAGTTTTGAAAATCTTGACCATCCAGTCTTTAGACTACGGCAGGCATTAGCATTTCCAGTTTTTTACTTGCTAATGAAGAGTGAGATCCTCAGCTGGGGAGAATCAGTGTAGCTCCACTGTCATTATACGTCTCACTGCCTGCATGGAAGAGATTCTACACTTTTGTTAGCCATTTGTCTAATGAAGGATAACTGTGACTAAGCCTTTATAATGATCCATGCAGTTAACAGCAGTAAGCTTAAAGTGTGCAGGACAAGGATTCTTAATGACCCATGACTCATGTAGGTCTGAGGACTATCGTGTCTCAGAATTCGTTTTGTGTGTTTGTAGTTTAGTTTCCAAAAATGCTCTCACCTTAGGACACACCCATCACACGTGCAGCCTTGGGGTGCCATACCTTCCAGCACAGAGTGCCCATTTTAAACAGTTTAAGAAGGTAAGGTAAGATCTGTTGAAAGTTTCGGGCTGTGTGATGGAATGTGAGCGGTAACTTAATATCTGACTCATAGTGACTTATAGTGTTGGTGATTCAGGATCAAATGTGTCCTGGTTGTGTTCTAATCAGCGATATTTACGTAGTGAACAATATTAGTCACGCTTAGGGTGACCAGACAGCAAATGTGAAAAATCGGGACAGGGGGTGGGAGGTAATAGGAGCCTATATAAGAAAAAGACCAAAAAATTGGGACTGTCCCTATAAAATCGGTACATCTGGTCACCCTAGTCACGCTTCCTCTCAGCTCTAGTTGTGGACTCCTTTGATTGAAGCACTGGCATCTCTTAGGAAACAAGTAAACCTTTTTCTTGTGCTGAACCCTTTGTTTTCTAAGGAGCAACCCTAACTTGCATGCATGATAATGTGAGAAATACAGAGCCAGATCTTGGGGTACTGATAAACTGAACAGAGCATAATATCAGAGGCTGGATAGCACACATGGCTTGAAGGTGTTCTTTGCACTCTTCTGAGCCTAGAGCATCTCCTTGCACGTCTGTGGTTCCTGTGCCATGTTAGAGTGACCTCAGGGCCAAAAATTAAGACAAGAACTGACATCCCTGCTAGGCTGTTTTCTGCCAGCCACACCCCCATTATCCTGTTATGCCAGTGGTAATGGGTGAATGGCCTACATCAGCTCTGGTGGAAAGATGACCCTTACTCTCGGACAGTCCTTCCTGCACTTGTCAAACCAGCTTTAGGCACAGATCTGCTGGTGATGCAGTGTAAAGTAACAGCACTACACTGAAGGGTCTGGGCTATAGTCTGTTTTAGAGAAACATCTGCCCTATTTGCTTTGAATAAACAAAGTTTCAACTTATCTGCTTCAGGAACATTATTCTCCAGATCCTCAGATGGTGTAAATTGGCATATCTCTATTAAAGTCAGTGGGGCTACACCAGTTTATGATCTGGACCTATATAGGCTCAGATACATTATAGGATTCAGAGCACACACAGTTTAATAGACCAGAAGGAGCTGTTATTGTCTTGTCTGACCTCCTGCATAACACACCTGAATAACACACACTACAGAATTTCACCCTTTAATTCCTGCCTCAAATGCTGTTTCTTGTGGTTAGCTGATATTAGGAACATTGATGATACTCCAAAAGCATGAGATTTGTAACCAGATTCTGATTTTATTCTTCAGGAATAAATGATTGCCATAGCCTGTCATGTTTATTATTGGCAGGCTCAGCCAGTCAACTATACAGTTTCATGCAGTGCATGCTTGCAGATAGTCACCACGGATAAGAGATGCTTTAGGATCTGCTATCTACTACTATCTAATAGGTCCTTTAGGGCCTGCTCTGAGAACTAAAAATTGGGGGGGGAGAAAAGGGGAAACACTCATCCGAACAGAGTGATTCCTTCTAACATGAATGCATCGCTTTGGTAAAGATTTTAAAGCCCTTGGATAAGTAGTTACAGAATAATGTGAGAAGAACATTTTGAGTATACGCAATCTGTTGAGGTTTAAACCATACTTGTTCTCAGAGAATACTATGCAGGTATGGTGATAGGTACTCCATAAATCAATGAAATAAACAGGGAACTCCTTGAACTGAAATGACAGCATGCCTACACCAGACGAACTTTTGATAGAAGATTGCATATATGATTTTTAAAGTCTCCAGAAAAACAATGAATTTACATTTTTTAATGCTTGACTATTTCCTTCAATTCTCAGTTTCTCAAACCAGTTCCATTAGAATTTGATCCACATTACGCTTATAATCAGAATGCAATAGTAGACAGAGAACCATATAAAACCCAACTCTGATCTCACATTCTTTGCATGCCCAAAACTCCTGTTGAAATAATTGGGAAAGGCAATTAATTTTGTGATATTACAGTAGGGTGTATTTTTAAGAAATGGGATTGCACATATATAATTAAGGGACAATCTATATTCTGAGGTGATATTAAGGCTTCTGCAGAGCCTTTATTACTGGTTGTGATCTGTGAGAAGGAAATAATCCAACTCAACTGTCATATCCTAGGCTGAGTTTGCAGGACTGGCAGTTTAAAAAATAATAATTGTAAAGAACATGTGTGACATGGAAATAATGTCCAGGAAATAAACAGTGTATCCCACAATGCAATTTTTACATTCACTTTTCCAGTAATAAATGTACTTCACCTGGCGCATAGGGCCTTTTACAGATGGCATGAACTTGAGTCAGCGTTCCTTTTTTAGCATTTTAATGAATTATTTTATCAAATGAAAATAGAAACATTCACTTATACTGTGTTATACTACAGTCGTCAGTTTTTTCCTACAGATTATTTTCTTCGGCTATTTTTTCTTGTCATAGTAGCAAAAGGGCAGTAATCTAGAGAACTCTGCATAAGTATTTACAATTTTTAAAAGTATACGATTTAATGCTGTCAGTTACTGCATTTAGATAATATATCATAGGGAACATTTGTCTCATTTGCAGCAAATTATTATTGTGGTAGTGCCTAGAGGCCGCAATAAGAGCCCAACTGCACTAAGTGCTGGTCATACATGTGCTTGTTTTTAAATAGGTTTTGCCCCCAGAATCTTACAGAATCTGAACATATGACCAGAGAAAGCTGGTAAAGAAAAGAGAATGGTGAAGCAGTCGTACATTAAACACCAGTCATTGCATGCCCTTTGCCAAGCCTTTGTTATGGCAAAAGAGATACAAGAAATATAGAACAGGAGTACTTGTGGCACCTTAAAGACTAACAAATTTATTTTAGCATGAGCTTTCGTGAGCTACAGCTCACTTCTTCGGATGCATAGAATGGAACACACAGACAGGAGATATTTATACATACAGAGAACATGAAAAGGTGGAAGTATGCATAACAACAGGAAAAGTCTAATCAATTGAGATGAGCTATCATCAGCAGGAGGAAAAAAATTTTTTTGAAGTGATAATTAAGATGGCTCATAGAAATATAGGTCAGTTACAAGTTTGTGGGGATGCACACATGTATCACCATACAGATTTCAGTTCCTCCATACAGCAAAAATTCCATAGTGTCTCTGTTAGCACTTTGGTTATTGTACTATCATCATTGTACCCCAGTTTCCAATACCTCTCTTTCCATGCCAGAAAAATAGTTTTGAAACATTAGGTTGCTTGGAAGACACATTTTTGATTGTTCTAGAGAAAAAGCCCCATTCTGTGGAGCTGTTTTCAGAGTGAGGGGGGATATGCAGTAATAATACTGTATCAGCAGACTCAGCAATAGTAAGAGTTCTCATTTCATATGCTACTACCATCACCACAGCAGATTATAAGTAGACTAACATGCCATACAACTGCATCCTGTTAAAATTTGGGCCATCTAGTCTGATCTAGAATAACTCTAAACTAGAGGTCTATTTCTGACTTCTTGTACACCACCCTCTTATTCATTCCTCACATTTTTAACATCCATCTTTTCACAGAAAAATGAACATATTTTAAAAAGCAGAAAGTACATCCACAACTCCTGCCTCCGCTTTTCTCCAGGAGACAAAGGAAGCACATGGATCAAATAAAAAGAATTCCACCAGGGTCACTTAAGGAGAAATAAATCAATATGAGAGGCAACTCTAGATTTAATCCTGAGTGGCGCGCAGGAGCTGGTCCAAGAGGTAACTATAGCAGGACCGCTTGGAAATAGTGACCATAATACAATAGCATTCAACATCCCTGTGGTGGGAAGAACACCTCAACTGCCCAACACTGTGGCATTTAATTTCAAAAGGGGGAACTATACAAAAATGAGGGGGTTAATTAGACAAAAGTTAAAAGGTACAGTGACTAAAGTGAAATCCCTGCAAGTTGCATGGGCCATTTTTAAAGACACCATAATAGAGGCCCAACTTCAATGTATACCCCAAATTAAGAAAAACAGTAAAAGAACTAAAAAAGAGCCACCGTGGCTTAACAACCAGGTAAAAGAAGCAGTGAGAGATAAAAAGACTTCCTTTAAAAAGTGGAAGTCAAATCCTAGTGAGGCAAATAGAAAGGAGCACAAACACTGCCAACTTAAGTGCAAGAGTGTAATAAGAAAAGCCAAAGAGGAGTTTGAAGAACAGCTAGCCAAAAACTCCAAAGGTAATAAAATGTTTTTTAAGTACATCAGAAGCAGGAAGCCTGCTAAACAACCAGTGGGGCCCCTTGATGATCAAAATACAAAAGGAGCGCTTAAAGACGATAAAGTCATTGCGGAGAAACTAAATGGATTCTTTGCTTCAGTCTTCACAGCTGAGGATGTTAGGGAGATTCCCAAACCTGAGCTGGCTTTTGTAGGTGACAAATCTGAGGAACTGTCACAGATTGAAGTGTCACTAGAGGAGGTTTTGGAATTAATTGATAAACTCAACATTAACAAGTCACTGGGACCAGATGGCATTCACCCAAGAGTTCTGAAAGAACTCAAATGTGAAGTTGCGGAACTATTAACTAAGGTTTGTAACCTGTCCTTTAAATCGGCTTCGGTACCCAATGACTGGAAGTTAGCTAATGTAACGCCAATATTTAAAAAGGGCTCTAGGGGTGATCCCGGCAATTACAGACCGGTAAGTCTAACGTCAGTACCGGGCAAATTAGTCAAAACAATAGTAAAGAATAAAATTGTCAGACCAAACATAAACTCTTGAGCAATAGTCAACATGGTTTCTGTAAAGGGAAATTGTGTCTTACTAATCTATTAGAGTTCTTTGAAGGGGTCAACAAACATGTGGACAAGGGGGATCTGGTGGACATAGTGTACTTAGATTTCCAAAAAGCCTTTGACAAGGTCCCTTACCAAAGGCTCTTACATAAATTAAGCTGTCATGGGATAAAAGGGAAGGTCCTTTCATGGACTGAGAACTGGTTAAAGGACAGGGAACAAAGGGTAGGAATTAATGGTAAATTCTCAGAATGGAGAGGGGTAACTAGTGGTGTTCCCCAAGGGTCAGTCCTAGGACCAATCCTATTCAATTTATTCATAAATGATCTGGAAATGGGTAAACAGTGAGGTGGCAAAGTTTGCAGATGATACTAAACTACTCAAGATAGTTAAGACCAAAGCAGATTGTGAAGAACTTCAAAAAGATCTCACAAAACTAAGAGATTGGGCAACAAAATGGCAAATGAAATTTAATGTGGATAAATGTAAAGTAATGCACATTGGAAAAAATAACCCCAACTATACATACAACATGATGGGGGCTAATTTAGCTACAACGAGTCAGGAAAAAGATCTTGGCGTCATCGTGGATAGCTCTCTGAAGATGTCCACACAGTGTGCAGAGGCGGTCAAAAAAGCAAACAGGATGTTAGGAATCATTAAAAAGGGGATAGAGAATAAGACTGAGAATATATTATTGCCCTTATATAAATCCATGGTACGCCCACATCTCGAATACTGTGTACAGATGTGGTCTCCTCACCTCAAAAAAGATATTCTAGCACTAGAAAAGGTTCAGAAAAGGGCAACTAAAATGATTAGGGGTTTAGAGAGGGTCCCATACGAGGAAAGATTAAAGAGGCTAGGACTCTTCAGCTTGGAAAAGAGAAGACTAAGGGGGGACATGATAGAGGTATATAAAATCATGAGTGATGTTGAGAAAGTGGATAAGGAAAAGTTATTTACTTATTCCCATAATACAAGAACTAGGGGTCACCAAATGAAATTAATAGGCAGCAGGTTTAAAACAAATAAAAGGAAGTTCTTCTTCACGCAGCGCACAGTCAACTTGTTGAACTCCTTACCTGAGGAGGTTGTGAAGGCTAGGACTATAACGATGTTTAAAAGGGGACTGGATAAATTCATGGTGGCTAAGTCCATAAATGGCTATTAGCCAGGATGGGTAAGAATGGTGTCCCTAGCCTCTGTTCATCAGAGGATGGAGATGGATGGCAGGAGAGAGATCACTTGATCATTGCCTGTTAGGTTCACTCCCTCTGGGGCACCTGGCATTGGCCACTGTCGGTAGACAAGATACTGGGCTAGATGGACCTTTGGTCTGACCCGGTACGGCCGTTCTTATGTTCTTATGTTCTTATGCATAAAATTGTTATTTTCATTACTCTAACACTTAGCACAGTAGAATCCTGATCCTTAATTTGGTACCTGTGGCATACAAATATGAAGTAAAAAGAGAGACACTGTAAACCAATTATTTTGGTCACAGTCCAAATTTCTTGGTCAAGGTATAGTCAAGATCCAGACTCCAGGGAAAATACAAAAACAATAATGATAATAAGTCAATAAAAAGATTTCACGGTCAAAAGCCTCTGGCAGTCCAGATTTGCCCTGCATTCTTGCCTATTGACTACCCCTGTTCTGAACAGTATGATGAGATTTGAAAAGTTTACCCATAAACTTACGCAAAGTGCATAAAGACTTATAAGCTTAAGTCCTACTTTCAAAAGTGATGTAGGCACTTTGACTGAGTGTTGCAGTGCCTAACCTTTAGGTGCCCTGCCATGTAGTGAAATTCACAGAACTGAGTTAGGCACCCAGGCTTTTTATACAATGTCTAGGGAGAGTCAGGCCCCTAAAAATGGGATTGAGACACTAGCCTGCTGAGTAGAGAGCAACCTAACTAGTCAGTAAAAAATGCCAAGGAGAGGGGTGTAGCCTAATCACCACCCCTCAAAGTGAATTAGGTGCCTAAATCCATGCCAGAGGGAGGCACCTTAGGGTTCACAGCCATGAACCTCTTGGAACTTAGGTGCCTAAGCTGGCTCAGCCCCTTACTCAAGAGGAAAAAAAACAGCAGAGGTGGGGAGGGCTTCCTTTTACCCGACAGTCTAAGGTCAGGGTATTCACCTAGGATATGGATTCAAATCCCCACTCTGCCTTATGTGGACCACAGGCTTGAATTTGGATCTCCCACCACACAAGTGAGCACCCTAATTGGGCTCTGGGGTATTCTAGTGTATGTCTCTCTCAGTGTCTCCTGCTGAAGCTGTTCCACTTTCTATAGAATACTTACATATTAATTGAGCTAGGACAAGCACTCAAGATTTGCTCTATCGCCCAGTGGGCGAGGTGCTTGTCTAGTATGTAGGAGACCCAAGTTCAGGTCCCTACTCTGATGTGCCTTTCAGAAGGTGGATTGTGAATGCCAGTGGTGCTGAAAAATCATCCTTATGAATCCAACCTTTAAGAGGTGCAGCTGCACTGACTTTCAATGAGAGTTTGGTACTTTGGAACATTTTACATTTGCTATGTCACTTAAGCATTTTTTAAAACTATTACTCTAGTTCAGACACAACAACCAGCAGATGAAGCAAACATGGGGGAAAATGAGGTAATGAACATGTTTTTGCATATTAAGGAATCTCAGTTTGTCATCAGCTTATCATATATATCTTCACAAATAGTATTTCCTTGCATATGGTCAAACAATGAATGTGAAAAACATTCAAGGTTATAGTCAATCTGTGGGAGGACAGGGGGAAAGGAACAAACAGATCTAAGATTTAGTTAATGGCTTCACTTCCAGCCCTGTTGAGGACGTATGACTCAAAAAACTATCTGGTTTCTCATTCCTAGAAACACTTACTAGTGCGTGTGAGTAAAAGTACGTGTGCATATTTGCAGGACTGAGTCCTGGCTGTGTATAAGGGCCACCAGCTGCCCTAAAACAAATCTTAATTTGTTAAACAAAAATATTTTATCTCCTGTTATCACAAACCATTTGACAAAGGCAGTGGTAGAAGAGTTTGCAAATTGCACGAAGATGTTGAAGATCAGGAACAAGAAAGAATTATCTTCTTCTACATCAGATAGTTTTAGTAGCACCCAGAAAAACAAACTGTGCCCCTGAAAATGAACATCCAGGAATTGAGGGATTTAAAAAATATCCCTTCCAACATGCAGAAAAAAAAACAAAATTAACCAAAAAGATTTGCTTAGGTTTCTGAGAACCTTTTGGTGTCACTGAGGATATTGCACCTTCTCCATGAAGGGAAACAGAGTGAGAATTTCAAACTGATGGATCAAGTACTGTAGCTAAAGGAGGAAATGATTCATCTGCTGTCAAAATCTCTTTTTAGAAGTTTTAAAAGCAGGCAGGCATATAAGGAGAGACTTCTCAGAATGAACCAAAGGTAAATTAACAAGATGTGAGTATTTCTACTGAATGCAGGACTCCTTTGTACTTGAATTCTTAGATCCGTGTTATCCTTAGAGACCTGATCTTGCAAACACTTAGGTAAATGAATAGCTTCACTCCTGTGAGGAGTCTCATGGACTTCATGGGGACAGATCACATCAGTAAAGTTACTTGCATATGCACAAGTGTTTGTAGGTTTAGGAAGGATTTTTCCACCGTCTCTTTCTTCCTACTAAATCTCCTTAAGGCTAAGCTAATTGAGTCAGGTCTATACAGGAGAGGGCAAGAACCACAAAATCCAGTTATGCTTCCATTGGTTAAGGTACCTTAGCTACTGAAATATCACATTTGTCATTCACTGACTCAGCTGATGAAGAAAAAGCAACTACAGAACCACCTTTCCCAACAACTTTCTTCAGGAAGGTCAAAAGGGTAGGGTTTCTCTTAGGAAATTTTAAAATTGAAAATAGTAATGGTTAATTCCTGACTAGGTCTACTCAAATCTATCCCATGTTATAAAGGAGAGGGCAGTAGACAGAAAATCCACAAAGTACACTGTTATGCACAGCACAGTTTGTTATAGGTGCTTATTAGAGTGTTATCAATGTACAACCTGATCGCCAACTCTAGGTAGCCAGTCAGTGTACACCAATAGCACTGTAATAAGACCCTATAACAAACTATCCTGTGCATTGTGTAGTTCCATTTAGCCAAAACCCTATTATCTGAATCTCTGTATTATCCAGATCCCTTACTTGTCCCCCATGTATCTCATGCTGGGGGACACAAAGGATTCAGAAAATGGGGAGGTTCAGATAATGTAGTCTTGGCTAGGAATCTCTGTTCTAAGGAGGAGGCTACCCAGTGCAGAGAGCCCTCTGTAGTCCCACTGTCATTGTAATGCAGGGAAAGAGTCAGTCCTGGCAGGGCAGAGCAGCTCCCTAGCCTGGGGCTCTGCTGGGTCCCACACCTGGACTAATATAATATATGGAGATATACCTATCTCCTAGAACTGACCCTGAAGGGTCATTGAATCCAGCCTACTGCCTTCACTAGCAGGACCAAGTACTGATTTTTGCCCCAGATGTCTAAGTAGCCCTCTCAAGGATTGAACTCACAACACTAGCTTTAGCAGGCCAATGCTCGAACCATTGAGCTATCCCTCCCCCCAAATCAGAGGTCATCAACCCTGCAGCAGTGCAGGGAGCCCTCTGCATCCCCGCTGTCATGGGTGAGTAATCAGGGCAGAGTAGAGACCCCCAGCCAGGACTATGAGGAGGAGGAGTTGTCCCTGGCTGTTAAGAGGCCGCCCTGATGTTGAATGGCTCCTGCCCTCCCAATTATCCAAATAAAATCAGGTTCGCCCATACTATCTGTATAATCGGGAGTATACTGTAGTGGGTTCATAGTGAAAGCTTTTACAAGAATTACCAAATAGTAATTACAGCCTATGACTGTATATGGTTACTTAATATTATTGATAGTATTTTGCTAAAATAGGTGTTAACTCCTAATAGGTAAGTTAAAGGAAAAATCCACCCCATCCACACAAATAATCTGAAACTTTCTGTATGCTTAAGCAATAGAACCATATAGACAAGGTTAAGATCTCTCAAGCACAAGAGGTCTTGGAGAGGAGTCTCTGCAACATGACAAAGTCAGTAAAGTTGAAGGAATGAAGCACCAGAGGTTGCAGCAATCCCTGACAGCTGATTTTATTCTCCTTATTCCCAAGTCATTTCCTGGGCAGAGCTGGTTTCCCCAAGACCAGCAGACTTTTTCCATCTTTTAGGTATAAAATGATCAAGAGAAGTCAGTAAAATGGTCAGTTTGACCCAAGCCCACTTGCATATAAATTTAACTGAATGACTTTAAAAATAAAATGATAGCTTGAATTGTAAGGTCAGAGCAGCCCAAATATAATCCTATAAGTATGAAAGTCTTGCTATTACCCTGCTTTTTCAAAAATTTCAATCACAGGCATATTGCTGTTAGCACCTAATGCCAACTGCAGTAACTGTATCAGGAGTTCAGGATTACTTGGTCATCACTGGAGTTTATAAAAGAAAATGGCAACATATTTTTCCTCTTTTTTTTAATAAATGGCAAAAAACAACCAAACAAAAAAACCCACCTCTGATTCAGGAGCAGGGGCAGCTCTAGCCATTTCGCCACCCCAAGCACAGCAGCACGCCGTGGGGGGCGCTCTGCCAGTCACCGGTCCCATGGCTCCAGTGGACCCTCCGCAGGGACGTCTGCGGGAGGTCCACCGGAGCCGCCTGCCACCCTCCCAGTGACCTGCAGAGCGCCCCCGTGGCATGCCGCCCCAAGCACACGCTTGGTGTGCTGGGGCCTGCAGCCGCCCCTGTTCAGGAGCCAACTGGTGGAGGAGGAGAATGCTATTAGTTAGGGATAGTAGCTGCTCCTGAGTTACTTAGTATGGCAGAGAATGTTTCCTCTAAGCCACAAGGGACGCACGCAAAAAACCTTTAGGGGTTGTAGGTCCTGAAGAGGCTATTGCAAGTTAAATTTTCATTCTGGCAGCTTCATGCAAATCATTTATCTCATTGCTGATGACCCTTTAGATGTTGCAAAAGAAATCACAAGTCCCTCATAGTTTTATGGTCTGTTCAATGTCTAGCACAATGGGACCCCAATCCATGACTGAAGCCCCCTAATCATAATATTTAATCTTTTTATTACTGACCTTGGCACAAAAAGTGGGAATGTGCTAATAATGTTTGCGGATGACACGAAGCTGGGAGGTATTGCCAATACAGAGAGGGACCAAGATATCCTATAGGGGGAAGATCTGAATGACCTTGTAAACTGGAGTAATAGTAATAGGATGAAATTTAATAGTGAAAAGTACAAGGTCATGCATTTAGGGATTAATAACAAGTTTTTTTGTTATAAACTGGGGATGCATCACTTGGAAGTAACAGAGGAGAAAGACCTCAGAGTATTGGTTTATCACAGGATGACTATGAACCGCCAATGTGATATGGCTGTGAAAAAAGCTAATGCAGTGTTGGGATGCATCAGGCGAGGTATTTCCAGTAAAGATAAGGAGGTGTTAGTACCGTTATACAAGGCACTGGTGAGTCCTCATCTGGAATATTGTGTGCAGTTATGGTCTCTCATGTTTAAGAAGGATGAATTCAAACTGGAAGAGGTACAGAGAAGGGCTACTAGGATGATCCAAGGAATGGAAAACCTGTCTTATGAAAGGAGATTTAAAGAGCTTGGCTTGTTTAGCCTAACAAAAAGAAGGCCGAGGGGAGATATGATTGCTCTCTATAAATATATCAGAGGGATAAATACCAGAGACGGAGAGGAATTATTTAAGCTCAGTACCAATGTGGACACAAGAACAAATGGATATAAACTGGCCACCAGGAAGTTTAGACTTGAAATTAGATGAGGAGTGAAGTTCTGGAATAGCCTTCCAAGGGGAGCAGTGGAGGCAAAAGACATATTTGGCTTCAAGACTAAGCTTGATAAGTTTATGGAAGGGATGGTATGATGGGATAGCCCAATTCTGGCAATTAATTGGTCTTTGACTATTAGCGGTAAATATGCCCAATGGCCTGTGATGGGACACTAGATAGGGTGGGATCTGAGTTACTACAGAGAATTCTTTCCTAGGTGTCTGGCTGGTGAGTCTTGCCCACATGCTCAAGGTTTAGCTGATCGCCATATTTGGGGTCGGGAAGGAATTTTCCTCCAGGGTAGATTGGCAGAGGCCCTGGAGGTTTTTCACCTTCCTCTGCAGCGTGGGGCATGGGTCACTTGCTGGAGGAGTCTCTGCACCTTGAAATCTTTATACAACAAGTTGAGGACGTCAGTAGCTCAGACGTAGGTCAGGAGTTTGTTACAGGAGTGGGCGGGTGAGATTCTGTGGCCTGCATTGTGCAGGAGGTCAGACTAGAAGATCATACTGGTCTATTCTGACCTTAAAGTATATGAGTCTATAACAAATAATACTTGGACCACACTGAACTGGATTAGAGGCTAAAGCTGCAACGCTTGCTGAAATACAATAACAGGCAGCGTTACCCAACAGCCCACTCCCAATACTAATAAGTAAACACAAGGCCTGAGACACCCCATGATTTTGCCTGCCTCAAGACTTTCTGCTGCTCTTGCTTGTTTGGGATATAGGCTTGGGACAGGACTGAAAGGTTCCCTGTTTAGACTGTTTCCCCACTTAGATGCACAGTCACAGTTTATAAGGCCAAAAGGGACCATTGTGATCTAAGACCATTCATAGGTACACCTGCAGACAGGGAAAGCACTGTCCACTCCTGAAAGTGCACCATGCCAATTTTTTTCCCCAGGCATCAGACATGAGACTACACTGAGAGGAGACTGCAGCAACGGAGTGCTTTTCAAACAGGATGCCTCCACAAATGAGAAATGCCGTTGCCCAGTTTTTCAGGATAATTTGTAGTTTGTGACATTTCATTTTTCCCTTTCCTTTTCATTAATAGCATCAATTACACCCTCCGCTGATTCTGAGTGTAACAGAGAAGCCACAACAGACTCCTGCTCTCAGAATAGCTGTGTGTTTTATTTTAATGAAAAATGGGAATCCAAATGTTTCTCCTGGCTGCTCCTTGGGTTAATGTTAAAGGATCATGGGAAATATTGCTACCACCTTCCTTCTACAACCTCCATGCTCCTGGTTATCACTGCACCCTGCCTGACCCAACTGATGGACAGTTCTAGTTCCTGGACCTGCCCTCAATATAAAACCTTTGGAGGAGGACAATTTCTGGATCCTAAAATGGTCTTTAACAGTTATGGCAGGGGTCACTAGGTGCTGCTGGTACTCAGGTTAAGAAAGGGAACTTGGAAAAGGTGTGTAAGTGTTCAGTCTTGGGAAGACATGCATTTTTAGTTTTGTTACACAACCATGCATTGAGGTTTTGTTACACAACCATGCATTTAGTTTTGTTACACAACCATGCAAGCAGCTTTAAAAGAGTTCACTCTCTGTCTTGGACTCTGATTCATGAGGACAAGTTGCTTCCTGGGAACAAGGCATTGGTGCTGGGCCAGTAACCTTAAATGATTTGACCTGCCCATGAAATATGGAAAGGCCATCTCTCTCCACACACTCTTCAGTTGTTTTCCTTTGGGGAAAACAAAGTGTGACTATTCCAAGAGACAACATGTACAGTATTGCTTTGATTAAAACATGTCATAGACTGTTTTAAAGGCTCATCTGAATTGGAGAGTGCTTTCCCCCTGGTGAATAGTAGGTAAGAGTTTGTTTTGAGTTAATTAACAAGCTGTTTAAAGCATTTGCCCCTAGTTTATGCACTGCCTTTAGAGTGCAAAATCTTTTTTTCCCCTATGAGAGCTCTTTATGTTCCCAAATGGCAATCTTAAAATAAGTTCTGTTCCAGGGTATAAAGCCAAACATACAAAGATTTTGCCATCTGGTGCCTGGAGATATACTTATGATTCTGTAGTTTGGTTACCAGCCGCAAATATGTAGCAAGCAAATGGCAGTCTTTACTCTGATGATGCAGGAAATGAGACAAATTTTCATGTTCACATTTATGGTTAGCTTAAATTCTCCATGTTCCAGTTGCATTCAGAACTGATCACTTGATTTCAGGTCTGTATGTCTGTCTGTCTTCACTGCAGAATTAACTCAAGTTAGTTATACTCGACCTAACAGCTCTCTAGCTAGCCTAGCTCAAGTGAGAGCAGCTACACTACAAAAATACTGCTTGAGCTGATAACAGAATGATTGGATTGCTGCCCACAATGATTGTGCTAGCAGCTGATGAGTTGTGCTAACTCAAGATGTAGCCTATGCCTTCTGATGAGCCAACTGAGTTGAGTTAAAAATACCACCACATTCAAGGAAAGGGTTTTTGTGTGTGGACAGGACTCAAACTAAGCGCAACTCTCAAATTTTCTGATGAAGTGGGTTTTAGCCCACGAAAGCTTATGCCCAAATAAATTTGTTAGTCTCTAAAGTGCCACAAGTACTCCTCATTCTTTTTACTCAAATTATAATTCAAGTCAACTCTGCAGGGAAGATAAACCCTAGGTAATGTGTATCAAGGGTAACTAGAAATAAACTGAAACTAACTCAGAGTCACTTAAAATATTGAGATTTTTTTTTATAATTCCCCATTAGTGTCCAATCCATAGCCCACGGAAGACAATGGAAAGATTCCCCACTGACGTCAATGGGCTTTGAATCAGGCACAAGATGAGCAAACAATTAGATAATCAAGCCATGTGAAAAGAGATCATCATGAAATAGCCACCATGGTCAATTTCATAAAACAATATATGGAATAGCATATCTTACCCATGACTTTCCAGACTGTGGTCAATTAAGTCTCTCCTGTACTACATGGCTTGGGTGAGGAAGAAAATGAGACAGGAAAGCTCTGAAGTGTACCAGAGTAAGGAAACTGTTTCAGCTCTTGGTCCCTTCTGCCCTCAGATGCATACTCATAGAAATGTAGGGCTGGAAGGGACCTTGAAATGTCATCAAGTCCAATCCCCTGTGCTGAGACAGTACCAAGTAAAATTAGAACATCCCTGACAGATGTTTGTTCAATTTGTTCTTAAAAAACCTCCAATGATGGGGATTCCACAACCTCCCTTGAAAGCCTATTCCAGAGCTTAGCTACTTTCATAGTTCAAATATTTTCCTAATATCTAACCTAAATCTTCCTTGCCGCAGATTAAGTCCGTTGCTCCTTGTCCTATCATTAGTGGACATGGAGAACAATTGATCACAGTCTTCTTTATAACAGCCCTTAATGTATTTGAAAAGTTAGCAGGTTCCCCGCTCAGTCTTCTTTTCTCGAGGCTAAAGATTCCCAGGTTTTCAGGATTTTTAAAACCTTTCCTCATAGATCAGGTTTTCTAAACCTTATTTTTGTTGATCTCCTCTGGACTCTCTCCAACTTGTCTGCATCTTTCCTAAACTGTGGCTCCCAGAATTGGACACAGTACTCCAGCTGAGGCCTCACCAATGCCAAGTAGAGTTGAACAATTACCTGGTGTGTCTCACATATGATACTCCTGTTAATATACCCCAGAATATTAGGGGGTTTTTTTTTGGCATAATCCTTTCCATGTAAGCTCTGCATGGTGGGATCTTCACAGCTTTGGAGAAATCCAGGCATTTCTGCAGAGAGCTCCCAGTGGATCTGCTCATGTTTAGAAAGCTTCCTTCATAACTATGAAGGCTGGAAACTTCATATTCTTTAATGTGATCAGGATGGGAGTTCTCCCTTTGGTAGGTTGTTCCAAACTTTCATTCCTTGTGTTTTTGAAAGGAAGAACTAATGAGAGTGTAATTAACTCAGTACTTCACAGAAAAATGCCAGCTCCATCAGCACACAGTTCAAATTGCCCCTTCAGCCAGGGTCCTTTAGTCACCTGTTAGGGAATTTTCTTCCTTCAGGACTCTGGCTGAGTCTGGTATGCAGTGCAAGCTTGTAGTGACCACTCTCCTTGGGCCTATCTCCCCGCCCTGAACTCAGACTAGGGGCTAACAGCAGCACATACAGTCTTCTCAAATGGCATCCCCATTCTCTAGTGGCAGGAGAGCTGGCAGCATGAAGTAAGGGTGCAGTTTCCTGTTTGTCCTCTAGCTAGCCAGGAATTTGAGGTGATGGAGAGGCCAGCCTTCCTGTCTGCTCATCCTTTCCTTAACCAATCAGGATTCAAGAGGCAGGGCTAAAGGTAATAATTGGAGATATACCAATCTCCTAGAACTGGAAGGGATCTTGAAAGGTCATGAAGTCCAGCCCCCTGCCTTCACTAGCAGGACCAATTTTTGCCCCAGGTCCCTAAGTAGCACCTTTAAGGATTGAACTCACAACCCTGGGTTTAGCAGGCCAATGCTCAAACCACTGAGCTATCCCTCCTGCCTAGGACTGATGTTCAGAGCAGTGTGGTTTACGTGTAGAGTGGGACTCCACAGAAGCATAGATTCTAGATGACAATTCTGCATCAAGCAGTACTCTCAGAAGCAAATTTCAGGGTCATGGAACTGCAGAGTCCCTGGGGCCCTGATAATGGATGATTGTGTTACAAAATACAGTACATCTGTCAATAATAGCACTATCGGTACAGGTTTTTCTGTATGATCCTTTTTCATTTAGGTGTAACATGGGCTAAAGTTCAATTTTGCTGCATCTGCAACCACATATGGAAACTAAGGATTAAATTCATTCCTAGGGTAAGCAGGTTCCACAGCCTGGTCCTCTTCACCAATGCATATTTCCAAACCCCATTTTAGGAATTTGTGTATTTCACTAATAGAGTGACAAAGCTTACAAGAATATTATATGTTGTTGCCTTTATAATTCCTTTTCTGGAGATAAGTAACACCTTCCACGTTAGCCTCCCTATTATACCATCTTTTTGCCACTTGTACCCCTAAAAGAGCAGATTAACATCATCAGCTAGAAAAAAATTGATGTTTACAGCAGTGGTGGGTGGCTTCACCATTTTATATTACAGTCACTGGCTGATTAACTCTTGACTCCTTATCATAGGCTCAACTGAACAATCAGTCTTTACTATATAACGGAAGCTGAATGAATAATTCACAACAAATATCTTGTTCAGCAAACCAGCCTCTTTTTGCACTACAGGAAAATCTGGCAGCAGATTCTGATTTCCTTGAATGTGTTTTTCAGGTTTATTTCTGGATTTTATTTCTGAATTATTTTTACTTTATTCACTGTGAGTGGTTCACTACAAATGTTCTATTTTCAATACTCAAAATTCAAGCTGCGTTGCTTAGTTGCAACCTGATGAACCACATGACATATTTCTGTCCCTTGATTGTATGGGCATGCAGTGCTCCTGAAAAAAATACTCATACAAGTAAGTATTTGCACATGGATCTTTAAAACTAATGTATACTAGAAATACCTGTGCCAATGAAACCCAGTCAAATGCTCAGAGATGGAACGCAAAGGGAGGTGGAAGCACAGTCAAAGTGAAGTCATTTAAAATTTTGGATGAATAATTGTGAAAATAGTTGCTTAGCTTTACAATAACAGCAGCAAAAACTCTCACAAACTTCTGCTGAACTGGGGACACCACATGATGGGTACTTATTTGTTTTCCATTTCTACTTATGTGAGTTTGAGCATGGCAAGAGGATGTTCTCTTTTATTCAATATATAAGCAAACATTGCAATACTATAACCAGACAAAATCCATTACTACCATGCTTTTTTGTTTACAGAACTAGTAGCACTACAATACTGTGCCTAGGAAGCCACTATGTCCAACCTACACTATCCTTTGAGCATGAAAATGAGAATGTCAGGAGTTTGATCACGTCTAATATTTTAATTAGAGAAGGACCCCAATACACAAAGTTTGGACCAAGATATGAATCCAAATCTAAACTTCCCCAAAGTTGAGGAGCATTAAGAGCCAGGTGCTGGTTTGGCTTTTTAGAGCAGTATAGACCAGCCTACAAGTTCGTATTTGGATCTGAACTATCCCGGCACTTAGGATTGTCTATATCATGGGATTTGTCTCATGCTCATCCTTAGTGTTACTGCAAGTCTATAAACTGCACTATAGTGAGAAGAAGAGACTTCACTGGCTTCCTCCTAGATGGCTGGTTAACTGAAGAGGCTATTTACTCCTACAAGCGATGGTAGGAGGAGGATAGGCATGCAGAAATCAAAGAGAATACTAGCAAAAGCCAACAAAACAAGGAGAAGCAGGGAGCCTTTTTTTTCTGTTGCTTGAAGTCCTGGTCTGAACTGGGGTTACTGCTATTCATGAAAGCTCCATGTTTGCCTTACCTGACATTCTTTATACATGAGGTTGGCATCATCTACTAGATAAGCCAAGTCAAATGTTAGTGGGATGGCCATTTTTGAAAAGCCTCAGTACTCACTTGCCCACCACATGGGAACTGTGGTATAATACAGTCAGTGCGGGATTATCAGCCTGCATCCTTAATGACCCCTTTAAAATTTGTGAGCACATCAAGACATGGCTATGGGCTTTCTGCTGGGTCAAGTCACAAACACCTATGTGACCCTGAATAGGATAGAGAGTTTCTAGTTAACATTATCACAAATAAACATACATTCCTAGTGTGCCTCTAAATCCTTCTCAAGCTATACACAGAGATCTCTGCAGAGGAAAAACAGTCCTGTGGTCTCCAGCTGAGGAAAGTCACACAGATGGGTCCAGGAACCCATAGCGCCCACTCAGCTGATAAGCCTGTGACAACCTAGCTCAGGCTAACAGTTGGGTGGGTGCTGGGCAAGGAGGGGATGTGCTGGTTCAGCACAGTCTCAGAGCATCCTCAGTCAATAGGTTGTCTAAGAAGCCCAGTGTGGCTTTAAGTGCTTGAGCAGTTCCCTGGGGAACAGCAGTGATGCTACTGGCCTCTCCTAGGGACTGAATCACCTTGGGGAGTGAAGATCTATGCTCTACCCACAAAGGAAAATCTCATGTCTGTTGCATTGATATAACATTTTTTTATTTAGTGCTCAGAGTGACTAGGAAAGAAGTCACCAGCATAAGCCATTATCTCTATCTTCTATGGTTCATATTGACTTAGAGGCCTTCAGTCATTTTATTGACTTTATTATTAGTTTCTCAAACATATTCATTCAAAAAAAAAATCTCCTTTCCCATTCAATTGTCCTTTGTTCTCATCATCTTTGTTGTCCCAATTTTACATAACCATCCCTTTAGCTGGAGAGCCTTTTATCATAGTTAGACATTATGCTTTGAAAGACCTGCAAATCTCACTCATTCATTCTAACTATGTTCACTATACTGGTATTGTGCATATTTAATATGGGGAGAATGGGCAAACACAATAGTGCAGATCAATCAGCATCCCTTCCAGTAAAATGGACAATGGAAGGATTGTCCTCAATAAAAGCGTATTTCAATTAGAGAGCACAGCTTGCATAGCTGCCGGCCAGATGTAGAAGGGTACACCTCAGAATAATCCCACCTCTTTAGGAGCTGACATCATTGGGGAGGGAAATACCCGCTCCCTTCTATTTCATGACCCTTAGGTAGACACTGCCATGTGTCCATCCCCTTCCATACACCTCCTCAGGTACTGACATAACTAAGTGGGCTGGCTAAAATATATTTTACAACTTCTGTCCAGGAGAGGATGTTCTTTCCAGACTAAGAAGAGAAATTTTGCTGGAACCATCTGCTTGGATTGGGCCCTTTCTGTGCCCCCCTCTCCACCTGTGAGATCAGAGAAGGGGGTTAAAATGCTCTTTTTATTGCTGCTATGACTACTACTACGGCCCTTTCCACCAGCCGTAGCCCTTTGAAGAGACCTGGAGGTGACACCACAGTTGTCTAAACCCCTCTTTCTACCACCATTGTTACCATACGTTCTTATGAAAGGACTAGTTTTTCTCAGTATAAAATTGTGGTGCTGGACAGTTTTATGAAAACTGCCAATATAAAGATTTTTGACAATAGTTGCTTGCAAGGAGAGAAGGAATTAGAGGAAATCTTTTCAAACTTTGATACTCTCACTTCCTATCCTGAAGACATTTCATATACTATATAAAACCTCTTTTGTCTGTTTCAACTAGCCCCAGTAGAATAGATCTAGTGAGTGACTGTGGCATTACTCCTCAGTAGTCTCTTGTCCAAACATTGGAGCCAGATAGGGTTGCCAATTTTGGTTGGATATATTCCTAGAGGTTTCATCACATGATAATCTTTCATTAAAGATTAATCTTTAATTCCTGTAAACTCCAGGACAATCCTGGAAGGTTGGCAATCCTAAGAGCAATCTACTGCTAGCCTCTTTATTATACCTATGAGTTGTGCACACAGATAGACTCACTGTACATATTACTGCATAGACTATCCTTCCTGCCCATTGTTGCACCTATGTGTTGCATCTTGTTTTTAATTTAGGTCCCAGCCCTGCAAAAATTGTATGCCTGTGCTTAATTTTTATGAGTGAGAATTCCCACTGGGACTGAAATTTGAAGAGTTTAAAGCTAAATCTATGTGTAAGCCTGGGGATTTTGGTGGGTTGGATTGCCTTTCACAACAGGTGCCTACAGTGCCTAGAATAATGTGATTCTGACTTGCACAGTTTGTCTGAGCCCAGCTCAGATTTATGTTGACAGTAGATCATGAAGTTCGAGAAAGAAGTTTTTGGCACGGTGCCCTGAACTTTTTCTGTCTGTGGGTTCTGTATGAGTGCAGCTGAAACTTAACTAAACAAGTTTGTTTTGTATTGTGAAAAGGATTTGCCTATCCTATTTTGTGCAAAGGATTCACATATAATGCATGAAAATACCGGTAGTTTAGATGCTTAGGTGGAATTTGTGTTATGAATTCTAATGAAGTCTATAATTCTAAAAATATTCCACGATTAAAAAGATACATTTGATGAGAAAAGCATTTTATTCTGTTTCTGTCTTCTTAGACATATACCTAGAAAATCATCACTAGAGGGTTTCAGAACACTACATTGCTTGCTTTTGAAAACAAACCTGAGTGAACACTTTGTCTAATCATCTGATGTCTTCCATTTCCTAGTAAAGAGACAAGGTGGGTGAGGTCATAGCTGTTAGTAGACCAAATTCTGTTGGTGAAAGAGACAAGCTTTCTAGCTACACAGAGCTTTTCTCTGTGAGGGGGAATTTGACATGGAATTTCTGACTGTGCATCACATTTAGGAATGCACAGACTGTCCCATAGTTCAAGAAATGACATGGATCAGAAAGGACTATACTAGCTCTGGGCATGAAATAGAATAGAAAGAGTGATAGTTTCCTGACATACAGTATTATGAACTCATGTTTGACACCTGTGAATGAATCCTTGATAAAGGAATATGGTGTATCAATATTGTGTGGAAAGATACAAGGTCTGAATGAGTGTTATCTATTAACTTTCTATCTGAGAATTAAAATCCTGCATATGTATTTCTGAGAAATGCCAAATAATGCTTATTATATTGGACAAATAGTGAAATATGAGCGTTTGATCTGTTAAACAGCAAAATCTTGTTATACAGTAATTTATTTTAATAATATTCAAAATGATTTTTCATAATTTTAGAATGGGACCCAATGACTGCCTGTTAAAGCTAAGTATCTGAGACTTCTTCACTACAGATTCTTTTTCATGTATAAATATGTTATCCTGTTATAAATAAATGTCCTAATCATGAGAAGTGGTGAGCACCTGAAATACCTATCCACGCATCCAAAATATACATTGCCATGCACTGTCCTGTTACTATCTTGGGAGAAAAGCAGCCATCCATTTTACCTGGTTTGGATGATATAATGAAAAGCTTCCAGGGAAGAAACTCAGCACAGTACAGTATGATTGATACAACTTCAGAGGACATGAAAAGAATAGTAGTGGATATAAAGAAATGTCATAGAAACTAGAGGAAAAGAAGAAAAAAGGAGAGCAAAAGTTACATATTATTTTTACTGACATTTATGTAGATGGTATTTTTAATAGTTGTCAGAAGTAGCAGTAGTAGATCAGTGGCTAGATGCTGTTTAACCTGTTCTACAAATTAAAACAAATGTATGATCATAATTAAATAAGTTATGTATGATATATGCCCCAACTCATGAAAACCTCTCTTGAGTCTGACAAACCTGCTTTTTCAGAGGAAAATTTTTTGATGAGGGATATTTGGAGTTCTCCAGTCTCCTTCACTCTTGTCAATCTGAGTTTAAAGCTGAGTATGCGCAAGAGATTCTTAGTTTCATTGGTCAATGATCTCCTGCTGGGGATGGACCAAAATGAGAACTCCATGCAGATGTTTTCAGATCTGGCAGCAGCCTTTGTTATTATTGGCCAGTGATTGTTACTGACACGTCTGTGGACCCTGGTAGCCACAGGTGGAACTGGGCTTGAATTGGTCCATTCTCCATTGCTGCACTCTTTGAGATGACCAACAGCTTAGTATTGCATGAATGCTCATCATCCCTGAGATACCTTTTGCATGGATTCTCCAAAGTTCTTTCTCTCCCTCCTCTGAGGCAATGTATATATGAAAAAACTAAAATACATAGTGACATAGCTTGAGTACAACACTGTCATTGTGCTTATATCTCTGTTCCATTCTCCCTTGTTTTCCCAGGGTCTGCTTGAGCCAGAGGCTTGCCTGAGAGTTAACTGGCTAAGGACCATTCTAGAAAAGACTGAGGCAATTTTGGCAGTTTGGGAGAAGAAGCCGAGAAAATGGCACAAGGGATACCTACTCGTATATTTGAAAGGAATAATCTAAAATAGCCAATAGGGGATAACAGTGTGGGGAGGGGGTGCTAGAAGCCCATCAGTTCTCACAGAGATAGGCACCTATCTCTGCTAACAATTCACACCTGGGAACCCTCTCCAGGAGTCAATTGGCTTAGGCAACTGGGGTGTTTCTTGTAGGAATGAGGTAAGGAAGTACCTATCTCCACACAAAATCTCCAGAGGAGATGGTGCTGCATGCCTTATACCTTTTAGCTCAGTGATTAGAGCACTCACCTGAGAGGTGGGAGACCCTTGTTCAAACCCTTTCTCCCCCTCTGCTGAGGGGGATGAGGATGGACTTGAACTTGGATTTCCCACCTCCCAGGTGAGTGCTCGAACCATTAGGCTAAAAATTAAACTGCCAGTAGTACCTCCTCCTCCTCCTCCAGCTAAATTCTGACTGGGACTCAATCCAGCAGGCAGCCTCTAAACGCACCCACCAGATTGGGCTCTGCATATCAGCTGGGCAGGTGAATGCCTATCTTTCCCTGGTTTGTAACTTGCTTTGGGGCATAGGTGGAAAAGAGGCATTCAGACACCTAAAGAGAGGCAGCAGTGAGCATGCCCAATGGCAGAAACTTAGCACCAAGGTTACTTTAACTGTGGAAATTTAGGCAGCTAGTGAGTTTAGGCACTTACAGTGTTAGGCAGAGAGGTTGGTGCCAGAACTGGGACTTGGGCATTTAATCCCTTTTGTTCATGTAGGCCTATTTTCCTGGGCAGTAATGATGAGATTCTTGTATTTTATGCAAAAAGTAAAAATGTTGCCCGATAAGCAGATTGATCATTTAACATCCAATTCACTGTACATTTCCTTGGTTTTAGATTTCAGTGCAGAAACTCAAAAGCAAAGGAAATCTCCTGCAGGAGTCCCATGACAATTCTACTATTTGATTATTATCCTTTTTATTCAATGTTTGGCACATGTTTTGTGAACTATTTGCAGAAAGGTTTCTACATCTAACTCCCCTGGCATCCTCCTTTGGCCTCCAATTTTCAGTTTTCATTTCAAATATTTTCTGGATCCTGTCCATATAATTTCACTGTGCATATCATCCATCTAAGGAAAAAATATGGAGTTTGTTCTCATCTCCACAGGCAAAATTGTCTATAGACTTGCTCCAAATGAGATGGACAAGGTTAAGAATAGTCTAAATTAAGATTAAGAAAAAGAATAACACTGAATTGGCTAAATCAAGAAGACCTGCTTTCTATTTTAAAATATTTTTATTAAAAAATAGTTTATTTTTAAAAATCACTTGTAACATTTTTTAAATCTTCAATCGCATTTTATCAAATGATATGCAAATAAGGGTTTTCTATACAGAGGGGGAGTGCGTTCTGGGGTTGTGTGATTTCTAAAACGCACCGATGTGTTTTCCATTAATTGGTCCATGTAAACCTTTCTGGTGTGCACTAAAGGTTCCCTAGTGTGCTTTAACTTAGTACCGTTTCAGACAGCACTGCATTAAAGAACACCAAGAGGGTCCATGTGGACCAATTAATGGGCAACACATTAGTGTGCTTTAGAAATCATGCCCCTGTGCAGTACATGTAGACAAGCCCGGAGAAACCACAAAAGGCCAGGAACTATATTTCCAGGAATGAAAATGCTTAAGATATTATACCTACTCTTAAAGTTATGGCTAAACAATGAACTTTTTTTTCATTCTATGATACTCATATTCATTGAAGGTAGTTACTACTTTGGGAAAGCCTGGTGAGACCCTCTGAGGTGAAATACTCTGGAAATGCACATTCTGGGCCAGATCCTTGCCTGGTGGAAATCAATATAGCTGCACTCAAGATAAGCTCAAGAAGGCTGATGAACTGGGGAGGAAGAAGGAAAAAGCAACAAGGTATGGAGTAGGTCAAAGCTTCATTGCTGATGAGAGGGACCCAGAATAGAGGGTGGGATGAGGTCACCCTCTCAGGCACTGACAAAGTGGCACTGGCTGGGTAGTGATCAGTAAGACGGCCTGAACTCATTTGCCAAGAGGGACTTTGATACCCCAGAAGGGGAGAAGATGTATGGTGACCCGGCCAGAGGGCTGAGTCATGAGGAGGAGTCTGTAGTTCCTAGAGCAATAGGGGACATATCATGAGACAGGATGGGTGAAGACACCACCAGAGGAGGGTGCAATACCTGGCAGAGCTAATCCCCAGGATGGCCAGGAGGTGGTGTTACCAGTGGTGAATGGACCCCCTGACAGTGTGTTGTTAGCTTCTTGACTCTTCCCAGGGAAAACCAAAAGACCTTTGTCCAGTGACAAATTATATGAAATGCCCATCTTCATGCCAAATAAGCAGTACAACAGAGAAAGGAATGAAATGTGAAGAAGCTATGGAAGATGGCTACTGCAGCCAGTCAATGAAAGTAGTGAGGTTCTGAGAGGGGCTAATTCTTCACTGCCTTGCGCCATGTATAATCACATATACTTGTGCAGAGTGGGTGTAACACACCACCATTTTGATTGGGCATCACAAATGCAAATCAGCACGTAATGTTCAGCATGTTGGCCAACAACACCAGGGACCTCCAGAGCTAAATCACTGAATTCACAGACTATCAGGGTTGGAAGGGACCTCAGGAGATCATCTAGTCTAACCCCCCTGCTCAAAGCAGGACCAATCCCCAGATCCCAAAATGGCCCCCTTAAGGATTGAACTCACAAACGTGGGTTTAGCAGGCCAGTGCTCAAACCACTGAGCTGTCCCTCCTGCTGTATGAGTCTCTACAGCTTGAGCTAAAGCTCTCTAGCTGAGAACTGTAACAGACTCTCGTGTTATCAGGGGATCTGATACGGCATGGGACACAGTTGCACCAACCAGTGGGTTACATCTATGCAAGGTGCAACACAGTGAGGAATCAAGCCCAGTGTATCTAGGAGATGATGTGTCCACTGGAGAGGATACACTTTTAGGCATGCTGCTGTTCAGTGACAAACACCAGGGAAATGCAGCCAAGAAACACTAGGGAAACAAGCTGCCTCTGCATTCATGAGTCTGTTACAGCTAACCAATCTTTTCTTTTCGTTTTCAAAAGAGAACACTTGTAAGCTAGGTTGGTTTTTGAAAGCTCTTGACACTTTAATGCTAATACCAGCTTGACAAAAAAGACCTTTTTATTCATCTTTGCAATTCAGCAGCTATTAATAAAATTACTGTGCCACATTGATTAGAAAAGCTTTATAGAAATTACATTTTCACATTATCCTAGCAAAAGCAACCTGTAGGTAGTGTCTCCTTTTGAAGATCAAAAGGAAGACGGAGGGGTGGGGGAATACGGTTGATTAATATATCTTTTAAGTATTGCCTGATTGAGTCATCATACTTGATTGACAAAGCCTTGAGGTGATTCTATGAATCAGAAAATCTAGTGCTATTTCTACACTGACATATTAGTGAGCTGTATGGGACAGATGAATTGCTTGACTATGTTTACCTCTTGATATTAAAACCTCACCTTTCAAATAAAAATGTCAAGAGAAAAGGGAACAAACCTATGCCCTTACTAAAGTATACTACTAGTGTGCATATTCTAGCATATTGTATTAGTGATTTCTATAACATTAAATATCAAATGAACCTCAAGAATACAATATTTATGATCAATTTTTTTGTCTAGGAACATGTCTTTTGTACTTTCTCTTTTGCTCCTGTTGATGATGATGATGTACAGTACTCTTCTTTCATCCAAGGGTCACAAAGAACCTTTAGCTTTGTGTCACTGGCTCAGTTATTAGATCAGGTACAATTCCATGGTTGCTTTAACCAAAATGTTGTACTCAACAGTGTCTAAAGGGGCTTATACAAGCTTTTGGAGAAGTTGGGATATAGTGAGGGTTTTCTGTTTCTGGGTGCTCCTACTGTAAATAGCTGCTTGGGAAGAAACAAAGTTTCTTTTGGAAAACTGCACGGGCAATAATACACGGTAGGAACAGAGGCCATAAGAAGGGAAATTTGCCTTAAATGAAAATTTGATGGATAGAGGAAACGTAATAGGAAAATATGTGAAAGCAGAAAACACTGATCTGGAGGCAAATGGAACAGCTGGCTCTCAAGCAGGAAATGAAATGTTAGATATTCTTTGGTTTTCTTGGTGTGATTGTTTGTTTTTAAACCCTCTAAGGGTGAATGAGGGGGAAAGTGAGAGTTCCCACAACATCCTACCCATCACAACTACCAGAACTACAACTTCTCCTCAGCTGGCTAACTACAAATCAATTTGTTCCTATTGTCATGCTAGCTGGAGTGGTTCACAACCATGAGTGCCAGCCTCAGCACAGACTGTCAAATGGCAGGGCAGGTATCCCAACCTGCTTCTATGTTCTATAATTACATTTCACCAACCCAGTCACAAATGTGAATTCCTGAAACACTAGAACAGTCTTACCATGGAGTTACAGACAGTCCCCTTAGGTACTTGCCACCCAGGCAAGCTGGACATAGTGATAAATTGTCACTTACACCAAAAAAATCACAAAATATTCAGGTTGTTCCCAGTCCCAAGAGACCAGTCACTTACCCCAGGTCAATTTGTACCTCAGGGTACGTCTACACTACGGGATTATTCCGAATTTACATAAACCGGTTTAGCAAAACAGATTGTATAAAATCGAGTGTGCGCGGCCACACTAAACACATTAAATCGGTGGTGTGCGTCCACGGTCCGAGGCTAGCATCGATTTCTGGAGCATTGCACTGCGGGTAGCTATTCCGTAGCTATCCCATAGTTCCCGCAGCCTCCCCCGCCCCTTGGAATTTCCGGGTTGAGATCCCAGTGCCTGATGGGGCAAAAATCATTGTCGCGGGTGGTTCTGGGTACAGCCTCACCCCTCCCTCCCTGAAAGCAGCAGACAACCGTTTCGCGCCTTTTTTGCTTTGTGAACTGTGCAGACGCCATAACACAGCAAGCATGGACCCTGCTCAGCTCAATACCGCAATCGTGCACGTTTTAAACACCTCGCGCACTCTCGTGCAGTATATGGTGAACCAGGACCTTCAAACCGAGGCGAGGAGGAGGCGGATACGGCAGCGCGGCGATGACAGTGATGAGGACGTAGACACAGAATTCTCTCAAACCACGGGCCCCTGCGCTTTGGAGATCCTGATGGTAATGGGGCAGATTCTATCCATTGAATGCCGATTTTGGGCCCGGGAAACAAGCACTGACTGGTGGGACCGCATTGTGTTGCAGGTGTGGGACGATTCCCAGTGGCTGCGAAACTTTCGCATGTGTAAGGGCACTTTCATGGAACTTTGTGACTTGCTTGCCCCTGCCCTGAAACGCCATAATACCAAGATGAGAGCAGCCCTCACAGTAGAGAAGCGAGTGGCGATAGCCCTGTGGAAGCTTGCAATGCCAGACAGCTACCGGTCAGTCAGGAATCAATCTGGAGTTGGAAAATCTACTGTGGGGGCTGCTGTGATGCAAGTAGCCAAACCAATCACTAAGCTGCTGCTACGAAAGGTTGTGACTCTGGGAAACGTGCAGGCCATAGTGGATGGCTTTGCTGCACTGGGATTCCCTAACTGTGGGGGGGGCGATAGATGGAACCCATATCCCTATCTTGGCACCGGAGCGCCAGGGCACCCAGTACGTAAACCGGAAGGGGTACTTTTCAATGGTGCTGCAGGCACTGGTGGATCACAGGGGACGTTTCACCAACATCCACGTGGGATGGCCAGGGAGGGTTCATGACGCTCGCGTATTCAGAAGCACTACTCTGTTTAAACGGCTGCAGCAAGGGAATTACTTCTCAGACCAGAAAATAACAGTTGGAGATGTTGAAATACCTGTCGTTATCCTGGGGGACCCAGCCTACCCCTTGATGCCATGGCTCATGAAGCCATACACAGGCAGCCTGGACAGTGGTCAGGATCTGTTCAATTACAGGCTGAGCAAGTGCAGAATGGTGGTGGAATGTGCATTTGGCCGTTTAAAGGCGCGCTGGCGCACATTACTGACTCGCTCAGACCTCAGCCAAACCAATGTCCCCTATGTTATTGCTGCTTGCTGTATTCTCCACAATCTCTGTGAGAGTAAGGGGGAGACCTTTATGGCGGGGTGGGAGGCTGAGGCAAATCATCTGGCCGCTGATTACGCGCAGCCAGACACCAGGGAGATTAGAAGAGCACACCAGGAAGCGGTGCGCATCAGAGAAGCTTTGAAAACGAGCTTCATCAATGGCCAGGGTACAGTGTGACTGCTGTGTTTGTTGATGAACACCCAACCCCCTTGATTGACTCATTCCCTGTAAGCAACTCCCCCTCCCCCTTCAAGTACAGCTTACTTATGCAAATAAAGTCACTATAGTATAAAAATCATGAATTCTTTATTAATTCATTATAAAAAGAGGGAGAGAAGTAAGGGTGTGGTTTGGGAGGAGGATAGGAGGGATGGAGAAGGCCATTAAAAAAAATTCACAGTAATGACAGCCTTCTGGTTGGGCTGTCCACGGGGGTGGAGTGGGCGGGTGCACGGAGCCTCCCCCCACGCGTTCTTACACGTCTGGGTGAGGAGGATGTGGAACATGGTGAGAGTTGAGGGTGGTTATACAGGGGCTGCAGCGGCACTCTGTGATCCTGCTGCCGTTCCTGAAGCTCCACCAGATGCCAGAGCATGTCAGTTTGATCACGCAGCAGCCCCAGAGTTGTATCCCGCCACCGCTGATTTTCCTGCCGGTCTTCCTGCCGCCACCTCTCATCTCGGGTGTCCCTCCTGTCCTCACGTTCACTGGCATCTTTCCTGTAATTTGATACCACGTCCTTCCACTCATTCAGATGAGCTCTTTCCTTGCGTGTAACTTCCATAATATCTGAGAACATTTCATCTCGCGTCTTCTTTTTCCTCCGCCTTATCTGTGCTAGCCTTTGGGATGGAGGAGGGACGCTTGAAAAATTTGCAGCTGCATGAGGGTGAGAAATATTTAAAAAGATACATTTTACAGAACAATGGTTATACTCTTTCACAGTGAACAGCACTATTCACCTTACATAGCACATGTGATTTCCCTACAAGGTCACATTTTTCATCTTAATACTGAGTGCCTGCAGCTCTGGAGTTACAGATCTCACAGACACAGGTCCGGGCATCAGAATTCAGCTTGTATGCGGCCATGGTAAGCCACTGTCTTTCTGCTTCTGTAGTGATTTACCCCTCCCCCCAACGCATGGCTAATACCATGCTAGCTCCCTGCTAATCAACACCCTTCCCACCCCCCCACCCACTGCGTGGCTGGTAGCTTGGGGAAGCCCCGCTGACCAAACACAAAAAAGATCATCGGCATTTCACTCCTCCCCTCCCCCCGCTTGGCTACGTGCAGGAAAGGATTTTTTTTAAGCTGCTGCAGTCCACGAACCCAGTAGGAAAATGGCCATCCCCCTTACTTAAATTCCTGATTTTTAACCAGGTTACCCTGAACGATATCACTTTGCTGAGGATAACACAGCGAGATAAAGAACGGATGCTTCTTGAATGCCAGCAATCACCGGGACCATACGCAGCTATGCTTTGCCATGCAATGATACCTGATTACTTGCTACATGCATGGCATGGTAAAGTGTCCTACCATGGTGGGCGGAACAAGGCTGCCTTGTCCAGAAACCTTCTGCAAAGGCTTCTGGAGTACCTCCAGGAGCGCTTCATCGAGATGTCCCTGGAGGATTTCCGCTCAATCCCCGGACATGTTAACAAACTTTTCTAAGTAACTATACTGTCTGCGAATGCATCCCAAGTCCTCAGGGCAAATCAATCATTAAAAAACGCTTGCTTAAGAAACAATGTTTGCTATTTGCAAAGGTACACTCACCAGAGGTCCCTTCCATGGCGTCATTGTCTGGGATAGTTGCTTGGGAGGGCTGGGAGGAGGGTAATTCCGTCAGGGTGAGAAAAAGCTCCTGGCTGCTGGGGCTCACGGAGTGCTGTGTGCTCTCTGCTAGGTCGTCCTCCTCTTCTTCATCTTCATCTTCCCCGTTCGCAAAGTCCTCAGACATGGCAGAGATTACAACCCCCACCTCGGAATCCACGGTCAGGGGTGGGGTACTTGTGGCGCAACCCCCTAAAATTGCATGCAGCTCAGCATAGAAGCTGCATGTTTTTCGACCTGCCCCGGACCTACCGTTTGCTTCTTTGGTTTTCTGGTAGGCTTCTCTGAGCTCCTTAACTTTCACTCTGCACTGCAGTGAGTCCCTGCTGTGGCCTTTATCCGTCATAGCCTTGAGACCCTAGGACAACTCTGCACTGCAGTGAGTCCCTGCTGTGGCCTTTATCCGTCATAGCCTTAGAAATTCTTTCAAATACTTTTTCATTTCGTCTTTTGGAACACAGTTCTGTTAGCACTGAATCCTCTCCCCATATAGAGATCAGATCCAGTACCTCCCGTGCAGTCCATGCTGGGGCTCTTTTTCAATTCTCAGGAGACTGCATTGTTACCTGTGCAGATGAGCTGTGCGTGGTCACCTGTGCTGATGAGCTCTCCACTCTGGGGAAGCAGGAAATGAATTTCAAAAGTTCGTGGGGCTTTTCCTGTCTACCTGGCCAGTGCATCAGAGTTCAGAATGCTGTCCAGAGCGGTCACAGTGATGCACTGTGGGATACCGCCCGGAGGCCAATACCGTCGATTTGCCCTATTCCGATATGTTAATCCCGATATTAGCGCTACTCCTCTCGTCGGGGAGGAGTACAGAAACCAATTTAAAGAGCCATTAAAATCGATATAAGGTGCCTCCTAGTGTGGATGGGTGTGGCGTTAAATCGGTTTTACGCTCCTAAAACCGGTTTAAACGCCTAGTGTAGACCAGGCCTTAGATCTCACACCAAAGACAACACTGGTAGCCAATCCTATCGTAAGCTAACTAAGGATTTGTTAACTAGGCAACAGAGTTAGCTACAGGTTAAAGCAGACAACATATATGCACAAATGAGTTAGTCGATGGTTCCAAAAGGTGACAGATGTATTAATCTGTCCACTGAATCTCCTTTAGGGCTAACTTAGGTTGACCCTGGAGATTTCTGCTTTTGTTTCCTAGTTCCAGCCCTGTGAAAGTTCAAAGAGCAAAGAGATGAAAAATCTTCATGTCAAATATCTTTATTTCCTCCTTCTAGAATTCAAACTGATGGGACTGTGCCCTTCTACACGTAGCCTGTGTAGGGGCAATTAGCAAAGTTTTTGTATTGTGATGCTTCACAATGGCCCAGTTAGTCTTGATAGTGCTCCTTAATGGGTGGGGGAACCACTCCTGTCTGGGTTCACAAGTTCAGAGCAGGCATTTTTCCAATTATAAAGCAACTTATACACCTCTACCTCGATATAACGCTGTCCTTGGGAGCCAAAAAATCTTACCACGTTATAGGTGAAACCATGTTATATTGAACTTGCTTTGATCCACCGGAGTGCGCAGCCCTGCCCCCCCGGAGAGCTGCTTTACTGCGTTATATCCGAATTTGTGTTATATCAGGTGGCGTTATATCGAGGTAGTGGTGTATATTACCTTATAGCATGTGGTATGTTTTGTTTCTGTAAGAGCAAATCCAGCGGCAACTTGCAAGCATTTTATAGAATCTAAACACATCCTTACAAGTCTAACACCTATTTTGAACAATACTAACATACAGGTGAGCTGGTCTGCTTTCCAACTGTGAATTTGTTAGTGGTCAGCTGATGCCTACAACTGTGGCAGGAGCTGGCACCTGGTCTGCCAGTGTCGCCCCTATGACATAGCCAGAACAAATTATGTAGAAAGTACATCTGTTCTGGTGTTTTGAGGACTGCATGTTAGGGAGTGACCTCAATGTGGAGGAAAGCTGTCTCTGAATGTGCACTGGAGAAGAGTGAAATGCCTACATCAGGCTCCATTGGAAGACTAAGGTCAGCGCAGAACCCTGAGGAAGCATTAGATGATATAGTGCTATTATGGAAACCTAGAAGAGACTCACCTAGATAACTGGGGGCTCAATTGTGCCTGTAAGGCACAGCACTGAGTTGGGAAGTTGCCAGCTATATTACCCCAAAGGAAGCACCAGGAGTCACGCTGCCTTCAGTGCACAATGGACATTACAAATGTCATTTAGGTGGCTTTGTGGCTGTGAATTCTAGGGTAGTAACTGTAACTCATTAGGGAACCAGTTCTGTGAGGTTCAGAGTATCCGTAACAACAAATGAATCCAGTGGAAGTAGAGGGTATTCAGAACCTCACAGGTTTGGGCCCTAGCTAAGTAATTCCAGAAGGTTTGGCTCAACTCCATATTGCATAAACAATAACAACAAAGTCAGCTGCAGGTCTAATACAGTAGAATGCAAAATACTTGTTTTACAGTTACTGGTCATGGTAAGGACAATAGTCTCCAAGACTTGGGGATGTTCCTGCCTGAAAACCAATTAGTTTTACCCATCTACCTTTATAAAATTAGTCTGTAAATACACTGAAGAAGCACATCTGGCAAACTGGTAAAAGCAGCAAAATACTTTGAAATCAGGTTTAATGAAGACAGATTTGGTCTCATGATCTGTTTAAATGCAAAACACTAAATCATGATTCAGAGTGAGTGTCTCAAACAAAAAGCTGAAAGTTTTAGTGATTATAGATCTGAAAATATTTGATCTGAGGTAAAGTTCAGTGACTGACTTCAGTCAGCAGGGAGAGATGTTCAGATTCTAGAAGTAATTGCTCTCTTTCATCCAGTTTTCCTACTGGAATATTTAAATAGACATCCTGTTAGGAAAAATCCCATGAATTCCCTAAGTGTGTTGCCTTGCTTCACAAGTCAGACCTGCAGGAAAACGCTGTCATCATATAAAGGTAATGTGTGAATGTCTGCAATATTCTAAATTGCAAACTAATCGAATCTAACAACAAAATGGTATGAAAAACATTAAGGATGGAATTGTAAAATTATAATTTGAAGCATATGTTTCTGCCTCTGATTCAATCTTTAAAAAGCTATTCTGAAGATCACATGACAGTTCATCTATCAGGTGCTGATTTCTTGGCCCACTGGATCCTCACTTGGGGCTTAAACCTGCAAGATAATGAGTAGTCTAAAGTGTACATTATTTTATAGGATCAAACCCATGGTCTCACTGCTGCCTCCTTAACACCCCTACTTCTCCTTTCTCCTCTCATAGTTTTTAATTGAGCTCTAGTTTTTCCTTCCTTTCCCTTTCTTACCTCTCGTGTGATAAAAGGAGAAATAAGATGAATGTAGATGCTAAAAAGATGGTTTATGCATTAGGAATACAAACAAATGATCTGGTTTAGGAGGTGGGTGGGGAGGTGGGGGTGGTAATTATTTTTTTTTCCATGGCTGTTCTGATTACTTGTTTTCTGGCACTCTATACGTGATCATCTTATAAAGAAAAAAGTAACCATTTTTATCTGGTTACTGTATATTCCCATCATTCTTGCCTCTTTTCATGTTTGAAATGTATTTGTTCCCAGTTTAATTAATGTGACTTCCAACTTCACTGCAATTTGCTATTATGAGTGGCTAGATTATGATAGCCCAGAGGTTCAAACCCATGTTGCAGAATCAGAAAGAAAGAAAAAAACACAGACCAAAGGCAACCCTGCGCCCAGATTCAGAAAACACAAAAACAAATTGGCAGCATCTATGCAATAAAATTCCCAGAGCATTACTGGATATGAGTTTCACAGTATGCAACTAAATTCTGCAGCATGGTTGGGAGTGGGAGTTCCATTATGCATGTAGGCAACGAAAATTTCACAACACATTCTGAGACTCGTGCATACTTGAACAGATGGTAAACTTGTGCAGTACCTAGCATAGGGAGTCCCTAACAACATACCTGAGTGCAAATCGTAATGGCCATGTTATAAACACCCAGTGGGATCCACAAAGGGACTTAGGCATTGCACCACTGAGTGTCACAGCCCCTAACTTTTAGGTGCCTAGTAAATCACAGGAAGAGCACTGTGATCCACAAAGCTGAGTTTGGCACTTAGGCTCCCTTTGCAATGAACGATGAGAGAGAGGCGCTTTAGAATAAGATTCACAAGACCAGCATGCTAGACAGCTCCCTGCCTAAATTAGCCAGTTGGAGATGCTGACAATTGGGTTGTGTCCTATAAGCCATGCCCTTCTCTCTCAGAGATAGTCACCTACGTCTAGGCTTCAGGGAGGCACGTCCTTCCACTCAGCAATCCACGAATGGGAACTCACTAGGCAGCTTAGGCACCAAAACATTTCTTGCAGGAATGAGTTGGGTGCCTGCTTCACTCCACAGCAAACAGCTGGGCTAGGTGTCCCGATTTTTATAGGGACAGTCCTGATATTCAGGGCTTTGTCTCATATAGGCACCTATTATTCCCCCCCTCCGCTCCCACTCCATCCTGATCTTTTTCACACTTGATATCTGGACACCTTAGCTAGAGGAGAGGAGCTGCTGCCCACATTAACTTCCAGCCCAGTGATTGGAGCACTCTCCTGGGACGGGTGGGTTGGAGACCCATGGTCAATTTCCCCATCTGTGCCAAAAGGGGGGAACAAATCGGAGATCTCTATGCCAAGCCTTTAGGAAGTAATTCTCTTACTCACGCTCTCTGGCCCAGTGACTGTTCCCCTGTGGATAAACACTTCAACAGTCATTGGGCCAGAGAGAGATTCTGTAGTCCAGTGGTTAGGGCACCCACTTGGGAGAGGGAGAACCCAGGTCCAGTCCTCCTGCTCCACCCAATCTTTCCATCATGGGACAGTTTCAACAGGGGGGAGAGAGAGGGAGACCTACATCATAATATCCCATATCTCAGTGTTTGGAGCACTCACCTCAGAGACGGGAGACACTTTTTCAAATCTTTTTCTCCTACCCTCTGGAAGCAGGAGGGGGAATTGAACCTGGGTGTCCCAGATCCCAAGTCTATGTTCTAGTCACTAGGCTATAAATCATAAGTAGGGTTGCCAACTTTCTATTATCAGAAAACCAAATACCCTTGCCCTGCCCCTTCTCTGAGGCCCCACCCCTGCTCACTCCACCCCCCCCCTCCATTGCTCGCTCTCCCCCACCTTGCTCACTCACTCATTTTCACCAGGCTGGGGTTGGGGTGCAAGGGGGTGTGAGGTCCAGTGATGAAGGGTTTGGGGTGCAGGAGAGAGCTCCAGGCTGGGGGGTTAGGGCCAAGGGATTTGGACTCTAGGCTGGGGCAGGTGGTTGGAGGTGGGAGGGGGCATGGGGTCTGGGCTGGCGGTGTGGGCTCCGGAGTGGGGCCAGGAGTGAGGGGTTCAGAGTGCAGGAGGAGACTCTGGGGGTTGGGACGGAGTGAGGACTCCAGCTGGGGGTGCAGGGGATTGGGGCACAGGAGGAGGCTCCAGGCTGGGGCTGAGGGGTTCAGAGTGCAGGAGGGGGCTCAGGGCTGGGGCGGGACAGGCTCTGGGATGGAGTTTGGGCATGGGAGGGGTCTCAGCGCTGGGGCAGGGGGTTGGAGTGTGGAAGGAGGTACAGGCTCTGGGCTGGGGGTGTGGGCTCTGGGCTGGGGATGAGGGGTTTGGGGTGCAGGAGGCGGCTCTGGGCTGGAGCAGGGGGCTGGGGTGTGGGAGGGGGTGCTGGGAGTGGGCTTCAGGTGGCACTTACCTCAGACGGCTCCTAAGAAGCTGCCAGCATTGCTCTCTGTCTCCTAGGAGGAGGCACGGCCAGGTGGCTCTGCATGCTGCCCCTGCCTGCAGGCACTGCCCCACAGCTTGGCCACCCCAAAGCCTAGGAGCCAGAGAGAGATGTCAGCAGCTTTCTGGGAGCCACACGGAGCTGGGCAGGCACCCTGCCAGCCCCGCTGCAAGCGGCCAACCGGACTTTTAAAAGCTCAGTCAGTGGTGCTGACCGAAGCCGCCAGGGTCCCATCCAGTCGAAAACTGAACTCCTGGCAACCCTCATTATAAGACAGGCACTGGAACTACCTCCTCTGGCCGAAATTTGAATAGGCTGCTCAGATGCTGCCTACCAGATCATGCCCACACACAACTTAGGCAGCTGAATGCATTATCTCTCAGTTCATGAATCACTGTGGGGCTTAAGAAGCAGCAAAGAATCCTGTGGCACCTTATAGACTAACAGACGTTAGTGGGGCTTAAGTAGAAGATAGGTGTTTGAAGGCTGAGAGAGAGGGAGCAGTGCCCATGCTAGGAGGCAAAAAGTTAGGCACCTACAGAACTTTTACCCTGAAAACTTAGATGTCAAGTGAGTTTAGGCACCTACCAGATGTCAAGTGAGTTTAGGCACCTACCAGGTTCAGTGTCAGTTGCACACAAACTCTGATATTTTCAGAATGCGTACTGAATGTAGCATTATTGTCACACTCTTGGTATGAATTTCCAGACCTCTCCTTCCCTTCTTGTTCTTGGCCTGTCCTGTGTATTTAGCATGTAAGCCCTGAGGGGCCTGGGCTATTTCTTACTATGTGTATGTAAGAGTCATGGGGCCCCAGTCTTGGCAAGGGCACACTGGAATTTTCTGTATGCAAGAATTCCAATTTACATCCCCATTCATATAAACCCTCCCTGGACCAGTGCCCCCTCCTTCACCAACCTACCTAATCCTAAAAGCAGCTGGCTGCTTAAGGGTTCTAAGGCCTGTTAACAGGAGGAAATGAAAACACAAGACTGGCTGGTGTAGGGCATTAGTAATTCAATATGGCACTTTTTCACCTCCATACTACAGATTCAACATGAAGTTGCCATGCCTTGATCATGATTCAGTGGCCTATACGAAACGCGTCACTAACCTCTTTCTAGTTCCTGGCAGATATCTATCTGCCTCAAAAAACAAACACTGTGTTTGACGCTCTGTTTAACATTTTCTACAGAGGCACTGATGACTGCCCTGCCACTGCCTTTGTAGTTGTTTTATATAAATATTTTCATTCTCCAAGTTGTTAGCTTTGTACCCTGTGGGAACATTAGACTGGCTTTAAAAATGATAAGATAAGGTGAAGCCACATACTAATTTTGGACAGTGCAAGAAAAGCTGCTCAGCAGTAGCAACTCCTGAAGCAAAACCTATATGCTATGACTTTTTTTCCTGCTTCACTGTGATGTTCTTATCCTTCAAAACATCTGTTCTAGTAACTTTCAAAGACTTTGGAGCTTCTCATTACACAGTGAGTCAGTGATCCATCTGGGATTAACACCTGAATTTCTTTGACATAATCACTAAAAATGACAGTATGTAGCCTATGGTAGAAGTACCAATGTTCGTGAAAATTGAGACACAAACCCCTGAGACTTCATGGGCATCCTGCCGTTGGCTTCGTAATGAACCTAAACTCGCATTCTGAATTCTGACAAAGCATATGCCTAAAAACCATGCCAGAAAGTCTCCCTGCAATGTGCATTTATGAGTAATCAGCACCCCAGTTTCATTCAAAAAGATGAAAGGCCTTGTTCCAAAGCCGATTAAAGTCAAACGAATGACTCCTATTACATTCAATGGGTTTTGGATCAGGCCCCCAAATTCCCTTTGTGGCTGAGATATAAGGCCTGGGATCACTGTATGTGCCTTCAGTTGAGGGATATGTCATCCCATAAAGAAGGTTCATACTAATATAACAGAAAGTGATGAGTATGTTGAGGAGACTACCCAGAGTTGACATAATAGACTAATGACTTTAACTCACTTAACTCATGGATTCTTGTTTCAGTTCTGTCCTGGGAATGTTCTATAGAGAAGTGTTGTCAGACAGAGGTGGTAAAAAGAATTCTCTTTTAACATCCACAGAAAAAAGGGATGATGTGGCTATCGGTTTGGTCATTCCCCAGTATAACCTGTACCATCACAGCCAATGATGGTTCACACACAACCCATTTCCTTACAACGCAGGCAAAGCATCACAAATTAAGCCAAGCATGACTCAAAACAGCTTCTAATTTCACTTTAAATTCACCTGTAACTATATAGTCATAGTAGATTTGCCAACCTAAATTTAGCTTTAATAAGTATCTCCTAAATAGAGACAAGCAGGTGAGTAGTTAATTTAACCTGCTAGCCTTCTGATATTCTAAGGGTATGTCTACACTGCACAGTTGTTGCCAAAACTTTTGTCTTTCGCGAGTACTTTAAAAAGCCCTACCCCTCCACCGCAAAAGACAAAAGTTTTGCCGACGAAAGTGTGCATGCGGCTTTGTCGGCAGGAGCGCTCTCCTGTCAACAAAGCTTATGCCGCTTGCGGGGCTGGAAGCATTTTGTCAGAAGTATTTTGTTGGCAAAAGTGCCGACAAAATACCGCAAAATTGCGTTCACATACACTGACTTTTAGCAACAAGGCTGTGTTGACACTGTACCATTCACCCTACACTTGTTGCTAAAAGCTGCATAGTGTAGGGTGGATGGTACAGTGTGTGTAGTGAGAGTGAAGGGAGAAATGCTAGTTGTGACAAACTGAAATGAGACTATATATGATTTTATACAGGGTGTACGTATCAGAGAGAGACTGAGAAGGAAAGAGGAAAGTACAGAATCATGGATTTAACAATAAAGTATTCACCAAACAAATTAACAAGCAGTTAAATCCATGGTTTGGTGACATCTGTTAAGAATGACCTTCCTGTTAGGATGGCATATGATTTCTCACCTCATTTTCCCAAGATTATGGTGCTTCTAGCCTGTTATTTGGGAAATAAATTGTGTGCCTTATTTCATATCTGAACTTATTTAAAATTTGTGAGTCCCAGCAAAGCCCCTTTAAAGCTGATTTATTACTCCAGGCTTTCATTCCTGGCACACTCAAAGCTCTATTAAAAAAAAAAAATCAACAAGATTGCTTTGCATGCAGGCAGGTTTACCTAGGCTCTAAAAGCTTTAGACAGGACTTTGTTTTCATTTTTTGCCTAGGATATGAACCTTGTTTTCATGATTTTTAAAAATATATCTTGCCTGACAGTGTAGCCAACATATGTCACTTGTACTTTAACCTTGAACACAGCTGTATTGTCTACAGGTTGGAGAACGAGAAAGAAAAATCATACTTGCAACCAGCCAGACCTTTTACTTTTTTGAATTTCCTCAGGGGCTTACATAAAGACATTAGCATTAACTCAGCACTGCGGGGAGTCTCTGCGTGCCTGAATTGTCCCTTAGCTGCAAAACCATAGGAGGCATTCCTCACTTTTGGCCTCAAGCTGGCTCTGCTAGCTGCATGCTATTATGGGTAGACGCTGAAATGGCATGTTAGATCATGATATTGCCTACTGTAGCAACTAAAGCTACACATACAGATAGACTAGAGCAAGATTTGGTGAAGGTGAGAAACCTGCTTTTTTATGACATAATTAAGATTGTTTGTGACATGTTTATGATTTAAGTAAATACTCAACTATCAGTTTGCAAAAGATAGTGCTCATGTCTTCTTTTTTCTTTTCCTCCTCTCACTTTCTTGCATGGTAGTGCTGAGTGCCAAACACAATTATTATTTGTATTCCTTTTTCACAAGGAATTAAGTGCTGTTTTCTGTGTGAACTTTTAGAAAGTTGTTTTAGTTTATTCCCCCAACTTATTCTTTATTTCACGTTATTCCCATGACAAAAATCGTAATACGCACTGAAAATGGCCACAATGTTGCTGAATTCATACTGTAATCCAAAGGCACACAAGTCTTGTTTTACCTTTATCTAGAAGGAGGTAGGTGTGTGGGGGTGGGGGTGAGAGAAATACAAGAACAAAGGGACAGTGAATGCCACATTTCATTTTCAAAGTTATAACTGATAAAAAGGGAATGCTTTTTCACCCAGTAGGTAATTGGATTGTGGAACTCAATTGTGCTATGGGATGTCACTGAGGCCAAGGATTTAGCGAGACTCAGAGAAGGATTGGACATGTATATAGATAACAAGAATATCCAGAGTTCCAACAGTAAATATTAATACAAAGTTCCTGAAGGGATATAAAACCTCACGCTTCAGGATTTAAGCCAATCTCCCCCTATTAGGGTTGGGAGGTGACTTCCTTGGGGAGCAGATTATCCCACATCTGAGCACTGTGGGGTTTCTTGCACTATCATGTAAAGTAGCTGGTGCTGGCCACCGTCAGAGACAGGATACTACACTAGATGGACCCCAGGTCTGATCCAGTATGGAGATTCCTAATATTCCTAGATAAAATAATTACATTGAAGTGGATTTGCTGCTGTCAGAGTGCAGGGATGACATAGTTTCTATAGTGAAAATTAAAGGGTGTTTCCATATTCTGAAGTAATAACCATGTCTTGAGTCACTGGTCCAAATTCTCAGCTCCAGTGTCATCAGGAGACAATTTGTCTCAGTAACTGTCCATTATGCAAATCTCTGTGATTTAACTGGCTGACAGCCCTTGTTAGCCAGAGTGCAGGGACTCTCATAATCTCTCCGTTGTCATTTGTACATAACCATACACGGAATAAGCAAAAATAACTACTGTGACTACTATAATCTCTTTGTTCTCATTGGCATCTGTTCTAAGTCTCTTCAAGATGCTTGCTAGCAACAAAGCCCTCACCTCACTTCTGTCAAATGAATCAGAAAATCCCACATCTGCATGAAAGAGAAGGGGAAAAAATGGGACTGTCGCAAAGAAAATGGGATTGTTGCAAAGAAGGAAAATGTTTTTAAATTAAGTCTTTAGACTAGAGCTAGTCCAATTCCCTACTCTCTCCCCACCTCCCCCACCCACTGGGGAAATTTTTGAGTTTTCAGCTATCAGTGCAAAAACTGAAATATTTCAGATGAAAAAACAAAAGATTTTGGATAAAATCTTTCAATTTTCAGCCAAAATCTTTTGGTTTTCAGATTAAATATTTCTACTTTCTTTTTCTCTTCATAGAAATCAGGTATTTTTTATTTAAAAATTAATCAAACCCCCAATTTTCTGTCAAAAACCAGTTTGATGGAAAATTTTAAATCCATTCCACTTTAGGCTCATTTTCTCCTTCATGTTTTCCCTTCATCCCTCTGAACCCTTGTTTTCCTCACCTCCATTTTGCTAAAAGTGAACTCATTCCTCCAGATGTGTGAGGGAATCGGCTTCCAGTTAATTCAGTACTAACTATCACATGGGGAAACAAACTCCTTGGCCTTCAGCCTCCTCAGCATTTATTCTCTGTGGAAAATCTGGTGTATGATTTCCAGGCTTATTCACCCCTACCCTATACATATTCATAAACAGGAAGCAGATTTAAGCTATTGTTTCAACAACAGCTTCTGTGTATGATTGTGCTATTTACAGATGGGGAGGCCACTCATTAAACCTGGATGCTTATGTTAAGTTGCCCAGCTCTCCATCTGAAAACTCAAAACTGCACTTAAGTACTTAATGCAGCTGGATATTTGGTTGGTCTGCTGTCAAAATGAGCATCCAAATGCAGAGCTGAATATTTTAATGTGGGGCCAGACCCAAAGACCCTTGGAATGGAAATCAATAGGATTCTTTCCACTGACTTTAATGGATCTTTGGTTCAGAGCTGTAGGTTTCATGACATTTATTTGGTTTTTTTCCCCACTGCATTCTCAGACAAATAGAAACCAAAAGAGTCCAATATTTGTGTGAGGAGAGGGCTGGGTGTAAGAGCTGAGGTGTCTGTGTTAAAGAAACAAGCTTACTCTCAAAACTTGGCAAAACACTATGCTTTTTTACTTAAATCCCAAGGTTCCCCAGAAGGTGCCTTTTAGTTATTGAAAACAAATTGTGAGGACAGATACCTCAAAACAAAGTCATATTTTTATGTTACCAACAAAGAGTTATGTGGGAGGTGCAGAGAGTGTTTGCTTGTATATGTGAGCCTAGATTCCCAAAAGCATAATGGCCACTGAGGGGGAGAACAGTAATTTTCAGTATATGGCATTTCCATCATTCCACAGATGCATTAGCTTTCAGGCGTCATAAGAGTTGGAGTGAACAGCAAAAATCCATGGGACAGGATTTAAAACTTTATGTACATTTTAGTCTGAGACTCCTCAAAGATTTAGTAGTGACACTCAATTTGAAGATGGCCATGGCCAGTGACAATAAAAAAAATGGGTCTATATTTTATAAGGTGCACCTGCCTTGCTGAAAGGAAAACATGAAGCTTCCTGGTGTATGGTGGGAAGGTTTTGAAAAACATGGCTGGAGATTCTATATTTCCTTATATCTCACACAACAAATCATAAAGTTCTCATCAGGACTGCAGAAGATTTTCACTGTTTACAGGAAAAGCTATAATTTTCATTTTGAAACTGGCTGAGGAAACAAAAAATCTACAAAGGAAATTTAGAGGAGATCTTTACTGTGTCTGCAAAGCAAAATAATAATAAGAGTAATCGTGACAAGCTGTTTAATTTATATATTATCATGATTAACAGCATTACATCTGCAGCTATTTGTTCCTTTCCCAGGAAAGGTAATCCAACTCTGGTAAAGAGAGATAATGCATTACCTTGAACTACAAATTCATTTCAGCATAATAATTGTAATTGATGTATTCTGAACTGTTATCTTGGGAGAAAAGGAATTCAAACGTATTTGTACATGAAATCTAAAAATAGGTGTAAGTGCTCCTAGTTTTTGCACAGAGGCACTGGAAACAGGCCTGTTTACTCCCCTTATTAATTCCTTCTTTAATGCTTGTTTTACTCTGATTGCTAACCACAAGGTTGTCTATTAGATCAATATATTAGGATAGAATGGGTTATCACAAGCTTACAACAGTGATGTGGTGTTAAATGACAAGACATGGTGTATTGAATTCAATAGAGGTTTTAATGTGCACATCTGAAAGCAGAACTTGGCTTTTAATTTTTATAATTTGAGGACAAAGTTTTTATATGCTGCACTGGATTTCTGACTACCCTGTCCTATTAAGAAATTTAGATCCTGTTTATGTCAATTACTTGTTTGTGAACCAATCTTGATCCTCTTCTAATGCATCTATTAATTGTATGTATTTAGGCCTCCATCCAGAAAAGCACTTAACCACATATTTATCTTTAATCACATGGTATGAGAAATGTCTGTTGCTGGAGTCCCTCAGGAAGCAGTTAAAGAGCTGCAGGAGGAGGTAGCTCATCTGTGTAGCATCTGGGAGCATGAGGACTTAATCAATAGGATGCATATGGAAACATCAGGTATGGAGGATGCTGGCCGACTGCAGCTGACTACAGTGATACCAGATGAGGAAGGAGAACCAGCTGTTCTGTGGGGAGGAGACTGGCTGGTGATTGCCTTGGGCAGCAGACAGTGCTCCATCTACCCACCCAGGTTCAAGAACCAGGGCTCCAGCCTGAGCCCAAATGTCTATATTGCTATTTTATAGCCCTGCAAACCCAAGTGTGCAGCCCTGGGCCAGCTGCAGGTGTTTTATTGCAGTATATAAAGATCCTTTGAAACCAAGCATTGCTGATGGAAGAATGTTACAGATGCTACAGGACAATCAGTCAGGATGCTAAAAAGCTCACAGTCAAGTATTGATCCAAGTTAGAGATTATTTTATTTTTCATTTCTTGTGAACTTTTCTTTGTTTTAATACAGTCCAAGCAGGTTTTAAGGAAATTCAAGTGGATAAGTGCACTTTTGCAGCACAAAACAAAAGTTAGTCCAAACCAAAATAGTTTTCAAGAAGAGATGCTTTCATTTTCTTTCCTTCTAATAGGTGACTTTAAACTCCAAAACTGCAGTGAAAAGGTGCTCTTTAATGTAGCCATCCAGTTGAAAATTTTTATATATATTTACACACATACACACCCCCTCTATATAGAATACTAATGGCTGAATCCAGTAGGCACCCGTCAATATTTCATTTAATAAACTGGCATGCCAGTCACATTTATTCTAAAGTTCAGGTTTAATTAAAAGATAAGACCAGGGAAGCAGCTTGGCTAGAGGATAAGTGTTGAATTCTTTGTTTATGATGACAACGCAGGCGCTTTTATTTTTTAACTAATCTCAACATACTGTCAAATCAAGAGGCTATTTTTATATTTTTAGTATTTAATGAATTACCCAAGCTCTGCTCATGCTCAGAGCTCATAAGAAGCTCTGATACTAAAACATTAACAGCGCCCACCGTGTGGAGATTAAGAGCCATCTTCTTTACCTTCATACTGTACAAACTTTACCTCAAAACTTAAAATTAAACTCTTGGGTCATGAAGATGATGTGGGCCAGGCCCAGAAGCTCATGCATATGCACAAGGTGTAGGTCTGGCCATAACAATAGGAGGAGAAGCAACACTCAACCCATATGTTGTTACAAACTCATGTATAGGGAACAAATCTGTTTTAAGAGTTTCTGATACATGTCAGAACTACAGATGCTCCTGAACCAAGCTCCTGAGAGGTGTTCAACACCTTTACCTCCCATTAGCCTCAGTACAGGAGGGTGCTTGGTTTCTTATTCTAGGTGCTCATTCCCTACAGGATTGTGCTACCAAGTGCTGGATCTGTATAAACTGGAGACAGTACAGCTATATGCCTGGATCACAATTCCACATCTGGCCCCTAACTCTATTCTGGTCTGAACCAGAATCCCAGATCCAAATACTCTTGTACTTTGTGGTTAAACCCCTCCCTTGTTTCTTTATAAGAGTCCCATCTTGTCACTCTTCCTTTGCAGCATCAGTGTGAGGTGGCTGAGGGAGGCAGTGAAGTACTGTGTTATGGTATCATCTATATGGGGATGGCTTCAGCACTCGCTCGCCTTTTCATTGGACCAGAGTGGTATCTCCCACTCTCTAAACAAGTGTGGGGCCCATGTGAGTGCTTGTTATCTCAAGATTGATTGAGTTTGGACAGAACCGATGTTATTTGGGAGAGGAGGGCCAAGGTGCTATCTTCATTCTCACTCCTCTTGCTAATCAGGCTTTCAACCTGGTGAGGCTAGGCTGGCAATTCCACAATTGCCTCTGAAGTTAGCAACAGTACTGAGACACTGCACCCCATATTCTCCAGTGATATTATATGATTAGGGCATAATTATGATGTATTTTGTATAAGATGAGTCATGTAAGGTGTCATTGGAAAAGTTTGATTTGATTAATAGGATTATACTATTTGTATGCATGTATCATTTATGTTTTTGAAGTTATGAATATTGACTATCTGTATTTCACATATTGTCACATCTGGGTGACACCCGCTAGGCAAAATGTTTCCAGTCTAAATAGCTGGTTGTGAAGGGCCCATTCGAGAAAACAAGAGGCCTTAGGAAAAGCATATCCCACACCCAGTGAACCTTCCTAGGGAGTTTCAGCCAGCCTGTAGACAATGGCTGCTCTGATTCTGCAAGGGCATGTGACCAGCCCACATGACTCTGGACTCCATTGTGGGGGCCTGTGATTTTCCACAAGCTGGTCTGAGAACTAAGTTTGGAACAAAAGGATTCCCACCCTAAGATACAGCTATATAAGGCAGGGAGTGACATTATTGTTGGTTCTTCACGCCCCTGCAACTAAACACCTAAGAAAAGCTCCAAAAGACAAAGACTTGGAATGGGGGTGGGGATCCCAAGCTGCAAAGCAAGCGCAGCTTGTGCCTTGAGAATCTGCAAGCCTGCTTGTATCATCCATCAGGGTGATAAACAGCTAATTCATATCCAATCTAGTGCATTAAGTTGGGTTTGCATTTTTGTTTATTTGCTAGGTAATCTGCTTTGATCTGTTTGTTATCCCTTAGGCCTGGTCTACATTGTGGGGTGAGAGGGGGAAATCGACTTAAGATACGCAACTTCAGCTATGAGAATAGCATAGCTGAAGTAAACATATTTTAGTTCAACTTATCTCACATCCTCATGGTGCGGGGTCAATTGCTGCGGCTCCCACGTCTACTTTGCTTCTGCCTCTTGCCGAGCTGGAGTTCAGCAGTCAACGGGAGAGCGATTGGGGATCGATTTATCATGTCTACACTCCACGCGATAAATCTATCCCCAATAGATCAATCGTCAGGTAGTATAGACATACCCAAAGCTGGCTAGATCGTTGGGCTCAATAAGTTTATTAACTACAGAAAGATTAGAATCTATGTTTTAATCTAAACCAGTAAGGTTGGAGTGATGTGCTTGGGAATCTTAACTCATGGGACTGTTGCATTTCCTCTTCACAGTGAGGGAGCGGTGAACTCTGAGCTTATGCTGTACAGATCCCTGTGCAGTACAAGATGGCATAATTTTGGGTGTATACTCCAGAGGGGTGTGCATTCCTAGGGAGCTGGGAAATTGGCTGGTGGCTGTTTGCACTCAGGTAGCCCAGTTTGGCTGAGTGGCAGCACCTGCTATCATGTTGGTGATAACGGGGCATGGGTGAGGCTGCACCCCAGCAGTGACAACCCATCACAAGGACTAAAGGATATTTTTTCCACCTTTGCTTAACAAGGAGTTTACAACCTTTTCTTTTGAACATGGCCCTCAAGTGGCCTAGCCATACTGTGTCACTTCCACAGAAGCTCACTACGGCATGCTCTGAAGAGGGCTACAGTTCAAACTACAATTGTTAATACTGTGGCAATAGTAGTGGGCATAGAACGGGTGGCCAGCTAGGGCTTAGTTGTACAAGGTAGCTGCAGCTTGTACCTGGTATCAAGATGTGACTATTGGCAAGCTGTCATTTCAGAGTATTCTATTGTTTATTCCAAACCCCACACGAAATAAAAATGATTTTCCAAGTGCAATTATCTTGAACAAGATCAAGGCCATATCTTCAGTAGCTACAAATCAGCTTTGTTTCATTGAACTCAATGGGCTATGCCAATTTATATCTCTTGAAGATCTGACCCCTAATAATGGGATACTGAACATCTGTGAGGAAGCTACATCTTCAGGGTATCCTGCCCATTCCCTGTGAATTGCTGCAGGCACTAAAGAAGCACCAGCCATTAAAGAGGGACAGTTCTTAAACATAGTTCACTTCTTCACAACTGCCTTCCCCTAGGCAAAAAGAAATTCATTAATGGAAAAACCACTAACTAGAAAGTTAATGGATAGTAGCCCTAGTAGTAAGGAATGCTACAAGAGAGGCAGACTGCAATGATCATGCCCCATTTCCTCTAACATTCATCAAGTGAGCAACTTGGTAGCTTTGGGCTGCATTGTGCCTTCACTTGTTAAGCAGAAGTTCCTCTTGACCTCAAAGTCGAGTAGTTCTTAAGAACTGATAGTGTGATGGAGGTCCCTTAATGTATTTGTGCTGAATTTTAATGAACTGACAGAGGTGGAAGGAAGAAAAATACCCCATGGGTGGCTACAGCAAGATTTAGTGCATTTATATATATAAGATCTGCAGGCAAAGCTAGAGAAAGCACAAATCTGAATTGTCCTAATCTTGATTTTTTTGGGGGGTGGGGGGGTGGAGAGTTGAACTCCATTTTAAGGACAGGATAACTACTCCTGTTTTGCCTCATAGTGAGGTGTCCACTGCAATTAAAGAAGTATGGGCTGGATGATTGGACTATAAGGTGGATAGAAAGCGGGCTAGATCGTTGGGTTCAACAGGTAGTGATCAACGGCTCCATGTCTAGTTGGCAGCCGGTTTCAAGTGGAGTGCCCCAAGGGTCGGTTCTGGGGCCGGTTTTCTTCAATATCTTCATTAATGATCTGGAGGATGGCATAGACTGCACTCAGCAAGTTTGCAGATGACACTAAACTG